>NC_137189.1:20024914-20097414 GCF_960531495.2 Zeus faber
TTCCCTTTCACATCCACTAGTTTCGCTGAAATTCCCTCGTTTTCAAGAAGCATCGGCTGCTTCAACAAAGGTTTGGATTGTTGTTCTTTGATTGTATCTCTTTCTCTTTTTTTCCTTCCTCTCGCTCTTCTCCAGGTCGTCCGGAGTTCGTCCCTGAGGACTTCAACTTGGACATGGCCGCGCCGACCTCCAGTCACATGGTGGGAAGCTGCTTCGTCGCCACGGAGACGGGCACATACTTTGACGGCACGGGATACCTCAAAGCAGGTACGTTTTCACGCACTGGCACAAACACACAAAGAAACAAACAAGCGAAATAAAACTGCTATGAAAGGAAGAGGGATATCTCGTGGTCATGGTTTTCTTGTCCTATTCCTACTTCGAGTCAAGTCCAGTTTATTTCTCTCGCCCTTAATCACAGCAATCGCAGAATGGTCTCAAAGGGCTTCACGAGTTTCACATTTCAGGGGTTCAGGGGTCACAGAGGGTCCTCCATGACTTCCATTGCTTGCTGAGACCAAGTCTCAAAAACATGTTTCTGACTAAAGAAGCTTGAAATGTCCCGTGTAAGTATGTTCAAAAAAAAGAATGCAGTACAATATAGACTATTATCATCTATCGATAAAGAGGACAACTTAATACAGTTCCATATCGACTTATCCATAGTGATAGCCCACTCTGTACTGTTGAGTTCTGTTAGGGTTGGGCTTAGGGGTCAGAGCTGTTTTGGAGGCATGAGGGGGACCGACCCTACATTAGTCAGGTGGTTTTAATGTTGTGGCTGATCGGTGTATATACGACAATGGTATGTTTTGATTTTGCATATTTTAGTCATAAGTATGTTTTCACATATCGTTTGGGAAACATAATCCCTGGAAAAAATTGCTCCCAGTCGAAGTGAGTGTTAGTATATGGAGTTAAACTGAGGTACAAGTCAGATGTTATATGCGGAAGAAGAAAATAATATTTATTCATAGACATATTTATTAATACGTCGATAAATAAATATTTTTTTCTTCTTTTTCGTTAGGGTTTGGTTAACCATAACCCAAGTATTATGTGTCTTGTCTGTCCAGTCTCCTCCTACAGAGTGGGCCTCGACATGTCCATAGCGCTGGAGTTCAGGACCACTCGGACCAACGGGGTCCTCTTGGCCATCAGTAACCAAGGCAACGACGGTCTGGGGCTGGAGATAAATCAGGGCAAGGTATCCACACGCTTTCCCTCCCGGAGTTAAAAACAGGTTACAAAATATATAAATCAGAGTCAGCTATTGAACCCCCAGTGTTTCGACACGGAGTTCACGGATCCATCTTCCGTCTCGCCGCTTGACAGCTGCTCCCGCCGGCTTCGGGTTTCCATCTCCAACAAACCCAATCATTTATTTAGGTGCAGAGAACTTTTGGAGAATCGGGCTTTCACAGCTGGAAACCTTCCGCTCACGTCGTTGATACATCGGAGGAGCTTCCAAGAATCAATCACATTCTGACTAAATGAACGATGAATAGAAAAGAAGCAGAGGTGAAGCAGAGATACTTCTTCCCTTTCCCTTCACAGCTCCTTCTCCACATGAACAACGGAGCCGGGCGGGTGACGGCGGAGCACCGCCCGGAGGGCGAGGCGGGATTCTGCGACGGCCAGTGGCACTCGGTGGTGGCCCACAAGCTCCGCCACAAGGTGGAGCTGCTGGTGGACGGCGTGAAGAGCCGGGCAGAGAGCTCCAATGTCCGCTCCAACTCCTGCGACACCAACGACCCCATCTACGTCGGCGGATATCCAAGTGAGAGCAGAAATATCAGCATGAAAATGACTCCATTGGTGTTTTGCCAAATCTGATGCAAATTTTTCATTTTTCCATTAAGCTGATTCTTTATCGATTACCTTATTGATTTCTACAGTTTACATGTGTGTATGTTATTGGTGGTAATAAGACTAGTCAACAAAAGAAAAGTGGAAGAAAAAAAAGACCTAAAATCACAGAAAAGTCTCTATGTACATTTTACAATTCATGTCTATATAGAGATAAGCAGAGATAAAATAAAAAGGGAATATCTCTCTCTCTCTCTCTCTCTCTCTCTCTCTCTCTCTCTCTCTCTCTCTCTCTCTCTCTCTCTCTCTCTCTCTCTCTCTCTCTCATTCCTCTCTCTCTCTCTCTCTCCTCTCTCTCTCTCTCTCTCTCCTCTCTCTCTCCTCTCTCTCTCTCTCTCTCTCTCTCTCATCTCTTCTCTGCAGGGGGAGTGCGTCAGGCGGGCTCTCTCAACCGCCGCCTCCTTCAGCGGCTGCATGAGGAACCTGAGGCTCACCAAGGCCTCCAAGACCATGGAGGTCCAGTTCAACAAGGCCCTGGAGATCCAGGGCGTCCAGCCCTTGTCCTGCCCCGCTGCCGCAGCCTGAAAACCCAGCACTCAACAAATACATATGGACAATTATGTCTTTTTAGAAAAATGGGAAATAAAATGTTTTAAGAAGTGCCTTTATCATCATTGTCAAACCCCCTCCCCCCTAACAAAGACTGTATACAAAACCGCACAGTGTTTCCAATGGATCTATGTTGTCTGTAAGTTGAAGCTCAGATAGAGCATTTTTTAACTGGGAAAACTGGAACAGGTCCATGTCGCTTCCTCTCTTTCTCAATCGCTCTCTGTCTTCCAGACACTGCACTGCATGGTTTACATTGCTGTTTAATTCTTTGTCTCGTGGCGCTAAAGCATCGCTCTCACCCATTTGAGAATACTAATAAAACAGGATTAGAATTAGAGCGGGAAGGTTTCCTGGGGGTCCTGACTTCTGCATGTTGTGCTTGAACATATTGTAATCTTATTTTTTATTTTTTTTGCAAATATATTTCTGTTGGCATCAAACAGCGTTCTCTGTCTTTATTTCATCACATGGTTTGTATACATCTGTGTTTTACTGTGGGCAACTGTCAAGGTGTTTTCATGTGAATGTCCCAAATAGACCTATAGGTACGAAATACACACTTTGGCAACTCGAGGTTAATGTAATGGGAGGCATTTGCATTTTGCATTGTAATCTGACGCCATCTAGTGGCCACTAGCTGAACCGCAGTTTGGAGCGCTGGCCGTACTGGTCACTAGATGGCGCTATTGACGATTATCGATGACACTGAATCAGCAACTGTGGCAAAACAATCTTTGGAGTTTCTGTCAACAGAGTCTAATAATTATAATAATAATAATAATAATATTTAATTGGCGTCACTATCTTGTGTTCCAATGCCATAAAGTATTTTTATTGAATTTAATTTATTTATTTACCATAACGTTTGTACTTACATCTTGTTGCCACTAGAGGGCCGTATGTGACTGGGTCTGTTTGTCAGTTTATTTTCGCTGACCAGCCACTTTATTTGGTACGCCTGTTCAATTGCATGTTAACACAAATAGCGAATCAGCCAATCACATGGCAGCAGCTCATTGCATTTAGGCATGGAGACATGGTGAGGATGACTTGCTGAAGTTCAAACCGAGCATCAGAAAGGGGAAGAAGGTGGATTTAAGTGACTTTGAACGTGGCATGGTTGTTGGTGCCAGACGGGCTGGTCTAAGTATTTCAGAAATCTCTGACCCACTGGGATTTTCACGCACAACCATCTCTAGGGTTTACAGCAGTGGTGGGCCGTCAGGGCCAGCAAGGCCTTCTCTGCTGGCCTAAACACTATCAGAATCACTCACTTGCATTTTAATATATTTATTTTCATGAATATGTATTCATTGTATGCATTATATGTATTCAATTATTCCCAAATGTCTATTCTCTTCATTTAATTATTCCCAAATGTTTATTTTCTTCATTTCATAGCATTTCTCTTGTTTGCACTGCTTCCAGTAGTGTATGTTTATGTTAAAGCTTTTATCCAATCATATTTGATCCATCATGTGTTGCCATGTCGAAGAAATCTGCCTTGAGGCCTTCAGAATCAACAGTGCGGGCGCTTGTAACTTAAAATCAATGGCAACGAAGCTTCCTTTAACCAATCAGATTTCGAGTTGGCGACACCAGAGCCAACTTTGGCTCTGGTGTCGCCAACTCTTAACATTGTCGCCAACTTTTAACTCGTGGCAGGCGTTCAATAACGTTGGCATTTTCCCGTCCTTTGATTGGATGGGCAGAGAGCGTAAGAACTAGCTAAACCGCATTCATAGCGACCTTTACAAGCTAAAATATTCCGTTTTTTAATAGTTCTTTCAACCCACAACGGCTGAAGGAGGAGAAGCAATTTATTTGGTCCCAGATATAATCTAAACGCCATTTTCAAGACAGACTTTTCAAGAAAAGCTGGACATGGTAAGAAAAGGTCGGCCAACACCGCAGCCTGTAAGCCTGTCCCAGAGGGAAGGGATTTGTCCGCCACTTTCAAATCACCAACTAAGAGCGGTACCCTTGGCTCACAGCCTCCGAGGAATACTGCATATTGTATTGCTGGGAATGTCTGTTATTTTCACCGGATCGACTTGGTGTTTGGAGCCACATTGGGTTTGCAAACTTGAGTTGTCTGACCAAGACAGCAATGAGACACCTAAGCACGGCCGGACACATACAAACAACGGTGCTTTTGAAAACGTTCGGGGAAACCCTAGTGGACCGGCAGCTCAACCAACAAATGCGCCGGGAAACGGAAATCCACAATGAAAAGGTGAAGAAAAATAGGGAAATATTGAAAGGACCGATCGATTGTGTTTTGGGTAAACAAGAACTTTCATTTCGGGAACATGATGAAAGCGCTGGGCTGCATTATGTGACGGACACGGGTGTCAAGGAGCGCTTTATATAACTTGAGATGTTACTAGTGGCAAGCGAGCCCATGACATTGCTGCTCTTATTGTCCGTTTCTTGGAGGAAAATGAATGTCTGGATAAAGTTGTGGCACAGTGTAGCACTGATGGCGCACCTGTCATGTCATCTGGACTAGATGGAGTGGAGGCTAAGGTTAAGGAGAGGGCACCTATGGCCTTATTCAGACACTGCTAAGCCCATCAACTACATTTAGCACTGACTCAAGGGGCCTCAAAGCTTTATTTTTGTCATTTTGTCATCATATCAGGTTCATATTGATGCTTCTGCTATATATGTATGTGGCGCAGCTCTGACTGCAGTGAAAGGAAACCTGCTCCAAAATTCACAGCCCGCAACTGGTTTACAGAGAATGGTCTGAAAAGAGAAAATATCCAGTGAGCGGCAGTTGTGTGGACTAAAATGCCTTGTTGATGTCAGAGGTCAGAGGAGAATGGGCAGACTGGTTCAAGACCATAGAAAGGCAACAGTAACTCAAATAACCACTCGTTACAACCAAGGTATGCAGAATACCATCTCTGAACGCACAACACGTGGAACCTTGAAGCAGATGGACTACAGCAGCAGAAGACCACACCGGGTGCCACTCCTGTCATCTAAGAACAGGAAACTGAGGCTACAATTTGCACAGGCTCACCAAAAATGGACAATAGGAGATTGGAAAAACGTTGCCTGGTCTGATGAGTCTCGATTTCAGCTGCGACATTCAGATGGGAGGGTCAGAATTTGGCATAAACAACATGAAAGCATGGATCCATCCTGCCTTGTATCAACGGTTCAGACTGGTGGTGGTGGTGTAATAGTGTGGGGGATATTTTCTTGGCACACTTTGGGCCCCTTAGAACCAATTGAGCATTGTTTAAACGCCACAGCATACCTGAGTATTGTTGCTGACCATGTCCATCCCTTTATGAGCACAGTGTAACCATCTTCTGATGGCTACTTCCGGCAGGATAATGCACCATTTCACAAACCTCAAATCATCTCAAACTGGTTTCTTGAACATGACAATGAGTTCACTGTACTCCAATGGCCTCCACAGTCACCAGATCTCAATCCAGTCGAGCACCTTTGGGATGTGGTGAACGGGAGATTGGCATCATGGATGTGCAGCCGACAAATCTGCAGCAACTGCGTGAGAGAAAAGAGAAATGTATTATATATAACGCTTTTTTAAGTACTCAGAGATGTGTTACACGTTAAAAATGTATGCCTTACTTAAAAAATGCACGCATTAAGTTGCATTCAATTTTATTAAATATTATATGGCTCACAAGGAAATACATTTAGAAATATTTGGCTTTTATGGCTCTCCCAGCCAAAAAGGTTCCCGACCCCTGCTCTAAACCACCCTGTTCCATCCTGTTTTTTTTGTGGGTGGAGCCACCCTCCCTAGGCTCAAGTTCTGTGAGCCAATGGGGTTTGAGCTTCCCTCAGGGTTCTGTTGTATTTGGTTAAACGTTCACTGATTTCACCTCATCCACCAACATCTGTTTCTGAACAAATTTGAGGTGAGAAATAAGCAATTCTATTGCTGAATCTTCACTTATATTGGATCTACAAGACCTAATTTAAAAGTTTGTTACAACCTTTGTTGCCGACAAAACACGCAGGGATTTTTTGTTTCATGTAAACGTTGGAAAATAAAATAAATGAAATTAATTAATACATTCACACCAAAAACCCACAATTTTTTATTGGTTTGGTTGGAGAAAGACAGCGGATCGTGTGGCGCAGCCTACAGTCTATCTACCTTATACCTTATATACCTTAGAAAGAAACACAGCAGAATAATTTATTAAATACTTACTTTTCCATCGCCTGCAGTTTCCTCATGGACAGTTGGTATCAATTCCTCTTTCTTTTAAAAGATTTGATTGTCGAGTTACTTAGATAGGGGGCGGCTCAAATTCTCAGTGATGTATGAAGCGATCAAGAATCTGAACGGGTTGTTTCACCACGTGTTTTCTGAAATAGACAGCCCACAAAATGAACTGGCTTGTGTTATTTCACAGTTTGTACGTTAGTAGGCTCATCAGAGACCCAAATGGATGTGCACAAGCACTGAAGTGAGTTTTTCACAATAGGTTCCCTTTAATAAGAAACAGCCATTCAATGTATTTGTGCTCACGTGTTCCTCTATATGCTGTTTCCATTGTTGGTGGCGGGGTGGACAACCATAAGAATGCATTGATCAGCTAGCCGCGGTGAATTTAATAAACCAATATGTAGAAAAAAGAATCGTTGTTTCCAATGGAATTCTGGGACACATGAAATCCATCCAACAGTCAAGAGTCAAGAGGTTTATTTGTCACATACATATACATACAGTCATACATGCAGTGAAATGTCATGACACCCGGAGATTATGCACAATAAGCTCCAAAAATACTAAAAACACTAAAATGTGCGTAATTGACACAAGTTGCTCATGCAGGCAGCCGCAAGGGGCAGCGCCACACCCGCAACTCTGGGTCCTATAATATATGAAAATATTAATTGTCTGTGTATTATTAATTATATATTTAAATCATTCTAAATGAACCTTACCTTAACTTACCTCCAGTACTTACCTCACAGGCACCATCTAATGGATTACCACTTTAACTGACATGACTATTGACTGACAGTCTTTAACTGACCTTTTTAAAAGACATGATAATTAAAGGGGTAATCCATTCAGCTGGGTGTTACTGATTCCATTAACTGACAGTCTAAACCATAGCGGTATTTTCTTTCAAGTCGCACTCGTCATGTTTTACGCTGACACCAAAATGATCAGTAGTTTCTGATGCCATACATGACACGATCAGCTGCAATTTAGCAACATGAAATGTAGAAATATCTTATTGGGACCTTAGGTTTATATATATATATATATATATATATATATATATATATATATATATATATATATATATATATATATATATATCACAAGAAACTTCGCTTGTACTGTATGTACAGTATGCATGTAAATATGTATGTATGTATGTATGTATGTATGTATGTATGTATGTATGTATGTATGTATGTTTGTATGTAAAAAAAAATCCAAAAGTCAATATATTATGTATTTGTGTATGATATCATATGTGTTTACATGTATAGGTGTTTTTTCTTTTCCGATTGCAATCGCACCTCCATTGATGTCAGCCAATTGTGTTTCAGCATGAGTTCCATGTTGTATTTAGTCTATAAACTTTAAGTGATTTCACCTTATCAGTCCATTAACATCTGTTTCTGAACAAATTTGAGGCAAGAAATAAACAATCCAGTTGCTGGAGCTTCACTCATATTAGATCTAAAAGACGTCATTTAAAAGTTTGCTCCGACTTTTGTAAGGCAAGAGTTCGCATCGGGACGCCGCACGTGGATTTTTTGTTTCATTCAATGAATGGCGAAAAATAAAATAACTGAAAAAAAATACAGCTACAATCAACAAAAGTATTTTTATTGATTTTTTTTATATTGCTGCTGAGTGTACATGGGCTGGCCCCCACCCAGCGCGGTGCAACTTGGTGAGGACCGGGACAGACTGTCCTTAGTGAACCGAGGGTGAGGAACTGTGGACTTATGTCCGGACCAATCATGGTGCACTTACTTAACTCACTGAAGGTTCCTCTTGTGCTAGTCAGTCCCTGCCCTGGAGTAGGACCAAAAAAAGTCCCTCAAAACTACAAATGTTCATGGTTCCTGCAGTGTGGAAACAAATAAAACAGACGGTTCTCTGAAAAGTTCTTAGAACTATGAAAACATTCCGGCGGTGTGAAAACACCTGTTGTTTACATGTTAGTGTCATGGTGTCTCAGTGGTTCCTACCGCTACCTCCCAAATAGAAGGTTCTGGGTTTGATCATCATGGGGGCGGTTCTGTGTGGATGTTGAATGGTCACGTTGGTTTCTTCCCACCCTGGAACACCTGCTCGTTCGTAACGCACTGCTGCCGATTCCTTTGAGCAAGGCATTGGTTCAACCAACCTCATCTTGATCCAGAGCCTAATTAGCTGTCCTTGAGCAAGGCACTGGGTGGGTGGTTGATGGATTGCATCATGTCGGATTCCTCCAAAGAATTGAATGCCCTTGAGAAAGTCACAGACATTCACAAAATATCAAATATCTGGTTAAATTCAAGTGAATATGCTTCCATGAAAAGGTCTATGAACCTCCTTGTTGTGAGGCAGCAGTAACCACTGTGACTGCAACAGGTGCTCAAACATCCAAACACATATGGTGAGATGGAATTGAATATGCTTAGATAAGAGGATGCATGACAGTGTCACAGTGGTTAGCACTGTTGCCTTACAGCAAGAAGGTTCTGCATATTCATGTTGGATTTCTCCCACTCTAAAAGACATGCATGCATGGCAGGTGATGCCCTTGAGCAAGGCATTCAAACTGATGTTGGTCCCTGGATGGGGCTAGCTGCTCCTAAATAGGGTCAAATCTAGAGGGCAGATTTCTCAGGGAGATCACAGTAAACTTTTGGTATAAATGTAAGAGCCAAGCATGAAAATCCCCAATTAAAGTGGGAATTAAACTTGTGAACTCCACATAGAAGATTCAGAGTGGCGATTGAACCCAGAATCTTTGTGATGTGTAGGAACAGCCCCAACCACCGAACCACAGTGCCAACAACATACATACATATGAGGTGTCTGGAATGTTTGGGGTGAAGAAGGGAGGTGGAATGTGCTTAGATGTATGTCAGTCAGGCGCTGAACTGTGACCCATAGATTGGAATCAGATGTGTTACGTTATATCTGTACAAGTATAAAGGACACTCCCTAGTTCCATTTGGGAGAGACTGCATTGGCTCCCTTCTCTTCATCCATGGCAACTCTGGTTTGATGCCGTTCTTCCTTGTAATAAATGACATATTATAATCAAGTCAGCGTCAGCGGGGAGTCCTTCTTCATCAACACATCGACAACAAAGAAACTACAAATACATTCATACATGTACTGTATGTATGTAACTGAACAGGAGTGTGTGTATGACTCCTGATTGGCCGGGTTATTATATATAACAAGTTTCAGTTTCTTGTTGGTTCGTTGATTTTCCTTTTCTTTTTCCTTTCCAAAAGCCCACCACACATAAGCAGCACTGGAGATTGGAGGTCTTTATTCCTGAACTACGATAAATTATGAACAAGGTTGGTGTAGCAACAGGGAGGTTAGGGGGGTGTTCATCACAAATTTGATCATCAATAACATAAATTTGAAGGACACGTTGTTGTAATAACCTCTCGGCCAGCGCTAGGAACATGAATTTTGCTCTATAAATGCAATCAGTCTGCTTTGATGTCTGCGGAGCTCTGATCTCACTGAGCGGCAGCTCTGGCCTCAGTAATCACGCCAGGTGCTGCGATGCCAAAGATGTACTGGCAGTAAACCTATGGACAAAGCGACATACTAACATGCTTCTCTTTGTGCATTTTCCCTTTATTATCACAGCCCTCTCCGCTACTTTATTTTTTACAAGTATCGAAGATACTACAGTTTCTGATGTTACATGAACAAAAAATAAGAACGCTATCAATGAACATTGCGTTCAACATTGCGAAGTTCAGTGGTATAGTGCTCGGGATTCATCCCCCCCCCCAAACCTTAAACCCAAACCATTCCACACCCCTTAATGTGCCCAGCAGCGCCATCTTGTGGACAGACGACCAGGTATCTCATTAACTCAATGAAGTCAGTCAAGGCATTCGAGCATTCCGGGTGGAGATGTGCGGGACGGGTCGAGTTCGGCACGTTCTTCAAAACGAGTGGCGATAAATGGATACATAGAAGACGACAGATATAGTAGCGTAGAGTCGAACATTCCGTTTTGGTTCACACAGTCGGTTAGAAATGGCTCAGCCAGTGTTTGGGGAGGAGTGGGAGTCGGGTGGGGAGGTTCTACACAGCAGGTCAGCTCAGGGCTCGGTGACTTATTGCGTGCCGTCAGGTCCCTCTCCCATGTCGTAACAAGATGGCGGGTCGGGTTCACCCCACCACAACTCCTAAAAAGAGAAAAACTAAAGAGTCCCAGAGTAGAGGAGCGGGGGGGGGGGGGGTTGGGGGGTGGCCCGGTTTTACCTCCCCCAGGTGTGAGCAGCTTTCTCCTTTCTCACGCTCAGGTCCAGGCCCCGTCAGGACGACTGCATGAGGCCTGTCAAGCGCTTGCCCGTCAGAGACTTTCCCTGGGAAAGAACAAGACAAAATGGAAGAAAAAAGATTGAGGGAACAGGGGGGGTCGGGGTGGGGGGGTGGGGTAGCAGTGGGCTGCCATGGGGTGGCGCTCGGGGACCAACTCCAGGTCTTTTGCCAGTGCTTTGACCGGGGACACCGACAGGGGTATTAACCCCTCACATACATGTCTTTAAATGGTGGGAGGAAACCAGAGAAGATGTGCGGGATGAGTTTTTGGGGATTATTTTCTCTCTAATCAGGACTTGGAGCGTGAGGGAGGGGGAGAAGACCGAAAAAAAACCCTGAGCTCGGGGAAAAAAATGTCAATCATCATGAAAAAAAATGGAGCCGGAGAAAAAAGTGATGACATCTGCTTTTGGTAAACGAGTGCAAATGACGGAGGGATGTAGTATTGGAGCAGACAGCTTAGAGGTTCGTCACAATGACTTTGATATTGATGAAGAAGTGCATTTCTTGGCGTCATGGTGGCGTCAAGTGCAGACCTTTCTCCAGATACAGTGTCATCCTGCTACTTTTCCCATGCTATGTCAGCGTATTATGGTTGCGGTTTCACACAAGACACAGATTTGGCGTACTTAATAGTATGCCCTATCGTGGAGTTTTCGGAATCTCTCATATTCAAGAAGTTTTGGCTTTTATTGACCTGCATCCATACCAAACACTTGCAAGGCTCCGAACAAACGAAAAAAAAAATACAAAAAAGGGAATTACTCCGCAACTAAATTAATGTTTGCGACATTTCGAGTTCATTTTCAAGGTACGCTTCACAGGAGAGTTTGAAACTGAAAGCAGAGAGACAGCTCACCACACTGCGGGTGAATTTCTCCAGGGAGGTTCGTCTTCCCTGCTCCGTTTCAGGCTGAAGGAGTGAGAGAGGGGGGGAGTTAATGGCAAAATGTCTGGGGCTCAGATGGCTACACAAGCAAGTAAAAACACACCGACCTGTTGAAGACACACACACACACACACACACACACACACACACACACACACACACACACACACACACACACACACACACACACACACACACACACACACACACACCTTCTTTCTGGTTATCAGGAGGTCCTGGTAGACGTTGGAGCGCAGGAAACGCGTGTAACTGTCACTTTTCATCAACTTGTAAATGTGGTCCTGACAAAAAAAAGCAAAATTAGAAATGGTATATGTGGTGTAAATAAAGATCACATTTACTGAATGTGTGTGTTCATGTGTGTGTGTGTGTGTGTGTGTGTGTGTGTGTGTGTGTGTGTGTGTGTGTGTGTGTGTGTGTGTGTGTGTGTGTGTGTGTGTGTGTGTGTGTGTGTGTAGCTGGGTCCACCACAGCTGGTGAGTTAAACTCAACACCGGGGACGCTGACGGAGCGTCATGTTGATTTTAGTCTCTTGAACTGTGTGCGTATGTGTGATGGTACAATCAAAGACATTCAAATTTTGCTCTCTATCCCCTGCTTTTCGCCTCCCTGGGGCGATTTCATGAAGCGATTGCGCGTCTTTTGCGGCCGACAAACTGCCACAAATAACAGGAAAAGCGAGCGTCTCGGTGTGCCGGTGCTATTTGCGCATATTTAAATTAGGTATTATTCATACATTTGGTGCAAAATTGCTCCTTTCTATGCAAATGAGCCTCATTGCAAATAGCGTCCAATTCACAGACACCAGCGCTAATAGCTACACAGAGTTGGAGTGAAATAATTAACATCTGCAGAGACCTGGTGGTAACTGCGAGAGACCAAAAAAGAGGCAAAATAAGGCTCCGCTGTGTGATCGTCTTCATAGAGCTGATGCAACTGAAGAGCATTTATTAGGTTCCAGTGATCTGTCAATAATATTGTGACGTTATTATTATGATTATTATTACTGTCATGGCATCTGTAGATAGAGGAATGCGGAGCAGTCTGTGGTTTTCAAAACGCACTCCAAAAGCAAAACCAACAACAACGTGTTACAAAAGATGCCAAATGGTTCCCATTTCACTCTAAAGATACTGAAAAAAACAACTAAAAGTTATAGGGAATTGCAATGAAGTGGTCAAACTGGCATTGAACCACAGATGCCATTGAACCATGGAAAGATCCACAGGCTGCTGCCTTTTCGATGCAGCGGCCGGAACTTTATATAGCAAAATGTATTAAATTAACTGTCATCATTTCTACATTGTGATATTAAGATTCAGTGAGAACAAGAATATTTTAAGTAAAAACTTTAATATATACACTTTTTTATGCAATCAAAGACATCATTCGTAAAACAGGCAAGTGCAGAGCAGTGGCGTTAATGCGTAATAACTTTCCAATGGAGACCCCACACACACACACTGACGCACAGATTATTCACTTTTCCACGCGAATGATTGCGATCAGACGCAAAACAACCGCAAATTGCAGCAAAAAATGATGGCGGTGTCATATCATTAGCCCAATATCTTTTGTGAATCGGACGCTAATACGGCGCAGATAGCGAGCGCTATTGATGCGCAATTCAGGGTGCTACGAGCGGCCGCAATCCATTTCCATGTGTATTTGCCCCTCTGTCGTCTCTGTCTTCACTCGTTTCAACATTGCTCTAAATGTTTTGTATTTTATTTGTTCGTTGGGATGAGACGGTGAACACAGCACGGCTCTGAGCGTCGTTCAACAACTTCTACGGTCGTAAATAGATGAATCAACCTACAGTACAGTATGCCTGGTTGCTAGGGGAAGTTCGCCATGACCCTAAACAGTCAGTCATACGTTCATGGATTTTCTTAGAGTCAAAAACAATCAGGAAAGGTCATAACATATGACGTCTCGAGATCACAGAATAGATCGATTATAGATCAATTTTTTTGTGACGACTATTTGTGCTTTTAAGGAGGTAGAAGCATTGATCAGAACCGCTAGAAGACTTGAAGTTCACAAAATAGCCTTAAGACATCTACTCTCGTATCGTGATATATCGATGCACCACCCCCCGGGACCCCTACCTGTGCGTCCTCGTAGCTGTAGCGTCCCGGGTCCTTCAGGTTCTGGCTCGTACGCTCGTAGCTGTGGGAGTCCAGGTTGATGGAGCTTGGGGCCCCCTCGGCCAGGAACTCAGCCCAGATCTCCCGCGTGCGCTCCGCCACCTCTTGCAGTGCGCGCCGCTTCAGGTCCTGCACCGCCAGCCAGAACCTGCGGTCGTGACACAATTGGAGTCAAACGCACTCTTCAGGCTGGTTTACCGGATTTGAGGAGGCGAGACATCTAGCACGGGGATGTTCCAGCAAAGGTTTTTGGTTATGTTTATCCTGATGATGTCAATCGATAAATAAAAAGTTATTGTATTATTTTTTCAGACAGCTGAGCTTTAGGCCAATTGTCTGTTCTTTACCAAGATAAATCCATTGTTTGTGAAAATGTCCAAGTTCTGTGCAGCCGCTGGAACCAGTCAGCAATGTTCACTGAGGACTGCGGGGAAAGCCCAAAACAACGAAAATGTCAGCAACTATTTCCCACTTTGTAACGGCTCAAATTTTGCTTGAACAGAGCGGGCGAGTGATTCGGTGACACGGCAGATTGTGCTTTGAGACTGGGATGAGTTTGACCCCAACTGCACAGGAGCTCGGAGGGATCGCTCACAACAGCCCCCGGTCGACTTGCCAGGAAAATCTGATGTGTCGATCGACGTGTCGCAGCTAAGTAGAAAACAATGATAAACGTCAGAAACTCTGAAGTATCCCTGTGGCAGACCAAGGGGCGTGGTCAAGCCGGGGCTGCAGATAGCATGGCTGCCTTTCCTGCAGTCACTAAGCTGCCACGAATCGGCCAAATCAGCGCCCCTTGGGAGCCATGCTACCGTCTGCAGCCGCGGCTTGACCACGCCCCTCGGTCCGCCACAATCCCATTTATGTGCTCTCAGACGTGACACGTCAGGTTGTCCCAACGCGGAAACTGGAAAATAAAAAGTTACAACCACCTTTGTGACACTTTGTTACGGTATTGTATTGTCTTAGATTGTTACTTTAGTTAATTTCTATCTTGATTGCCGTTACTGTGGAAACATGACAATTGACATGAATCTGTAGAAACTGGGTAATCAATTCAAAATGAAATTTGGTTAACAGTGCAATAGTGTCACAAGGTGTCAAGTGTGCCTTATCGAAAATTTCGAATCATTTCTTTCTTGCTAAATGAAATAATTAATTTCACAAGTCATTGTGACTAAAGTGTGATACATTTTAAGGGATATTTACTTAAGCCAAAATGAGATAGATGTATTGTTCATTCATTGAGTTGATTGATATTTTCAAATAGCTTGTATGTTAACACATAAACATTATGCTCACCCAAAACATGCAAGGCAAAAACTGTAATGGTGCCAGGGCTAGATCGATACATGGGGGTGCTGAGCAAATTGTCAACAAAGTTGTGATGTCTGAGTTACTTAACAAGGGAGATCTTGTTTTTGTCGAAAAGAAAATGCCGTGTCAGATATACATGTGTTTTGAATTGAGGACACAGAAATAGAAACTTCTTTCACACACATGCAGAGGTGAAAGATTTCAGCACCGGACAGCTCCCACATTGGGAAGTGCTTATCAGACTGTCAACTGCAGACATTAGACATTATATTATTATCATACACTCATATTATAGGGCCTAGATACTGTATGTATTAAGATATGATACTTAAGATAAGTACATCTCCTATTTCCAATGAAATGGAAGGGATAATAAATCAATGCCACAATAAGAAGTGCATTAATTCCATAAATACCATATTTCTTTATTGTAAAACATTAAAATTGTACAAAAACGTCTGCATATAATCTTCTCGAACTCAAATAACTTATCTCTGCAGCAGTAGGACTCTTAGTGAAGTATGGATTCCCAGGCTCTGTTCCAACTCTTTCCACCGGAAACCCACGCAAACACCATACACTCAGACTGAAAAAAACTCTCCTCTTTATTTTTGTGTGTTTACCCACGACCTCCTGGACGTCTCCGCCTCACACAGGCTGCCTCTTAGGAGCCACATTACTCCCTATATATCTATATTGATCTGTAGACAAGCTGCTGCAATACATAGGGAAACAACCCTGGGTGGGTCGGTCGGCCAGTCTCTCTCTCTCTCTCTCTTTCTCTCTCTCTCTCTCTCTCTCTCTCTGTCTCCCCCCCCCCCTCTTCTCTCTCTCCATCAGAAGTATTTTCATAAAAAGCAATTAAGTGGTCAGGAAGAGAGAGAATGTGTGAGATAGCAGTGGAACAGGGAGAGCGGTAGCTAAGGGGGTGATGTCAGGGATAAGGACGGATGTCTCTCACTCAGTCTGCTGCTGTGTGTGTGTGTGTGTGTGTGTGTGTGTGTGTGTGTGTGTGTGTGTGTGTGTGTGTGTGTGTGTGTGTGTGTGTGTGTGTGTGTGTGTGTGTGTGTGTGTGTGTGTGTGTGTGTGTGTGTGTGTCTGTGTGTGTGTGTGTCTGTGTGTGTGTGTGTGTGTGTGTGTGTGTGTGTGTGTGTGTCCAATTGTAGCTCTGAGGCATCCGTGACCTCCCTGCTTTCCGCCCAGGCTGCTTCTGGACTCTGTTAGTCCTAACAGGGACTCTGGTGAAGCTGAAGGGGTTATTTTTGTTGTTATTGTTGCTGGTTTTTTTTGTTTTTAGGGGGGCGGGCATGAAATAGGGGAAGTGTAGTGAAAATAAGGTGGTTGAATAAGCATGAGGAGAGTTGGATGATGTGTGGATGATGGATGGATGGTTGGATGGAAGGATAGGTGTTTCAAAAGTTCACAAGCACGATTTCACATACAATTTCATCAATGTCATAATTGCCATCTGCCTGGCAACAGAGAGAAATCAATAAAAAAATCCAGTGCACCCCGGATTTCTCTCTCTCCCTCACTCTCCCTCTCTCCCTCTCTCCCTCACCTCAGGTTCTCGGAGCTGAACTCTGACTCCAGGAACTTGAGGAACAGCTCCTGTCCTGCTGGGTCCTTCAGCGCCTCCTCCAGAGAAAACGCCCACTTCTTCACACGCTGCTGACTGGGCTCCTTACTGAGAAAGAGCGAGAGAGAGAGAATTTGAGCGACATGAAGATCAACCATGCAATATAAGCCAATATACAGGAAGTAAAGTGAGAGAAGAAAAAGGGAAGGTTTTGGAAGGGAAGGGAACAATGTCCCTTTGTTTACTTTTCCTGGCAACATCCATCTGCCAGCCAGTGGTTGTGATATATAAGGTGGACTGATTCTTTCAGAACCTGTAATTAATCAGTTTGGCTGAATTATGAAGCCGCATTAGGCACAGTGATTATACGTCGCCTCTAATTAATCCCTGCATAATTGTAATTTACATTTGTGAGAATAATGATTATGGGTTTCTGACCTGAAGGCAGCAATACATACTATAAACACGGTCGGTTCTGCCATTTTCCTCTGAAAGGGTCAGGGTGCATGAAGTACGTCCAAACACTGACGTTAGACAGGTCTTCTTGACCTCAACATCACAGCGTGTAAAGTGTGTGTACATCTCACACGCTGATAATACATTCTGGTTCGAGCAAAAGGATTAGGCTGAGGATCGTACAAAATATACCTGGCCTCCAGATCCCAAAAGGAGCAGTCGTCACTGGTCCAGGGGTTAGAAGCTTCCGGGACGGTCAGAAACGGGTCGTACTCCATGTACTGCTCTGTGTAGCTCATTAAACTGCACGCACACACGCACGCACGCACGCTCACACGCACACGCACACACACACACACACACACATACACATACACATAAATGATGGAGAGGTTCTGTGGAATACAAATTTCTGAATATTGACCGCTAATCTGTTAATAATGACTGTCACCGACAACCACTTCTTTGCTTAGTTTCACGACCCTCATTTCGGTCTGCCTACATGCTGATTCTAACCTGACCACCCTGTAGGAGTTTATTTAGCCATAATGACCAGATGGCTTCACATTATCCCTTATTAAAACCATATATTGAGAGTCGATCAGCATTAAATGATAGATAATATAATAAAATTAAATGATTACACCAAGAAACGGCTGTGTTTCCCAAACCTTGTAAACCGACGTAGTTTAAACAGAGTCATGATTTCACACGTTTTTCTAGGACAGTATCACAGATTAAGCGATGATTGTGTCAACCAGCTGTGTCCCTACAGCTGGAATACTGTACTGAATATGCTGCAAGATTACACCAGATGCCAAATTCTTGCAATTTCCAGTAGGATAGCTGTGCAATCGCATATGTGCCCATGAAGGCTGTATATCGCTACACGCCAAAACTTCCCATCAGTTTTATCAGACTCCCTAAATCCATTTACACAAATGTGAGATGAAATATTCTCGCTTCATCTGTCTTCATCTGTCTGTGACACCGGCATTACGACAGCGGCTCCCCATTTTAAGCCTCTGGGGTAAAGATCCTGGGTGACGCTGTGTAAGTGGTATCTATAACTAACCATGCCGCTGTGAAGGGATCCGATTCCTCCTGAAGCCGCCGCTTGCATAAATATCAGGCACTCAAATCAGCCAGATAGACGGTGAAGCGCATATTAATAAGCACAGAGGCACAGTGTTAGACAGCATGTATTGTAATGCGCATACACAGTGGTCTGGTTCTCCTGATCCATTAAAACCATCTGAGACCAAAATGGAGGACAGGCAGCGAGTGACATTTGATGTATTAGAACGACCGGGTGGAAGGAGCCCTTCACCTTCTCTCTCCATCTCGATCTGCCGATGCCTACCTCGTTCTCTCTCTTTGTAAGGTAAACACAAACAAACACACGACTACGGACACACAGTCATCGAAGCATGAGCGGAAGGCTGTCGTGCTGTTCTGGGATCAGATCGGCCAGAGATCAAGGTGGAAAGCAGGAGGATTCATGGATGGTATCTATCTACAGTATCTTTAGTATCTATCTATAGTATCTATCTACAGTATCTTTAGTATCTATCTATAGTATCTTTAGTATCTATCTATAGTATCTATCTACAGTATCTTTAGTATCTATCTACAGTATCTTTAGTATCTATCTACAGTATCTTTAGTATCTATCTATAGTATCTATCTACAGTATCTTTAGTATCTATCTATAGTATCTATGTACAGTATCTTTAGTATCTATCTATAGTATCTATCTACAGTATCTTTAGTATCTATCTATAGTATCTATCTACAGTATCTATAGTATCTATCTACAGTATCTTTAGTATCTATCTATAGTATCTATCTACAGTATCTTTAGTATCCATCTATAGTATCTATCTACAGTATCTATAGTATTGATCTATAGTATCTATCTACAGTACCTATAGTATCGATCTATAGTATCTATCTACAGTATCTATAGTATCTATCTACAGTATCTATAGTATCTATCCATAGTATCTATCTCCAGTATCTATAGTATCAATCTATAGTATCTAGCTCCAGTATCTATAATATCGATCTATAGTATCTATCTCCAGTATCTATAATATCGATCTATAGTATCTATCTACAGTATCTATAGTATCTATCTATAGTACCTATCTACAGTACCTATAGTATCGATCTATAGTATCTATATAGTATCTATCTACAGTATCTATAGTATCTATCTATAGTATCTATAGTATCTATCTATAGTATCTATCTACAGTACCTATAGTATCGATCTATAGTATCTATCTACAGTATCTATAGTATCTATCTACAGTATATATAGTATCTATCTATAGTATCTATCTACAGTACCTATAGTATCGATCTATAGTATCTATCTACAGTATCTATAGTATCTATCTATAGTATCTATTTACAGTATCTGTAGTATCTATCTATAATATCTATCTACAGTACCTATAGTATCGATCTATAGTATCTATCTACAGTATCTATAGTATCTATCCATAGGATATATCTACAGTATCTATAGTATTGATCTATAGTATCTATCTACAGTATCTATAGTATCTATCTCCAGTATCTTTAGTATATATCTATAGTATCTATCTCCAGTATCTATATTGTCAATCTATAGTATCTATCTAAAGTATATATCTACGGTATCTATAGTATTGATCTATAGTATCTATCTACAGTATCTATAGTATCTATCTTTAGTATCTATCTATCTTAAGTATCTAACTATAGTATATATCTACAGTATCTATCTATAGTATCTATCCAAAGTATCTATAGGACCTATAGTATCTATTTATAGTATCTATCTACAGTATCTATAGTATCTATCTACAGTATCTATCCACAGTATCTATAGGACCTATAGTATATATCTATCCATAGTATCCATCTATAGTATCTATCTACTATATCACGATATTATGAAGATCAAAATCCCAGACGATAGCAATTTTTCTCAAATTACGATGTTGAAATTATAACCACATATTGATCAGCCTGACTACTACTAGCACCTTTCCATATGGCCAATAGGAGTGAGGCTCCTCCCATGCTAAGGTAAGAGGCAGGTTGATGAGATACAAAGTGAAAAACTTGTCTTTTCAAAGTGGTACACAGTATTTTTAGGTGTGCGGCAGCTGTTCACACCTCTCGGCGACCTTAGACATCTTCATACAGTGTCGGTCCAGCTTGGTGTTGAGGAACAGGATCTGGAAGCGGAAGAGAAAGAGAGGGAAGAGAGAGAGGGGGAAGAGAGAGAGAGGGAAGAGAGAGAGGGGGGAGAGAGAGAGGGGGGAGAGAGAGAGAGGGAAGAGAAAGAGGGGGAAGAGAGAGAGGGGGAAGAGAAAGAGAGGGAAGAGAGAGAGGGGGAAGAGAGAGAGGGGGAAGAGAGAGAGGGGGAAGAGAGAGAGGGGGAAGAGAAAGAGAGGGAAGAGAGAGAGGGGGAAGAGAGAGAGGGGGAAGAGAAAGAGGGGGAAGAGAGAGAGGGGGAAGAGAGAGAGGGGGAAGAGAGAGAGGGGGAAGAGAAAAAGAGGGAAGAGAGAGAGGGGGGAGAGAGAGAGGGGGGAGAGAGAGTGGGGGAAGAGAGAGAGGGGGGAGAGAGAGAGGGGGGAGAGAGAGTGGGGGAAGAGAGAGGCAGTCGGTCTCCTACCAGGTCTTTCCTATACCTCTAAGGGCTTTGGTTAAATATGTCAGTATTGTGGCTTTTCTTTGTTTTCTTTCTATCATCCAATGATTTCTGGCAAGAATTTGAATTGCCCGCCCACGTAGAAGGAAGTCCCTCTTGGAAGTCGCTTACCTCTTTCTCTACGTCCTCCTTGGTGCCTTTTCTACCGTGGTGCAAGGGAGTGTGGCCGGGGCTCTGGGACTGCGTTGCCTCCTCTGCCAAACCATACACTGACTGGGAAAGAGAAAGAAAGAAAAAAAAGGAGGAAAAGCAATGTTTTTCTTAAGATTTCGATGTTTTTGTAGCTCTTCAATATACTGGTTTGACACTTATGATTGTGGGTGTCGCAGATACCCTCTTAACTCTGTGGGGATTCTTCATGCGTCTGCACTTCCTGATGTCCATTTCTGTGGTGTTGACGCAGCCTGGCTGGAAAGCATATACAGGACAAGAACATTCCACTTCAAACTACTGAGACTGCATATTAGTTTGGTGGTATCGTCCACTGTTTATCTCTTACGCCGTCATAATTTCACCTTTTTGGGTAATATTAAAGTGGTAAACTTATCATCAGTATCAGTCGAATCAGTGAGACTAAACAATTCTCCAATCTTAGAATGGGGCACTTGGTCTGAATTGCCCCATTGCCATAGGTATTGCAGCTACACGCTATGAGACTATTCTCTCGATCCCGGATCAGTATACCACACACAGGACCTTACCACAGGTCTATGGACGTCCCAGAAGGCCCTCTCCTGGCTGTCGAGGATCTTTCGCTCTGTTTTATCCTTTTTCCTGTCGATCCTACAGAGATTAAACTCAGATGAGCGAGTTTGCATTGTTCAGCTCATTTCCTGGTCACTAAGTTGGATCTCACACCCAGAGGACACCTACACTGTTCTGTGTGTTTTACACCTCAGGTGGGATTGACATCCCCGCCAGCTGTCATTTTTTTCCAGGTTACCATGGGGACGGCACACACTTACTTGACCTGGGCCTCAGCCTGCATGAAGATGAACTCCCATTTCCTGGCAAAAGCTCTCTGCAGCCTGGCTAGGTTCTCCTGCGAGAGAGTGAATTTTAATATAATGGTAGCACCATGGGTACTACCATTAGTGTAAAGAGAAAAACAAAATAACAGATCTTTTTCAGATTTTTCACGACTCTCAAGTCTATCGATAATTTCTTATATCTGTAGCACATGACAGACTGACACACTTTGCATTCCACCAAAGTAAATCATTTTGACAGAGTTAAGTGAGTGACAGTATAGTGAGAAGTCCATTCACAACTCGGAAGCGAACCGACTCTTCTGACTCGTTACACCAACTGAATCAAACAAACGAAGAGTCAGACAGTTGAATGAATGAAAATTTTCACCACTAATAGCATAAAGAAACTTCTTGGTCTTGTAAGTCCTCTCAAGTATATATACGCAACGTGAGTTTAATATTAATTCAACATGAATTTAATATCTATCAATGACTATTGAACTATTATGTGTTTTCCAAAATGTCTTTTTTTTTTTAGGAAATGTATCGTTTTATTTTCTTGTAACCCTAAACCTTGGGCCCTTGGGCCCTTGGGCCACCATTTCGAATAGCATTCAAATTATTCATCTGTATAACTATGGGGGGGAGAATAACTGGGGAGTGAAAGATAAGAGTGACAAAGAGGGAAGAGCCTTGTGTTGAGATCGACATTTAAAAAAAAAGAAGGAAGAACATGAAACGTGACACTTTTCCCAGGTCTGATCTGCGTTACGATGCAATTTCGATCTCAGAAACCGCTATCATCACAGGCAGGCTCAAGCGAGGCCCGTCAAAGGCTGTGGGTCTGGGTTTGGTTTTCTTTTTTTCTTTTTCCCTTTTCTGCCTCAAAGTTTGTCCCGTTAATCAATAGCGAGAACGTAATGAATGAGAAGAGAGAGGCGCTCCAGTACGCACCGCCTCATAATCTGCCAGCTCCAGCCTGGTCTTATTCTGCATGGTCCGCTTGCACAGATAGATCGCTGAGGAGAGAGCGAGCGAGAGAGAGACAAAGAGAGAGAGAGAGAGAGAGAGAGAGAGACAGACAGATTTAACAAAGTGCCTTATCAGTCTACCTGGAACAAATCCTCCACTCGCCCTCTGTCCAACTCTTTCATTTCCCGCGTCGTATCCCTGCACATACTGAACCTAAGCTTACAGAGCACATACTTTGCCATTTCTCTGGGAGCGTTGACATTGCTGTCTGTTAATGGTCTTGTCAGTATTATTATTGTGATTATTATTATTGTGATAATTATTATTATTTTTATTATTATTATTATTTATTTATTTGTTTGTTTGTTTGATTATTTATTTATTTATCTATTTATTTGTTTGTTTGTTTGTTTATTTATGTATTCATTTATTATTATTATTATTATTATTATTGTTATTATTATTATTATTATTATTATTACACTGACTTTCTCCCCGTTATGCACGGAGGAAAATAAATAAATTAAATGCATCTACAATAAATTGTATTAGGGTCAGGCAAAAATAAAGGATCCCTGTGTTTGAGAATAAACTCAGAATTCGGCCCCTGACTTCGGGACCGGTGAGCAGAGCGAGGCCCATCGCGGCCACCCCCACCCGCACCGCCCCCACCGCCATTGTTAAGCAGTGTATACAGCATGGGGAGGGAAAAATAATAATAGATAAATAGATAAATACACTGACCCGACGAGGGGGCACCCCCACCAGCACCGCGGACGCCCGCAACCGTTAAGCAGTGGATGTTACAGCGCATGGAGGGAAAATAAATTATAGATAGATAGTTAAAAGATAATTACATGTACAATAAAAACACATTGTTCCCCCGCCTGTTTTCAATTTGAGACCACTTTCAAACCTGGCATTTTGAAGGGCAAGTCACTCTATTTTCGACCTAAAACCAACTTTTTCCAACTATTGTGCTGAATTTGCTTCTAGATCTCATGAGAAGATTTGGTATAGCACGTTGAGGAGCTGTCAGGACACGTTAACTTCACGTAGACACAACACTAAAATGATTGCTAGAAGACAGAAGACATGAGATACAGGCCAGAACAAAGTCTGAATTCGTCACCAGATGCTACCTGTGCATGCTAAGTGATTAGCTTAGCACTGGTCATTTGGAAATGTAGCACGTGCTCAACGCTCCACAAGGATATATTTCATTTAAACTGAACCTACAGTATAGTAGAGTAAGAAGAGTTGACCAAGTTCTGTTGTCACACTTTTGTTTATTGAAATTGTCTTTAAGAACTTATTTTTATTTAACTTGTTTTTAAGTATCATCTTAAATTTGTCCAAGAGGAACTTCAAGAAAGAAAATGGCTTTTATTTATTTATTTTTTAGTTTATGTTCAATTAACCTGGAGTGCCTCTCAAGGCACTAAATAACATAATAGTCGGGGAACAAAACTGCAAAAGTGCAGGTAATGCCTTCCTTCTGGATGCCAAGGTTGCATGTTAGCGGGGCTATTGAAAAAACAAAACAAAACAAAACAAAACAAAACAAAGAAGGGGACTGGAGGAAAGAGGAAACTTTTCTCCCACAGTGTGATACAAAACAAGACAACCGCAAATGGAAATGATGTCAAATATTCCAGTAAAAGGCTCTTACCATAGTCTGTGTTCTCCGGCTCCCAACAGTTAGACGGCCAAAAATATGGCGCCTGCAGAATGAAAAAAGTAAGGGGCTCTAAGAATGGAGGAAGGTGGATTTTCTGTTGCGTTTAATTCACATTGATGATGTTGACAAGCACCAATGTGTGAGATGAACATTTTTTCCCAGACTTTTAACAATTAAATAATCCCATGGCCAGGCACTATCCGTTAACCACAAGTGTCGGTAAAAAATACGAACGTATCATTTTGAACTAATGCTTCTCAAACCCAAAAATGCACTGAGTCTGCAGTGGTACGTACCGCCTCAGTCGAACCTCCCACTCCAAAGTCTATTCTCACCTGGTTGCCGTCCCTCTACTCAATCACAAACTGTACAAATGGCAAAGATGGCATTGTAAAGATGAAAATCTTAACTCATGATCAGCATAAACTGTGTGACAACCCTATCTCTACATTATTTGGCTCTGTATGTATGTACATCTACTGAAATGTTAACCCACGCTAAGCGCACTGCGATCTGGTGCCCCCAAAGGTGCATAACACTCAATACAAGAAGAAAAAAAGTTGAATCCAAATACAAATCACGTATCAAATCATCACAAATCACAAATCATGAACAAATCACGCAAAGGAGTCGGTCTGACCAGGACTATTAACCACTAAAAAGGTCAGAAACATGTCCAACAGTGCTTATTATTAGAGGAGAATCTCTATTTGTCACATGACACACTGCACTAAAACAACACATGTATATATATACACATGCTTTTTGGGTGGTGGCCAGTGAAATGTGTACCGCGCCACTGCGCCACGCACTGCTTCACTGTGCCAGTGATTTATGGCCGACTAACAGTGATGCCAAACTTACGGGAATGAGTCGTTCATAGCGAACCACTCTTATATCGTTCCCCAGAAGTCCCTCCTTTCTCACTGTGCATTAAACCAACCCAATCGAATAAGCAAGGAGTGGGAAAATGGAACGATTCAGAATCAGAAATACTTTAATAATCCCAGGGGGAAATTACTTTTGTTACAGCTCCAAATCTACATACAGCATATTTACATACAACATATAATAATTATTAAGAAACATATGTATATATAAATATATATATATAAACATATCTATATGTTATAAACATATCTATATAGAGTGTAAAATGTACAGTTAAAAATGTGCAAAAAGAAGGTGCAGAAGTGGATATCCGTGTTTTGAGGTCAGATTACAGAGAGGGGGTGACTGACTCTCTGAGGGAGGCGTTGTAGAGATTGATGACCACAGGCAGGAATGATTTCCTGTTGCGCACTGTGGTGCATCTGGGTAAGAGGAGTCTTCTGCTGAAGGTGCTCCTCTGCTGGGCCAGTGTGTCGTAGAGAGGGTGTGAGACATTGTCCAAGATGGACTGAAGCCTGGACAGCATCCTCCTCTCTTCCACAGTCGTCAGGGTGTCCAGCTCCTCTCCTACGACATCACCGGCCCTCCTGATTAGTTTTAGTCTGTTGTTGTCTGCGACCCTCAGCCCACTGCCCCAGCATGTGACAGCGAAGAAGATCGCACTGGCCACAACAGACTCATAGAACAAAATTCATTTTACTGAGTGAAAGAGTCAACCCTTTCAACAATACCAACAGTCGTCACTTTCGCAGTAAAACTTACTTCGATGAACACAAAGCTGGTATTCTTTCTGGACAACCCAGTTTCATGCTTTTTCGTGCTCATAGTCACAAAAACACAAACACAAAACACACAAAAAGCAACATGATATAAGCAAAAAAATAACTAAACATTGAAGAAGAAGAATTAAACAAAATATAATAATTGATAAATATTTATACACTAAATTATTTAAAATGTAAATTATGTAGGCTATGAAAGGCTAAGAGGCAATAAGTACAGATTTGCATGTGTGTACATATACACATTTGTATTGCATATTGTAGGAGCTAGGGCTTCTTCAAGCAAGCAACCAAGCTCAATCTTTATTACTCAGAATGCTCTACATTCATTCACCACACTGTTATCCGGCAGGTCACTAATGGCACACACACTCTCACTCCTGGTGCAACAGTCGTAACACATAAAAGTACTAACAATCCATCATAACACATGTAACATGGCTAACTAACACTAACAACAGCATAACAATTAACATTACATAAAACAATCACCTTCCAGGACAACCCCAAAACACACAAACAAAGCATGCTGGGAAATCTCCGCCCCCCTCTATTCCCCAACACACTACATTGCCCCCACCTGGCTGGTTTACTGTCCCCAGCAACCCATGTGTCCCCCACAACATCTCTGAGGTGTTGGGGAAGTTGACGCTGCCGCCGGGCCCGCCTAGGGGGCCCCTCGGCTGCTTCCCGTGGCAAGGCACAGACTGAAGGCTCCCCCTCTGCCCCTGACTCACCCTCAGTTGGAGCCAAGGGTTGGTAGGGAGCAAGCCGATCACGATGAAGAACCACTACCCGGTTCCTTTGGATAAGCCGCACCCTGTACACCACATCAGACAGTCTCTCTAGGATCGTACAGGGTCCCACCCAGTGGCTCATCAACTTCGGGGAGAGGCCTTTCTTCCTCTCCGGGCTGTAGACCCACACTTGCGCCCCGGAGGCAAAATCCTCCCCTTTGGCAGACTGGTCTTAAGCCCGTTTCTGACGCGACCCAGCGTCGGCGAGAGACTGCCTGGTCAATTCACGCACCGCCCGGAGCCGCTCCCAAAGGTGGGGAAAATAGTCAATGCCCGGCTCCCCGGCCACCTCTGGTTCAGGGGGAGGTCCAAACATCAAGTCCACAGGGGTGCGGAGCTCGCGTCCAAACATGAGGGCCGCAGGAGTGCACTTAGTGGATTCTTGCACCGCTGTCCAATATGCCCAAAGGACCAAGGGCAAATGAAGTTCCCAATCTCGCTGCTGGTGGCTCGTCAGAATAGCTAGTTGGGTCGCCAAGGTGGGTGACACAGTAGTTTCAAGGTGGGTGACACAGTAGTTTCTCTCAGGCCAGCTGAGGGAGTGGCTGAAGTAGGCGATGACCTGTTCACTTTGTTCACCTTCCTGGGACAGCACTGCTCCGAGACCCACCTCACTAGCGTCAGTGTCCACGATGAAAGGTCGCGGCAGGTCTGGATAGGCCAGCAGCACAGGGGCCTCGATGAGCCGACCGCAGCTTTGTGAAGGCACAGGAACAGTCCTCCCCCCACTGGAATGCCTGGCCCTTCTGTGTCAGCTGGTGTAGAGGGCTGGCAATGGTGGCAAAGTCTTTCACAAACCGTCAGTAGGAGGAAGCCAGCACCAGGAAACTTTGCAGCTCTTTCACGTTGCGAGGAACAGGCCAGTCTTTCACCGCCGCTACCTTTGCTGGGTCGGTCAAAACTCACTCCATGCCCCAGGAACAACGTCTCCTGTCGAAACAGCTGGCACTTCTTTGGATGAAGTCGAAGCCCAGCCTGGCGGATGGCTTGGGAGACGTCCCTCAGATTGGTCAGCGCGCTTTCGAAGTCTGCAGCATTGGCGAGGAGGTCAGATTGACGACACAGTGGTCTCAGGGAATTCCAGCCAGGACCCTCTCCATCAGGCGCTCGAAGGTGGCTGGAGCGTTGCAAAGACCGAATGGAATTACCTTGAACTGCCACAGTCCCTGGCAGATGTAAAAGGCGGTCTTTGGGCGTCCAGCAACTCTTTCGGCTGACCTCTCTGGCCTGCATCGAGTCCTTCGCAGCTTCTGCGGTACAGATCTTTGATGGCTCGCCCGGTCTTGGTCTCGATGGCGGTTGAGGCGACGGGGCCCTTTCCATTGAGGGCGCGGCAACAGGTCTGCTGGGCGGTTCCTTTTGCTCCACCTCTGCCGGCGATGCGATGGGCTCAGGCAGCAAAGCAACGCGTAGTCCATCCTCACCAATGGTGTGGAGCGCTATGGCTTCACTACCCAAGAAGAGTGTGGCTCTGGGCACATCCTCCACAGCCCCCCACTTCATCAGCAAGTTCAGCCCGAAAATGCAGGCATTTTGTATGTTGGCCATCCAGAACTCGTGGCCACATCACAGTTAGCAACAGTCACTTGAAGGGCTCTCTTTCCCCACATTCTGATGCATTGTCCGGTGTCTGTCGTGACGCGGCTCTTGGTGGGCTCCCAGCCTCGCGGTCTCAGGCTGGTTGTGCCTGGCAGTGTCCCGGGGCGGACGATGGAAATGGTGAAACCAGTGTCCACCAGGGCTCTGCAAAGTGTACCATTCAGGTTACAGTCCAGGTACAGCCCCTAAGCCCGACCCAGACATCCAAGCCTCAGGTGTGCTCTGGTAGAGGAGGAACTTCGTACAGGTGGCAGTTCCTCCGCTGTGCCACCCTGCTCTAGTTTAATGATGGCTGTGGTGCTAGGCTCTTTGCACTGGTGCTGGGCAATACCGTGCATTGTGGCCCGGCTCTCCACATCGGTAGCAGCCCCCCGTTGGCCACCTGGCATTCCTCTCATTTTCCCGCCGAAGTCGTTGTTGCAGGGGTGCACTGTTGACCACACAGACTGCCTGGTCATTGTCGCCCTCCACACTGTCTGCTTGGCACACTCGATGCTTCGTGCTGGGGAAATGATCACTCGTAACCAGCACGTGTTCAACCTGTTCAGCTTCTGCTAGCGCCTTGACCAATGATATCGGGGCGTGCAGGCGGATATGCTCTCTGAGCCGCTCTGGGCGAAGCCCCCGAATGAAAGCTTGAAGCGCGAGCTCTTTCTGCGCCTCGCTGTCAAACGTTGGGTAGCCTTGTCGCACATACAGACGGAGGTCCACGATGTAGGCGCCAAGGCTCTCTCTCTCTTTCCTCTGACGGTTGACCAGCTTGTCCTGTGCGTCGTCGGCGTAGATGCGGCGACCAAACCGATGCTGTAGCGCTCTCTCGGCGGTCCACCAGTCGAGTCATTCTTGTGGCTGGAGGTCAGTGAGTATCTGCAGGGCTTTTCCTTCCAGAGCGAGGGCGACTTGCACAGTGGTTTCTTCTGAAGTCCAATTATTGAATTGTGCCACCAGCTCGACTTGGATGAAGTAGGTCTCCGGCAGCGTCTCTCCGTTGTAGCGAGGCTGCTAGGTGAGCAGGGGGGCGGGCCAGTGCTGACAAGTCACTTGTTCTTCGCTGTCTGCTCCGGTGGAGATCTCTCAGTGTCGGGCGAGGATCGCTGGCCCCATCCGGCAAGCTTCCAGGCCACAAGAAGAATATCCTCTCCTGGGCCTTCTTGATGGGGAAGTTGATGTTCTCTGGGAGGTTGGGGCTGGGCTCCTCATGAAGTCTTCTACCATCTCTACAGTTTTTAGAGCGTTCAGCTCCAAGTTGTTCTGGCTGCAACAGGAAGCCAGGTAGAGGGTAGAAGCCAGGGAGAAGAGTAAAAGAGGGAGCACACAGCGTTCCGGGGTTTCGAGACAAGCTTGCCCAGCCACATATGCTGCTTCCAGTCTGTCAGGAAGTCAGTGATCCTCCTCCAGGTGGGCTCAGGCATGCTCAGCTAGGATAGTTCGTCCTGGAGAAGAGATGGGGGCGATGGTGTTGAATGCTGAGCTGAAGTCCACATACAGAATCCTGGCGTCGGTGCTGGAGGATGAAGTGGAGTCCCATGTTGACTGCGTTTTCACACACCCTTTGGCTCTGTAGCCGACCTGCAGTGGGTCAAGTAGGGGGTTGGTGATGGCCTTGAGGTGGCACGAGGCATTCAAAGGTCTTCATTGCCACAGAGGTCATGGAAACTGGTCTGTAGTGATTAAGACCTGTGATCCTCGGCTTTTTGGGGACAGGAATGATGCTAGATGTTTTGAAGCAGGCAGATTGCATGCATTCAACCAGTGAGGTGTTAAAGATGGCCTTGAATACTGTCCTGGAATAGCTGGCCTGCACAATGCTTCAGTGTAGAGGGGGAGACAGCATGCGGTCCTGCTGCCGTGCTCGGGGTTCTATCTCTACAGTTCATTTAATTAAAGGAGAGCTGGTGTCGTGAAATTGGAAGTCTAGTGCTCCAATGTAAATTGTTTTGATTTTCCACTCATTCCGTCTCTCTTTGTCTCACGCCGAAAGTAATTTTGCCTACGAAAATGAAATGCTAATTAATGGAGATTATCTCAGCGTAGCTTTTCTGTCGTCGCCAATTTACCCCACCCACCCCTCGCCTCTTAATCTCCTCCACTTCATGTTGAAGGGGGATAGCTGAGGCCAAAGCCAAGGTCACACCGTCCCTTGCAATTAAAGCTTCTCACATATCTTTTTATATTTATATTTTGACCCGATACCATGAATGAGCAGGAGTAAAAAAACAACAACATTGCTCCCTTGTTTTAATTAACAATTATGAAGAAAACACTACCACATAATTAAAGTGATTTTTAACTGCCACCTTGCCTTATCTGTTTCAACGGATCACCATTCATTTTCAAAAGGTCAAGTAAACACCGTGTGCATAGAACAAAAGGTTCAAATGTTTGAAGAAGGGAGTGAAAAAATAAAAAATAAAATATTACATTTACATTAGATTAAATGTAATATCTCGAGCAGGATAAGATGGATACGTTTGGGCTTTAGGCCCGTGTTGTGAAAATCCCAGCATGTGACTGACAATATGCACTTGTGCATCAATTCAATTAACTTGGGAAAGCCTGTTCTCTGGTTTTAAACACTGCCAACGTTAACTCTTTTTCCCAGAATGTCATCAGCATAATTTTATTTTTCCGTCAAGGATCGGCCAGTGGCTGGATATTTTTTTTTGTGGTTGTTTTCTTTTTGTTCAACACTACTCTTACATATATTTTCCTCCTTCAATTTCCCCCCAAACCCTCAAGCACTGCAGTAAGCTTAAAGGCAGCAGCGCACGTCAATATTCAAATGAGGGTTACTAAAGGAATACTGACAAGCCCTTTTTCTTAAAGCCAAACACTTTTCCTACTTTAGGTCTCTCGTACTCTCACCTGGAAGCGGTAGAATGTTCCGTCGTCTCTGAGGGACAAGACATGGTCAGAGATGGGGAAGAAGTAGCCCTGAGCAGCGATGAGGCTCCCGATGTGCATGGCTTCAGCTGGGGGGAAACGCAACGAGAAGCAGTCCACACATTGTTGGGAATCAAGATTGATGACATTGATATATATACGTAGTCGTAATATCAATATCCTGATGTCAGACTAGATATCCTCTCAGATTTTGGTTATCGCAATATCGCAATATAATTGGAGGTGTGCATTACACTAAATAATGCAATTTTCTGAACTTATATCTATACTTATCTACACTGTATCTATACACTTATACTAATATCTAATATTACTAACAAGATGACTCACATGGCTGCTTCTCAGTTATTTCTTAGGTGTAAATATCTTATGAATGCACCAATAGTCACCTCAAAAATATAGTGAAATTATAGATTTTCAAGAATACGACATTTGATATTGTGACATTTGATTTTGGCAATATCACCCTGACCTCATTGAATCACCTATGAATTGTATGGTGATATCTAGGTATTATATTAAACACATTTTCGTTATTACACATTTAGGTTATTTACCATTGCATATACCTTAGATAAATTTAAGTTAATCTTTGCTAAATACAGTTACTTACATTATTATGAAGCGCTACACATTACATTAGCTCTGTTCAATGGAGTATTTACTCAACATAGGAAAGGAGCATAAAATCATAATTTCATTCTTGTTATTTAGAGTCAATTGTGCAGTAAAAATCCAATTTGAAAGCAAAGCTTTTGAACAGACGTGTGAGGTAACTGAGTTGAACACATTGTGTACTGTAGCAAAAATCAAATATCTTTCTCTTGACTCACCAGGATCCTCGACGGCCAAATTCTTCATCAACCACTGGACAATATCTGTCCCTGTAATAACACAAACAGCTAAGACATACTTTCACACTTATTCTGGATATTGTAGAATTTGCCAATTTCACAAGGAATGGACAGCGTGCTTAGATCATGTTGCCTTTTCAGAACTCTGTCCGCTGTGTTTCCCCCTTTCTCTCTCTACCTCTTTGTCAACAAAGCCAGAAAACTCCAGAATAGCATGAGGAAATTAACAACAGTAGAGGAGGGAGAGACAAGCCTGAAATAAAATAGACTTTTGGGCAATCTCTCCACCCCTGACACTGGTCTAAAACGAAGACAGTGAGAAGGAGGGAAGACACCAGGGGTCCAAAGTGGTGTCCATTTGCTGCCACATCTGTCATCTGCCCATCACTGTCAACCTGCTCTCTCTCTCTCTCTCTCTCTCTCTCTCTCTCTCTCTCTCTCTCTCTCTCTCTCTCTCTCTCTCTCTCTCGCTCTCTCTCTCTCTCGCTCTCTCTCTCTCTCTCTCTCTCTCGTCACTGACCGGTGACAACGCTGGGGATTTTCGTCATGAAACTTTTGACAGTTCTGATGGGCACTCCCTCCGTCTCGTCCTGGATGTGGGTGATGATGTCCTCGATCTGAAAGTGGGAAGACGGGAAGAAAAAAGCTGTTTCAGGGACAATCTTGCACGCCTGCAAGCCGTGATTGATTCTTACGTAATAGCCGAAATGTGACAGTCTAAGTGAATGTTATTTTTTGTGGATTTTTGTCAAAAATAGGTAATCTCTGAGTGTGCGTTCTTTAAATACACCCATTGATATTTACACACACAACGCACGCACACACACCTGCAGCATGTTTTCCAAGCCTATTAATAACCCTGTGCAGGTGTTAATGAAACACATCGCCCACCTCGCAGAGAAGTAATCAGGTTAAACCAAGATCCTGGAAATGATCACAAGTCACCATCCCACTTTTTCTTCTTCTCAGCCTTTCTTCTTTTATTCTTTCTCCATTTGCGAGCGTGGGCAGTGTTAGACCTCGGTCGCTTTGGAGACAGCTATTACGTACGACCAGGGCTATATATAAACCCCAACCCCGAGTAACTCACTGTAAGAGAGATACTAAAATCAAGCGAAAAGGAGGAGTGAAAGTGAAAAGCGGAGGAAAGAAAACACAACGTACAGTCGTGTTAATGTCCGCCACCTGCTTGGAACGCGGCTGAGTGGAGCCCGGTCGATACTGGTACATGCGGACGCGCGCAAACATCAATACACGCACACACGGACCATTGCAGCTGCACGAGCTCGCCCCTGGATTGGAACTGATATTGAATAAAAGCCATCCAGCCGTAATGGGGTTATCGGACCTAGACGGTAAATTATACACACCGTAATCCACCTTTCATGTTCCATTTCTATTATTCTGACCCTTTTAGCTTCAAGAGTAGAATTTGTAATGCCGGGACAGTCGACAGGCTTGACGCCCACACAGCAGGTCATAAATGCACGTGCGGACAAGACACCCAACCTCTGTCTAAACAACCATTACACTGTGCTCTTAAAATAGACGGGATTAACCCAGGACCTTTACAGAACTTCATTCCATGGTGAAGCAAGGCATACACACACACACACACACACACACACACACACACACACACACAAAGTGTTTGTTTGAGCGCCTTGCCCAATGGGACATGCACAGTTGTCTATTGAAAGAATGGAAGGTGCATTTTCTTTGTAAAACCCTTTTTTTGCATTGGAAGCCCGCCATCAACCTGTTATCAGCTCTCGCTGAGATGGGAAGAGCCAGTCTTGTCTGCTTAACATGGGGCAAACACGGCCCCTGGCTACATAACAGAATCAATGTAGGAATAACATTCTAACAAGGTCTTGATGATGCCCACAGACACGCCGCCAGAGTGGTTTTTGATGACATCCCCTCTCGCAGGCGATCAACTCCAGCAATCACTTCCCACCAGCTAATCGGCATTGACATTGAAAATATTCAGCATTAATTACAATATCTATCAACCCCTATGTTTTACACAGGGACATGCTGGAATAAATTGCCCTGCATTAAGCCTGATGACAAGCAGGATGACTGAATCAAGGCCCCTACCTTCATAACGCCAATGACCTTTTGTTGCGATGCTTGTCAGCCGAGGTGTTGCATTAAGATGAGCACCACCACATGGGTCAGATTGCAAAGGTTAACCTTTATTTTGGTGTCTTACTTATGACTGCAGTGGCAGTGCAGATAGGTAGGGAAACAATAGCTTCTCTCCAGCCCTCTACTCACAGTCGGAACATGCCCTCTGGCCGCTGAGAGAAATAAAAACATTGGTCAGCCAATGTGACGCTGAGCCAAGTTGACATCGACCAATAAATGTTGGTCCCCCATCCAGGAAATACAATACTCAGTCACAGCCTCCTGAGGACTGGGCAGCACCAAAGACAGAGGAGGCTTATAAATTCTACGACATTGTAAGTGCTCATAAAGGATAGAATTCTCTGTCGATAATGTGTGACTGTGACTTGCCTTGGCTGTGAGTGTGACCCAGTGGGAGCAGTTTTAATCAGACATTTAACCACCCACAGGGCAGCAGTCTGGGTGATTAAAGCATTATTACCACACAATTAGCATAGGCTAGCACTATCAGGCAGCCTCAAAATGCCAATGGAGACTTGTATCTTCGTTGATAGTATAATGTCACTGCAGGCATAGCGGGATGACGGGCCCCTACCATGATGGCTAGTCCAACAGGGCCTCATCCCTTCTCAACATGCTTGGCTTCCAGTGACCTAGATTTACAGTAACGACTATGACGCCATTTAGCGGCTTGCTTGGTTCAATTCCTCTTGGAATTGCTCTCAGCCTAGCACTAGCTTTCCCTGGGAATCAACAAGATAAGTGCAGAGGACTTTTAACTTCATTTGGACATCTAATACACCTTCGCTTTCATTTTTGGTTTTAGCTTAGCCTTTAGATGTACACTCTTCTTGTATTGAACTCCTTGCGCCTTCCCAGTCCTTTTGAAAAAGGCTATACATTTCACATCCAATCCAATTAGGTGTTCCCTTTTCTCATAGCACCGGGGGAACGACAAGTTAGGCAAGAGGTTATCTAGGCTAAATGGCTAAGCTCAGTCAGTCCCAGCATCCTGTGACTCTATCCCATGCTAAGTGGCCATGCTGACCTGCTGCTGTACACACAAGCTGCCACACGCCCAGAACCAACAGGCTTGGGAGGCCGGCCAGAATAACACTTCCTTTGAAAAATTGCACACTCGTGAATTGTTGACCGTAAAAACGACAGCAATTATCCTTCGCTGACACACAAAGAGGCGTCCACAATGAGAACGAGGCCGTGAGGCTTGTGTCCACTGTACTTCCCGGGGAGAAGGTAAATGTCAACGCTGGCCCTGAATGGGTGAGAGAGAATTTGTGAGGGAGAGAAAAATTCGGGGAAAATAACCAGTTCCAACCATGTGGCTCCCACCCCAACTGCTCACCCCCCTATCCCAAACTGTTCTGACAAATTGACTGACCACCAAATCTGGTTAGAAGTAACAGGCAGACAGATGCCAAGCATCTTAGCAGCGGTGGAAGTACTCGAAAGCCACACTTAAGTAAAAGTACAGATATTTTACTAAAAAACTACTCTGGTAAAAGTTTTCACTTTTAGATTTTAGTTTTCACTCAGTATATATACAGACTTTTTTTTTACTCAGATTTTTATTCTCATTGCCAATATTTCCGTATTCATTTGGTAAACATAAGAGGCGCTTAATTTCACTCTGACATGAGAAAACATTTGTTGTAAACATGGCCCCAGGTGCTGGTCGTAGCAGGTGCAGGTGGAGCAGCATCACCCCTGGAAGAGGCCATCGCTGTGTGCGTGGCTCTCCAACACGCTGCTCTAGTTGTATCTCTCTGGGAAGCGCCTGTGCTTGTTCAGCAGCAACCAAACTTAACACGGGCAAGGTTGCCAGGTCTCCATGACAAACTCAGCCACCCCTCAACCAGCAGACAAAAAACACAACCCACTTCAACACATAAAAAGTAGTCCAATTCCACAGGGAAACCGCGGACCTGGCAACTCTGAAGACGGGCTGCAGAGTGTTTGATTACACTCAGCTTGATGCTCGATATCACGCTTTATTCGAACATGAACCTGGTGATAACATCATTCACTAACATCATTGACGAACTGTTTTCCTCCCATTTTATTTTGTAGCATGTCACAAAAGTGCTCAGGGGAAATGTACTCAAGTAAAAGTAAACTTTTTTGAGGCTAAATGTAGCTCAGTAAAAAAAAAAAGTAGAAAGAAATATAATAACTCAAGTAAAGTACAGATACTCCCAAAAAATACTTTAGTATAATAACAAAATGTGTTACTTTACACCACTACATCTTAGCTAGGGATCCCAGGGCCACTTATTTTTGACCACAAGTACGATAAACCTACACAATTAAGTTTTAACATCTTTCGGAGAAACACCTTCAATGGAGAATCATTTTACTAACAAAATGTAATCGACAAATTCCAAGCTTCCTTTGTCAAACCCAGAGAAACCAGTTACCCAATCAAAATCTATGTTTTCCTAGATGTCTTCCTTCATTCTGAAAGCTTAAAATTACAGTCACAAACTAAAAAAGCATCGACTTGCATTCCAAAGGGGGAAGGCACTTAGGCAGTAAAAAGTTGAGCATTTACCACTGATTCATGATATGCTCCAACTCATCTCGAGCCGTTTGTTTTTCATCCCGCTCCATAAAACCCCAGTTATGTATTGATCTCTGCCTCTATGCCCAAAGATCAGATTTAGATCAGGTATAACATATTTTTTGTGTTCACCTGATACCATGAAAACAGGAAGCTTCTCTATTGATTGATTTTTATTAAGGTTCCATGAAATCCTTCACGCCTTCTGAGCAGTTTGAGATGGACCTTTTCATCCTATTTCCATTCTTTTTTTCCGATCCATTTGATTGTGTCTCTCCTGCTGTTAGCCGTCACAATCTAGTGTCGAGATGCCGCGCTGATTGCAGGGTGCACCCGCTGCGGCACTCGCAAACCAACAAGAAACACCCATGGGGAAAGTCAGTAGTCAATAGATGACAAAAGGCTCAAATGGGCTGGACCACTTTGAATATTGTTCCTGCTGATGATGAAGGCCTCCCTTTCATCACAAAAGGTTCCAAAACCAACCAGAATTTGCAAATAAACCAGTGTGAGAGAAAAATGCCATGATCAATTCTTTGAATGGTGTTATACATAGGACAATAGCCTTTTGTATGATATGTAGCTTTTAAAACACATTGCCTCTGGGTTTTAAAGAGTCTCTCAGGGTTTATATGAAGAGACTGTTTTCTAACAATGCCTTTTGTAGTATAAGGACGAAATCACATTCCATCCTCACGAAACCTTGTGTGGAAATAAGGGTAACTCGACAGAGCATTGTGTGTTTGTTTTATGGCATCAGATTGCACCTGTGACCTGAGTTAGACTGGTAAACCATTGTATGAGCTCTCATGATTGATTCAATTTGATCAATTGATGATTGAGGGGGCATAGTCCTGTAAATGACACCTGACAAATGGTACATAACCTTTTATTGGTATAAACCCCTCTTCGTCAGAAGCAAGGGCAGACTGGTCAGAACACTGCTTTGGAGCAGGTCTGAATCTTTCTCTTTATTCTTTAGAATAAATATCTTTAATACTCTCAGTTTTGTTTTCCTGTAGCGGGCAGATTAACCTCACCGACCACGCAGGAGAAATTCTCCACACACACACATTGTACGCTTTTGATTCAATTCAGTCGAAAAATATATTTTTCCTAGTATGGTATACTACTCGTTCCCAAGTCATGCAGAAACCTTAAAGCCTCATAGCTGGGCAAAAAAATTAATTCACTAACATGAGTAGACAACCACAGGGAAAGTACTGTAAATTCCAGGCTACGTATGCCCATGACCCATAGACAATGAACTGTTATTACAAAAACAGCATTACTTAATTTCAATGATTAGCACTGTTTCCCAACCCAGTCCTCAAGTACCACCGGTCTACAGAGTTTTATCTCCTACCCTACTCAATAAAGGGTTATGAGAATGAGTGAGTGAGGGTTGGTGCTTCAAGATGCAGAACAGGGGGTACTTACTTGAGGACTGGGTTGGGAAACACTGCATTAGAGATCCCAATGCGATGACACAATAAGTCTATGGTAGGGGCTAGACAGCCTAAATCAAAAGCTGATTCCATCTCAGACTCAGACTCTTATTATTAAATGCTGGGGGTTTCCTCCCATGTTATGAGGTTTCTTGATTTTTATCCTTCAAAATCAGAAATCACTCATTTATGTGCATTTCATTTTTTGCGGTGGCCAAATTTGTACGCCATGAAGATATATCATTCAAGTTTCCCTCAAATTTCATTTTACATGTAGCACCCTAAATTTAATGATACCTCCTATTTATAATGATGATACAGGCAGGTTCTAGGGCGAACTGGCAAAATCCAAAATCTGGCAGCCATTTCTTCCGAGCCTGTAAGGCTATGAGAACAGACATTATGATGGCAATGCATTTAAATTATAATGAGAAAATATGAATGCTACAAAATGAAATAGTTGTATTGTCCTGTCGGCAAATGACTTGTACAGTACAGTACAGCGCTGATTTGCAAGACTTCAGTGCAGCTCAATTATTTCAGTAAAGCAATTTGTGGCACGGTGGTGCAGTGCATTGCACTGCTGCCTCACAGCAAGAAGGTCCTGGGTTCGATTCCCACCTGGGGCGCTGTTGGCACCGTGCTCCGGCGGGTTATCTCCCAAATAGGAGCCTTTCTGTGTGGAGTTTGCATGTGCTCACATGGGGTTTCCTCCACCTCATGTCAGTAAGGACCCCCACCAAAAACATGCACCCATCATTGTCTGACCAGCGATGGACACTCATAACCAGGAAGGACAAGCCAGGATGGGTCAAATGCAGAGGATCCATTTCACCGGCCACCATCAAAGCATGTGTTGTTGCGTGATGAATAAAGACTGTTTCTTCTTTTCAATTATATTGTTTTATCAATAAAAAAATGTAACAAAGATTGCATTTCTAATTATTGTGAGAAAAGTGGTTTAGCAATCTGTGGCAGTTTCCCCTACCACACGCCACCCAAGTGGCATTTCCAGGGCCCTCCGGCACAGAGACAGACGATTGTAGGTTGTAGACATCAGTTTATTGTACAGAGGAGGCTAGGTGGAATAAGCCAGGAGCAGATAGAACATGTCATGACAGGGCTCCTATCCTGAGTGTGAGGATAGGGTTTTTAATCTGCTGATCATTAGCCCAACCAATAAGTAACAGGTATGCAGCCACCCTGACCCAGTCACCTAGATCCAGGACAGGTGTGGCTGCTCAAACCAACCCTCACACAACCCAGCACCAAATTGAGGTGAAGAAGAATTCCTGGCCGAAGGCTACTCCCCCCCACCCCACATGACCAAGCAGAGAACAAAAATGAAACAAAATGTTTAAAGCAGACTCTGACACAGGGTTGCAATACCTTAAATACCTTAAGTTACCCATTGTGGTTGCTGCAACTGCTTCTCCCCCCGGTCCTCCACCGGACCCCTAGGTGCTGCTGCTGCCAGTCGGGAGAGGGTTGGTGCTAGGGTCGCTCATTGACCCGCTGGTGACTACCGGGCATCTTCGGACGACCCTTCTGTGTCCCTTCCCCATGCCGGAGCCCCTGTTCAGGTGCCACTGTGGCAGTTTCTCCTACCACACAACTCCCAAGTAACCTCTAGGGGCCTCCGGCACAGAGACACAGATGACGATAGATTGTAGATATCAGTTTATTGTAGAGCGGAGGCTAGTTGGAATTAGTCAGGTAAAGATAGAACATCTTGTCATGTCATCATGTCATGACAGGGCTCCTATCTTGAGTGTGTGTGAGGATGGGGTTTTTAACCTGCTGCTCGTAAGTCCAACCAATAAGCAACAGGTATGCAGCCACCCGGACCCAATCACTTAGATCCAGGTCAGGTATGACTGCTCAAACCATCCCACACCACAGCACACAATCATAGCATTGTTATAGGATAGTAACACACAAGCAATGTGGAAATTAAAAAAAAAAGGCATTAATTCTCTTGGTTGTGCTTTTGGGACATACACACACACGCATGGTTTAAAAAAATTGCACAGGCAGACACACACCCACCCACAAATACTGCTTTGAAGAGAATAAAAATGTATGGGGAGAGATAATCATTGTAAAATAAAATGATGCATGGAGAAATAAATTAAGGCGCTGAGTTGTAAACCCGCAACTTATACGTAAAGCCGACAAGAGAATCATCAAAATCACTATGTACTGTTGTGTTATACTATAATAATGTAAGCTACAAACAAACAATCTAAGCTTAACTAACAACAAGTTGGCCTTTGCAATTGTTTTTTTTTTTTTCAATTCTTCAGGGCAGGCTTTCACCTGGGTTGATTTTGAAACTCAGTATGTGGAATTGCCTGTGGTGAACATGTATGTTTGTTTGTTTTTTTACATTACATTACATTTAGTCATTTAGCAGACGCTTTTATCCAAAGTGACTTACAATTGTTCAAACACCGACGGACGCAGCCATCAGGAGCAATTAGGGGTTAAGTGTCTTGCTCAAGGACACTACAGCATGCTAGCAGGAGGAGCCTGGGATCGAACCAGCAACCTTTAGATTACTAGACCACCAGCTCTACCGCCTGAGCTGACCATCCCCACGCTTTTTCACAAAAGTTGCAACCATTTAACATAAAGGTTTTAATAGGTAAAGGTTTTGGTGTTTTTTGGCCAAAAAGAGAAGCTTCAAGGGTGGTATTTTTGGCCTAAGCTGTCAAGCGGATGAAGTTTAGAAGTTCAGCGCTGCGGGGAGCAGTGGGATTGTTTTTCTGCCATTTTATATCAGTTCACAAGGTGACCACAGTATAACTTTTGAGGAATATGTGTTGTCTGTAACAGCCAACCTCTCTTCCCGACTAACACAACTTATCAACATGTCATGATCAGGGCTAGGAGAGACCCAAATGCACGACACGGGGAGACGGGAGGTAGACAAAGGATGTTTATTAGCCTACACGGTGGAGCTGGCCGGGGGGACCCGGTCAGGTAGGGATGGAGCAGGGCTGGGCAGGGATGATGATGACCGGGAGGAGGGGTCCAGGATCCGGGTGGAGAGACGGGGAACCAGGCTGGATGGAGTGGGACGGACAGCCTTGGTCGACGAGCGGAGACAAGCAGGTAAAAAGGGGTTGGCTGGAGATGGACGGACAGACTGGGTCGACGAGAGGAGACAAGCAGGTAAGGGGAAGACGAAAAACAAAGGGACATAAACTAGGGACTTGAAACAAGCGCTAGGAACTTGGAACTAGGAATGGAGCAAGTAGCTGTACAACTCGGGTAAGCTAGTTGACGGTCTGGCAAAGAATGACTGGGAAGCTGGAGACTAAATACTGTGTGGAGTGATGCAGGTACTTGCATGCAGGTGTGTGCAATTGGCTGAAGGAGGGAGCTGCAGATGGGGCAAGAGCGGCCTCTAGTGGCGCTGGGAGGCCATGGGCCTAACAGGGCCATGGGCCCCCTCTATGGACGCCCCTTGGCGGACACTTGGAAATCCCGGATGAGGGAGGCATCCAGGATCTGTCTCCGGGGGACCCAGGAGCGTTCCTCCAGACCGTACCCCTCCCAGTCTACGAGGTACTGGAGGCCCCTCCCCCGGCGCCGCACATCCAGCAGGCGCTGCACTGTGTAGGCCGTGTGTCCGTCGATTGTGCGGGGGGTGGTGGAGCCTTGGTGGGGAGGGAGAGAGGGCTGGAAACCACCGGCTTAAGCAGGGACACATGAAAGGTGGGGTGGACATGGAGGGAGGGAGGGAGACGGAGGCGTACGGCACAGGGGTTGATGACTGACACAATGGGGAAGGAACCAACATACCGGGGAATGAGTTTTCGGTAGTACACCTTGAGGGGCAAGTCCTTTGTGGAGAGCCATACCATCTGTCCGGGGACGTATGTGGGTGCGGGCACACGGTGCCAGTTCTCCTGCCGCTGGGACCTGGCAGAGGCCTGGAGTAGGGCAGAGCAGGCCCTCCTCCATGTCCTCCGGCAGCGATGGATGTGGGCCTGGACGGATGGCACGGCGATCTCAACCTCCTGGGCAGGGAACAGCGGGGGTTGGTAGCCCAAAGAGCATTGGAAGGGTGACAGGCCAGAGGAGGTGTTGACCAGGGTGTTGTATGGTATTCGGCCCACGGCAGCTGGTCGCTCCAGGAGGTGGGGCTGGTGGTTGTCAGGCAGCGGAGCATGGCCTCCACCTCCTGATTTGCCCGCCCCGTCTGGCCGTTGGTCTGGGGGTGGAAACCGGAGGAGAGACTGACCTGTGCCCCCAGGGCCGAGCAGAAGGCACGCCAGACCAGGGAGGTGAACTGGGGTCCTCTGTAGGACACCACATCTGCCGGGATGCCATGGCGCCGGAACACCTCAGCCACCAGTAGGTCCGGTCTCCCTTGCCAATGGTAGTTTGGGCAGGGTGAGGAAGTGTGCTGCTTTAGAAAAGCGGTTCACCACCGTGAGGATGGTAGTGTTATCCCGGGATGGTGGGAGACCGGTGACAAAGTCCAGGGCGATGTGGGACCAAGGACAAGTTGGGATGGGTAACGGGCGGAGGAGGCCAGAGCGGGGTCGGGTGGAGGTCTTAGACCGGGCGCAGGTGGGACAGGCATCGATGAAGGACCGGGTGTCAGGGAGCAGTGTCGGCCACCAGAAGCGCTGGCAGATGACGGCCAGGGTGCGGGTGATCCCGGGATGGCAGCTGAGGCGGGAGGCATGGGCCCACTGCAGAACCTGGGAGCGTGTGGAGTAAGGGACGAACAGGCGGTTAGGGGGTCCGGTATCTGGGTCGGGCTGGTGTTCCTGCGCTTGGGTGACAAGGGACTCGATCTCCCAGGTGAGCATGGTGGCAAGGCACAGGGGTGGAAGGATGGGTTCTGGATCCCCTGTCTTCTCCTTTGGCGCAAACACACGGGACAGGGCGTCAGGTCTGGTAGTCTTGGTGCCTGGGCGGTAGGATAGAGAGAAGATAAACCGGCCGAAGAACAACGCCCACCTGGCCTGCCGGGAGTTGAGCAGCTTTGCCGTCCGGAGATAGGCCAGGTTCTTATGATCAGTCCAGACGACGAAGGGGTGGATTGCTCCCTCAAGCCAGTGGCGCCACTCCTCCAGGGCTAGTTTGACGGCCAGGGGTTCCCGGTTGCCCAGTCATAATTGCGCTCGGGTGGGGTGAGCCTGCGGGAGAGAAAGGCACAGGGGTGGATCTTACCATCGGTTGGAGAACGCTGAGACAGTACCGCTCCTACCCCTGTGTCCGAAGCGTCCACCTCTACCATGAACTGGAGGTTGGCATAATGCTGGGGCCGACGAAAAGCAGCTTCTTAGGTCGAGGAATGCGGTCTGGGCCGCCGGGGTTCACTTGAAGCCCACTGCGGTGGAGATAAGGGCTGAGAGGGGAGCGGCGATACGGCTGAAGTTTCGGATGAAGCGCCAGAGAAGTTTGCAAACCCAAGGAAGCGTTGGAGCTGCTTCCTATTGGCTGGGGTTGGCCACTCCATCACGGCGGCCACCTTCTTGGGGTCCATCTCCAGCCTCCCTGGCCAATGATGAATCCTAGGAAGGAAACGGACGGAACATGGAAGACGCAATTCTCGGCCTTAACGAAGAGACGGTTCTCCAGGAGCCGCTGCAGCACCAGGCATACATGTTTTACATGGTCGGAGAGGGAGAAAATCAAGATGTCGTCTAGGTACACAAAGACAAACGAGTTGAGCATGTCCCGGAGGACATCGTTAATTAGGGCATGGAAGACCGCTGGGGCATTTGACAGACCAAAAGTCATTACCAGATACTCAAAGTGTCCGAGCGGGGTGTTGAATGCGGCCTTCCATTGGTCCCCTTCGCGGATGCGGTCCAGGTGGTAAGCATTGCGGAGGTTGAGTTTGGAGAAGTGGGTGGCACCCCGATGGGGACGAAGACTGAATCCATCAGGGGCAAGGGGTACTTGTTCTTGATTGTGATGTCATTGAGTCCCTTGAAGTCAATGCAGGGACAGAGGGTCGACGAAGAAGAACCCTACGCCCAGCGGAGACGACGAGGGGCGAATCATCCCGGCAGCGAGAGAGACGCGGATGTAGGTTTCCATGGCCTCCTGTTTGGGCCGGGAGACGTTATACAGGCGACTGCAGGGGGGGGCGCCTGGCAGGAGGTTGATTGCGCAGTCGTAGGGGCGATGAGGTGGTAGGGATACCGCGCCCTGCTTGCTGAAGACAGGGGCCAGGTCCAGATATTGTGAAGGAACCGACGACAGGTCAGGGCTCTTGGTTGCCACGCCCAGAGATGGACGGAAAGACTGGGTCGACGAGAGGAGACAAGCAGGTAAGGGGAAGACGAAACAAAGAGACATAAACTAGGGACTTGAAACAAGCCCTAGGAACTTGGAACTAGGAATGGAGCCAGTAGCTGTACAACTCGGGTAAGCTAGTTGACGGTCTGGCAAAGAATGACTGGGAAGCTGGAGACTAAATACTGTGTGGAGTGATGCAGGTACTTGATCCCAGGTGTGTGCAATTGGCTCAAGGAAGGAGCTGCAGATGGGGCAAGAGTGGCCTCTAGTGGCGCTGGGAAGCCGTGGGCCTAACACAACATGTCACTTTTACCTGCTATTCATCAATCTTTAAGCTCCTTCCAGTCAAACATCCATGCATAGTGGAAGATCTATTCAGAATTCAGTGTAACACTGCTAAGGATGAAGTTATGGCCATTCTCTGATAATATGATATGATCATATTAAGAAAGGCGGCGAGGATGAAGATTCACCCGTGATGCAACCGTTTCATAAACCCCACGGCATACAGAGCTCGCTCGCCGTGCTTTGCCATGGGGTTCCAACAATCAGGGGATTTTGACTGAGACAATTTTGCCCCTCGTGTCTTTGCCAGTCAATTTGCCTCTTCCCCGACGTGGGTGAGAACGTTTGGAGATTGCGTCACGACTGGCAAATGTCAGACGTCCAGTTTGATCAAACAACATGAGATCTCGTGCAGATGGTTCCTCCGTGACAGATCACGAGCGGGTAGCGAGCGGGCACAGAAAAACTATGACGGCAAAGGGGGAAATAAAACTTCCATGTCGATCACTGGGAGCTCAGTGGTTATCGCATTGTTTTAATCCATTTGCTATAATTAGACATTATTGTGTCACAGTAGGACTTCTGTCAAGCTTTTCAGTTCAAGTTAGACGATGGGCCAAAGGAAATAAAATGGACACACAAAAACCCCCATCCGCACGCATGTGAAGGCCAGTGTGCATGTGGGCGTAAGAGTAATGGTTTTCTCTCAAAGCTCATATGGTCCCTGTGTAATCTCTTTGTTCCTAATGACACAGTCCAGTGGAGCTTGACGGCAACAACAGCATGGCTCTCTGTGATGTACACACACTCACCACACCAGCCGCCGAATGGAGAACACAAACACTGGGCACATAATGGAGAAAGATAACTCTTCCTGCACTCTTTCTTTCTTTCTGCTCTCTTTCCATATACGTCCACCTGATCAAATCCAGTCACATCTACCTGGAGTTACCGCTCTGTTTTTCCCACCCTACTTTCCACTGTCTTTCTTGATTTTTCATGGAGAAGGGGTGATTAATTGGGGGAAGACAAATGCAGGATAGAGCGATTCTATCTACCTACCTACCTACCTACCTATCCATCCATCCTTCCATTCATCTCACCACTTACTCTCCTATCCATATACCTGCCTACCTACCCATTTATCCATCTATCAATCTATCTATCATCTATCTATCTACTGCATCTATCTGTGTGTGTGTGTGTGTGTGTGTGTGTGTGTGTGTGTGTGTGTGTGTGTGTGTGTGTGTGTGTGTGTGTGTGTGTGTGTGTGTGTGTGTGTGTGTGTGTGTGTGTGTGTGTGTGTGTGTGTGTATGTGTCTGTCTATATGTCAGCGCAATTTTTTGAAACCATACATTTTAAGGAGGTTTGCATTCTATTTCAGAAAGGCTTACATAGGATGGGGGGGATTAGGAAAGGTGTTGGGGATTTTGCTCTGATCTTCTATATTAAAATAAAAAAATACTGAATTGTGACTCCCTGTCTGCATCATGATCACATTTTCAATTCAGATAATGCAGGCTGCACTGCAGATTGTCTCTGTCTCTCTCTCTCTCTCTCTCTCTCTCTCTGTCTGTCTCTCAATCTCTCTCTCTCACTCTCTCTCTGAAGTTGGAGAGCAGAGTGAAGGTAAGCAGCAGGGTGTAAGAAAGATAGAGTGGCAATTGCTGCAATACATCACTCAATACCGGGCCAGTCCTCCATCTAAAGTCTAGCCCGTGGTGGGAAGGATAAAAATCATCATTTAAAATCAGCTTAATGCCGTTGCAATGACCTTGGGAAGAAAAACGCATCCATTCTGAATACAAATAGTCTGTGAGTCATAGTCAGATCTGACTCTAAAAGTTAGCTAAATTTTCTAGGAAGTAAAGCAACTAACTATCGGAACCTTAACCAAGGACATAATTGAAAGCAAGCGCATAGAGATTCACTTGGGTTGTGTTAGCAAATTATATTAATAATATTGAAACAATCAGGTTTGTACTGGAGGGAAGGAATGTCACAGTACAGGCTTGTAATTGCCTTTTAAAATAGGCAAGGGATTGGAAATTGTTGATAGGTGTTGGCACGCAAGACCAGGTTCCACAGGTATTTGTGTCCCTTACTTTGAGCCCTGGCAAGGTGTTGTATGTGGAGGAAGAATTGTGCATTTCATTGAGTTAACAATTCATTCTGATGATCCAAGGGAAAGAGGTTGAAATATACAGAGATGCTGTAGGGTTAGATGGTTATAAGACCCCGAACAAGTAATTTCCTTCTCCTACAATTGCCTGCTGGAGGGGGGTCAGAGGATTCTTAAGCCTCTATGTTTACCTATGTATTTTTTTGACAGTTTCCCTTTCCATCAACAGGGAGCCAGCTGAATGTCAAATCAGCCATGGTGGGCTGGTGGGTGTCGGGGGGGTTAACTGAGTAACTGAGTATCGCAGACGGGGAAGATTTTGGGTCTCGAGGAAGGATGAGCGGCGAGATGATTGGAAGGTTGATTACTGTGAGTCCAGAGTCTTGAACTACAGCCCACCAACCACTAACTGTCCTTTTACCCTGTTATTACTCAACTCCTATCCCACAACACCCTGGCGGCACTCACAGCAGAAGATGAGAGGATGAGAATTGTAGTAGTAATAATTACCCATTTGAGGATCATCATCTTATTGTCAAATACACGATAATACAAATAGGATACATTCACTATTTTTCAATCCTATTAATTATAACTATTAACAGCACAACCGCGCTGAACACTTCAGTATTGAGAAACTTACCACTCGGCTGCAGCTTCTCACTGTGCTTATAGATAATAATGCAAATGTTTGAACCTTAAAACAAATCTCCTTTTTGTTTGTCTGTGAAGCATGCAGCACGCCTGCAGCTTCCTGTTTCTAGTCTCTTTTACGTTTGCAGGGATGTAGCGAAAAGATCTGATATGCTGGAGTGCAAAAAAGAAAATAAAAACTGACAAACCTGATATGTTGGCGAACATTTTGTTCCCAGAATAACATATACAGACTGTACTATATTGCGTGCTTCTTCTTTTTGAAAAGAAGACTTAATGTTTTTTAAGACTTTAATGTGTGTGCCATTAGACTGCATTACAGCACAGGGGAAGCTCAATATAAAAGCATTCAACAGGAGCTATGAAGAGTCAGAAATTATTGGAACAAATATTTTAATGAGGCATACTTTACTGTGAAATCAACAATATGCTTATCCTCATGATTATATAGAGACAAATCTGCAACTCGTAACTCAACTCAATGTGGCGCCGTATCCCGCCCAGGTGCCTGTAGGGTCCAAATCATACTTTTTAATCATCAACGTTTCAGCTGATACCAGACTCGGGTACTTTTCGATTTGCCTTGTATCATTTTACCACTCGCAGAGGCCAATGAGCCATTATCAAAGTGCCACAGCGACTGGAAAATTCATTTCTCTTTTGTGGAATATCAAATCAACACCACCAGGTCCACAAAGCCACGATTTAATCACTTGTTCACTTAATGAGATTTAGAATGTGTTTCTTCTTTTTTATTTAATGAACCTGGTGTCACTTGAGATTCCTCATGTGTGTGTGTGTGTGTGTGTGGGGGGGGTGGGGCTGGCTTTTCACAATCTCTGCGGGGGATTTGTACTGGGTACAGTACAAACAATTAGCATGTGCTACCAACGAGAAACATGAACTTCACACAGCGACAACCTGATATCAAGTAGGAGTGGAGGAGAAAAATATGTATTTGGCACTCCTTTCAATGGCTGACACAGTGCCAGTTTCTCTTATTTTCTTCCAAGAAATCCATTGGACTACAATTTACTGTTCTGACCGCCGCACTGTCAGGAGCGAGAAAAGCCGCAAAGAGGTGGGTCTCAGCGCTCATTAGAATTTTTTCCCAACTAAACCTTCAAGGATACAAGTTATGATCCGAGATGAGAAAGCATTCAAGAGGAATGAATGTCACCTTTGCGTTTTCTCTCGACTTCTGAAATTCTGAGTTGAGCTTTTGAAAGTCAGTTGAAATGCATCATCCATTAGTGATATCGACCTTTATTTGGAGGACTTTTTGCAGGCGTGGCGCTGCATGTTTTTTTTATCCTTCCAATTTGCTCACCAAAAAGTTTTTCTTTTTTTTTGCTATTATTATTTGAATCAGAAATCACGGTGGCAATAATCGTGGCACTTTTGACATTTTATATAAATCAGTCATAATCAGCACAAAGTCCGCGCTGCTGGACCGCTCGGTTCTGCTCGAGGTTGAGAGACGGCGGCGAGATGGGGGTCTGATCCTCCAGCTTTGAGTCCCATTGAAAGAAGCTTGGAACTAAGTCAAAGTTTATATTGTGCTTGATAGTGATGCTGGAAATGGTGAGAGAGACCAGAGCGTGACCACAAGACATCATGAGGTGTTAACGTCTGGCTTTCCTTATGATTGTTTTTATTTGACCCCGACAGCAACTTATTTGTAGACTATTTCTTAACAGCTTAATTGTTGATTCTAAACAACAATTTGCTTCTTAATTATTTGATTGACTTTGTAAATAAGTGATACACTGATACTTGTATACTCTCGGAAAGTGCAGAGAAAGAAGGATGGAGGAATTAAAAAAGAGGCAATAATCACCAAGGCCAGTTTCATTCCCTGTAACCAATTTACAATATGCCACAATAACACACACACACACACACACACACACACACACACACACACACACACACACACACACACACACACACACACACACACACACACACACACACACACACACACACACACACACACACACACGAAGACTCAAGGATGTACGTGAACACATAGCCACACGTGCATCCACGCGATCTCACAATTGAAAATGGCATCAATCGATGATTACGTATTCTGATTGATCAGAGAGTGCCGGAGCGGTCCAGGGTCGGCTGAGACAAGAAGATCGCCTTTGGAGCGGCACCGGGGCCCCCAAGCCGCCCGGGGCCCTGGCACAGATCAAGGCGACATCAGAGCCCATTAAGAGGATTAAAGAAAGAGGAGCGAGAGAGAGAGAGAGAGAGAGAGAGAGAGAAAAAGAGAGCGGGCACAAACCCCTTGGTCCTCTCATCCCGCAGTGCAGCAGGGTGTGTAGGTGTGTAGGTGTGTGTGTGTGTGTGTGTGTGTGTGTGTGTATATGAGTGTGTGTGTGTGTGTGTGTGTGTGTGTGTCTGTGTGTGTGTGGGGGTCTCAGCAGGGGAGACGGAGATCAGAGGAAGGAGACCAGGAACCAAGAGGGACCTGCTCCGTTCGGGAACAAAGCCTTGCACCTCGGAGAAGCTGGAGGAAGATCCCCCCCCCCCCCCGAACACATTCTGTTTTCCTTCCTTCCTTCCTTCCTTATTGCTTTCATTCAAAGTAATCTCTCTTCCGCCCTCAATGTCTTCATTACTTTTGTGCATTGTTATCTATCTATCTATCTATTTATCTATCTGTACCACCATTAGTACTATTGTCCTGATTAAATTGTTATTATTAGTATTACTGTTAGTATTAAAATAATGCCCTTATTGTCAATATCACTATGATAATGGCATAGATCTACATATACTCTATATTTTATATTTATGCATATATATTATATTTTACCAGCATATCATATCAAACTATTTCACATTTAAACATATTACTACTACTATAACTACTACACATGACTTTACATTAGCCCATATTGGGCCCTTTAAAGTGTTTAAAGTGTCATATCTATCTGTCTGTCTGTCTGTCTATCAATCTTTCATTCTCTCTTGAGCCATGTCTCACTTTGTGTCGAGACATTCTGGGACGAAAAGCGTGTTTAAATTTTAAGGAGTGCATGGCAAAGCACAGCCTTTTTAGCCAAGTGAAGCGTGTGTAGTTTGTATCAGTTGGGTTTAGTCTCCCAATCTGTCACATCTAACATGTCAAGGCACTTTTCTGTCTATCTTTCATCACATATCACCCATTTTCTGCCTGTTAAACTGGAGTCTAACAAGATACAAGATACATGTCATGAACATTAAACATAGCTAATGTTGCTTTTTTGTACAATAATGGGCTGTGTAAGTGTGTTGACTTTTTATGTACGTATAGATTCAGATGTACCATTATGACATGAACGGCAGACAGGCATGTGCAGGGAGATGGGGTTGGGGGCCGGGTACCCTAGCACCTGCCCCTTTATCCTACGGTGCCATTTTTATCAGGCAGGAGTTTTTTTTAAGCGTGAATGGCACGGTGAAGGTGGCATGGTAGTGCAGTGCATTGCACTGCTGCCTCACAGCAAGAAGGTCCTGGGTTTAATTCTCGCCTGGGGCGCTGTTGGTACCGTGCTCCGGCAGGTTTTCTCCCAAATAAGAGCCTTTCTGTGTGGAGTTTGCAAGTTTTCCCCGTGCTCACATGGAGTTTCCTCCACCTACCATCAGTAAACACCCCCACCAAAAACATGCACACTTCATGGTCTGACCAACGATGGACACTTGGTACCAGGTCCCTGGGCCTGTCGACGAATGCTGCCCACTGCGCCCCCAGAGGAAGAACAAGCCAGGATGGGAAAAATGCAGAGGCCACATTTCACTGGCCACCACCCAAAAAGCATGTGTCTGTGTATATATATGCATGTGTTGTAGTGCAGCTATGTGACAAATAAAGAATCTTTATTTGATTTAGATTCGATGTGCGCATAGCTAATCACAGGTGCCCTGAGGCAATCGCTTTTGGGGATGGTAGGTAATGGACCAAACCACTGTTACACATATAAGGGGGGACGCAATCTTTCGAAACTTAAAAACACATTGTTTTGCGTCTATAATCAGCACAAGTGATTTCAATGCATATTATTATATTATTCAAAATGACAGTTATGTTTACAAATTATATATTGAGGAGGACAACTCTTTCCCAGGAAAGGGGCTCCGGACGCCTCTGTCCCCCCCGTGATGCCCACCCCCCCCCCCAGCCCTGGTCGTAACAATTAAACACCTCAACCCTGCCTCATGTCAAGCTGAATCCTCAGAGGTCCAATTATAGGCTCCGCTCCACAACGGCTTGATCAAAACACAAGGCCTCGCACAGAGGTTCTATTCTCATGTCTTCGGTGTGTCTACAGTCTGCACCACTGCCAGACTCCGGGGGGGGCCTCTCTCTGGCCCAGCAAACAGTCCAGACCGTGAGATCCCTCGGGGGCCAGTGTTAAAGGTCACTTTACACAGTGGAGATAAGACATCAAAAACTGAAACCGCTGTGTTTTGCACAGACTTTAAAGCTTTTTTGGGGGAAAATAAAAGTCTGACTGGACTTTGATTATGATGTGGCGTAATTTGATGAAAATATACTGAAAAACATTGACACCAATGTAACCCAGGAAATGATTTAAGGCAATAATTTAAACCGTTGCCTTTTCTAAATGTTGATTTCTTTATACACTTTTTTTATTCCTTAACTTCACAGGTGCTGGGCTTGTTGATCTCCTCAGCAGCCTTGCATTGAGCTAGCCCAGTTAGCATGCAGCCCGTTTGTATCTCGACTGACCTTCTTGTCTGAATCAGGGCAAGATAGACAAAAAACAAATTTCCCCAAAAATTTCAGGATCTCTTGAACTTATGTTAGTTAATGTTAGCAGTAAGCTAAACGTGAATTTTGTTCTGTTGTATTCGCATCAACCTTAAGTGACAATGAAGGTACCAATCCCGAATGAGATCGTATTCAGGCCAGCCCCTATGGCCCAGTTCTAAAAGGGCCTGTACCAGGTTTCAAACAAGATAATAATTTTTCATGCTGAGTTCCTGGAACCAAGTGGGCAGGTGTAATGGCAATGAATAAAGAAAGTTCTCTGGCTGCAGGCTTGAGTGGAAGGGGGTTATATCATTTTGTTTTTAAGGGCATTATTTTTCAATGTAAGTATTGATGCCTGTTCATGTTGTGCTGGCCCAGCTGCTCTGTGGCCCCATTTATTTTGGCAAAGGAATACCTTCGGGAGAGAGCTTTGATCACCCGAGCCTGGCAACATTTTTCTGGACCACCAGGCATAAACGAGACCACTTCAAAATGTTCTCTTGGATTTGAACACATGGCAAAAACTACAGCTGACAGCCAGCTGATGGAGGACATGGCCATATGTTCTGTGCCTGCGCGAGAGGAAATAACTAATGGCAACAATCTGTATTCATTATTCAAAAAGGAAAACCGGAAGACCCAAGATCACAGAAATAGAAACAAAGAATGTAGCCTTTGCCTCCCATTTTCACACCTTTCTAGCTTGCTATTTAAACCGTTTTGTTTTACTATTCAAGAATATTGTAGCGTGTTGGGGAATAGAGGTGGGGCGGAGATTTCCCAGCATGCTTTGTTATTGTGTGTTTTGGGGTTGTTGGGGAAAGGGATTGTTTTATGTGTTCTTAGTTAGAGCAATGTTAATTGTTATGCTGTTGTTAGTGTTAGTTAGACAGATTGCTATTACATTAATGTGTTGTGATTATGTAATGATTGTTGCACCAGGAGTGAGAGTGTGTGTGCCGTTAGTGACGTGCCTGCCGTGATGGCAGTATGGCGGCACAAAAGGCTGAGATGAATAAAGATTGCGCTTGATTGTAAAATCAAATCTGCTGCTGCTGCTGCTGCTGCTGCTGGCGTGAAGAAGCCCTGGCTCGCTACAATATGTCTGATGATTTGCTCACTTTCCTTTCTCTTCTCATGCACTGATTTGCCTCATCTGAACAGCCAACCAGAGAGCTCTTCCTCACCGACGGCGAGGTGGCGGACGGTCGGCCATATACGGTCAATGACGGTACTACGAAGGCTGACAGTCGGTTTGGTGTGTCAGGGCCTTTACATGCTAGACGTTGTCATGTTGGCAGCACAACTCATCCAGCTACATCGCGTTGGTCCCAGGGGAGAATTGACACGGCGACTAATGGACGCTTAAATCTGCGCACGCTGAAAATTTGACATGGCATAAGGGAAAAGAGAGAGCTTTATCTCCAGGAGGGTGGTGGAGAGGAAGGCACATCTGTCAGCCAGCGCAGCACAGCAACGCCAGAGATGTACAGTGGGTCCTCCAGGGGCCGCCCCATATTTCAACGGGGAGGAGAGTCATCGATTGCCACTGAACTGCCCATCCCAATACCAACACCACCACCAGCAGCACAAGTGCTAGCAGGGGATACTAGGACTTGATGGATAGTGGAGCAGCCAAACATTTCTACTCCAACCTCTCCGTGTTATACCATGGGCTCGGGGGGGGGGTGCGTTCTGGGCATAGCTAAATGGTGTGCTTTCATAGAGAGAACCCCCCCCCAAAAAAAATCCCGTCACCAATACAGAAACAAAATAGAATAAATAAATAAAATAAAAAGAGAGCTAATTTCTGTGACTAATTCTTATTTTTTCTTGACTGGAAAGGTCGCAGCCTGGAGAGCCAAAGAGTTTCTGAGAGAGCTATTTTCCTCTAAACCTCGGATTCAGATTTCCTAGGCATTCTCACGACCGCACTCGCCTTAACTTGGTGCATACACACAATTTTTCCCTTTAACGGAGCAATAGACAACTTTTTTGCTTTTACTTGTCATTATGAAGTTAATGTTGATTGCCCAGCATAATGGCTTCAGAATAATGACACCGTCAGAGTTTAGATTGGTTCCCTATAAACCTTCATATCACTATGCATTCGGACTGCCACTGGGTACGATCTCCCGGGAAAATGATGGATTTACGATGGTGCGTCACAGGAAGTGTGCAACCATTTGCAGGAATGGCGGATGGTGGAGCAATCAATTCCACATACATATCATTAAGCCTTGAATATAAAAATTAGTTATTGAAATTGGTTGAGAAATTCTAATGCAATTTATCCAAAAGAAACACAACTCCCCCGTATTTGTTTACAGGCCAGTCTTGCCCGTTCCAACATGGCAGCGACGTTGACGTATCTTAGCAACGAGTCAAAGCAGTCAGTGCGGCGTCTCTGGGTATATGTCTATGACTGCGTAAACCAAAACAAATTTAATAAAATTAAAATTGTGACAAATTCAATTTACCTCTTCAGTGAACGCGCTTCTTTCTGCTCTCTTATTTCCAAAGTGATGTTGATCATTTCCACAGAGAGCTCTGAGCGATCGTAACACGATGTGGTTGTCTTTGCGACAGCGGCGTAAAAGTCATCTATTGCCCCCTTAAAACCACTTACTGTATTCTGAAGGCAGAGCAAGTATAGCATAACCTCTGGCTGAGTAAATAAAATAAAATCTCCTTCCTCGCTTCCCTCCCTCCCTCTCAATCTGTCTCTCTCTCTCTCTCCCCTTGTGCAACTGTGATTTCCTGTTTGTGCAAACCATAAATCAATTCAATGAAGCAGGAATAAATACATTAAAAAAGATGATTAAGATTGGCTGAAATGCCTGCTGAGCTGTTAGGGGGACGGGACTCGGCGCTGCTGAATCAGACTGGGGCTGCAAAGAAGCAGATATGATGGTGCCATTATGGATATGCATGTGGACATTTACTACCTTTATGGAGTTTGGGAGTGTTGGAGTGGGACATTGCAGCGGTGAACTTGAGAGTCAACTTACGGCGACACAAACATGGGCACGGGCACAAACGTCAGTGGGTCTGAATCATAAGTCAAGTTCTTTCTTTGCAGAGAACTTGGTGTTGCGCAACGACAAATTAACTTGATGATGACGAGGAGCTTGTGAGAGCGTGTTGAAACAAGCGAGTAAAGAAAAAGGGAAAAAAAGAGAAATTAAAAAGAAAGCTTGGGAAGAAGTGGTTAAACCGTCAGTGAAGGAAATTCTGCCTCATCTCAATTCCCAAGATCTGGAGCTGAATGCAATATTGAACACAACGCTGGTTGTGACGTGAGGGGTCATTTTGCTCATCTTTTTGAGGTATCAATAATTTAAATGTGCGTGCCAAGGCGCACATGTGCACGGGACGGGGGCTCGCATGTTGAGTTAAAAAAAGAGGAAAAAAAGCCCTTATATGTCAATGTATACATTATGCATCATAACTTGCCTTTACACCCTCCTAGCACTACTGCAGAGTAAACAACCTAATTCCAGTTGTTGCAAGGGTAAACACACATGATAATGCCACACACATGCTAAGTGACCGATATTTAACAAGCAACAGATTGATTAAGCTGAGCGGCTGGGAGAGGGCCAGTCCCTTCTTCAGATCATTAAATCGCGGCTCAGCTAATGGTACAAACTGTGACCTTTCACCCCGCTAACTGGGCCATAAAGCGCACTCAAGAGTAGCTCCACCGGTGACCTGTTTACTAGCCATATGAGCTGTGGGAAAATGGCCCTATTTGGGGAGGAAGACTTCTCATTTGGCATGAAATACCATCGCCATAACATTCTCCTCTGGGTGTGCTATTTGTGGAAATTAGAAATTCAGTGACGTTCAGTGCCGAGATGGCGGCACCTTGGTAGACTCTGGCACTTCAGTGCTCAGACACTACAGAGAGCGACAGACCAATTTAAATATGTCTCGCTTGGTGAGTTTCCCCCTAAATCCCTTCCAGATGAAGTGCTTCCGTTCACACTGCGGTACTTCTCCACGATTGCTCTTTCATTAGTTTTTGCAACGCTTTATTCCGCTGAATGGTTTTATAGAATAACCAGAGATCAGTAGGAAAAAGGCAGGCAAAGGGGTTGGTTGTCTGGCTTCATGTGTTCTCCTATCCGAGTGCTGTAAAGCTTTTTTTCTGTGATTGGCATTCACAAAACGCAAGCTCAAGTTCTTGGTGTTTCTAAGCTTTCTTTTGCCCTGACAGCATTCGGCAAATGGAGAAAAGAGCATCGTCAGCGATGTGAAACCAGAGCTGCACAGGCCAAACGTGGTGTGGTCAAATTTAATGCTGAACTAGTTATTAGGAAATGTTCCTCACAAATCGAGTTGATGTTATTTAATGCACTTAAAATTCTGTATGGGCTGATTCGAGAGGGACATTAGTTACTGTACTTAAGAATATCCCTCAATTTTGGCTAATTATGTGGGCCTCTGGGTTATTTAATCCAGGCATAGGTGACCCAGTTTCCAAGACCTGGATGTGTTTCAAGGAGGGCTGTCTGGACCACGATAATAGGCCTCCAGGCTAGGCTACCAAATTTACTGCACGGTAACATTATGTGCGAAAGTGAACTCGACACCAAAACATAGCAAACAACGAAGTACAAGTAAAACATTTAAGTATAACATACTTTTTCATTCTTTGTGCATGAGTGAACGTGTACTTATGTTAATACGAAATATCCTCAGTGGACTGTCCATACAATGCTTAGCATTCATAGCTAGGGGTGGGTAGAGAGGTAGGTAAAGACTTATCTCACCTTCCTCACTCGATCACACACTTCCTTGGTGTGTGATCCTTCCTTCCATGCTTTGATCTGCATACATTCAATACCCGCTATATGTCACGTGACATCGGTTGAAGAGCTAAACTGGGAAAATAAACTTTTTTATTACTGTAAAATGGAGAACCTGGCGATCTTGGAGCTGTTTTCTTCTATAACCGATCTGAAGGGCGGTAAACGTGGGGACCAAACGAACTTCGACAGCCCATTGGGTCGGCAGATATGGTACATATAGTGTAAAACTGAGAAACGGCAGGGGGGCAGGGAGGCAGGAGGGCAGGGGTTGGTGAATTCTCCAGACAGCATGGCTGCCTTTCAGCCCGCTGGGTAAGTTAGGCTGCCGAGGAGCCACCTTTGAAAAATGGCTGTCTCAACTGATTAGCGGCCTTTCTCGCACACGTGCGCACGTGCACGTATATGCAGTCTTATGAACATGTACGCATACACCCCACCCACCACACCCCATGCCCACATAGACAACATTGGCAACCTCCTGAATCACATAGCATGAAGCTCTCAGGTTACCAGGACAGCAAACTGGCCATTAATTAAACATATTCATTAAGACCTTGTTTGAATTTACTCGGTTGACCCGAATGAATTCTTCATCCACCCCTACAGCCAGGGTGGTGATGAAATGTTCTGCTTTTTTTCGGTTCTTGACGAGTCAATTAGTAAAAAGAGTCATTGGCTCAGAGTTGCCAATGAAATTCTCACAGGAATCATCTAATTCTGTCAAACGGAATTATGCCAAATGTCTAGTAGGCCTTTTAATCCACATACATGTAATCCTTAGTAATTATTCTCAGATCAGAAATCAAAAGACTTTCAAGCTCAGTTACTCGCTCTCTCGAATGCCCACTCACGGAATAAAAACTTACCAATGAACCACTAACGAAACTAACTAACTAGTCTTTTTCTGGAGTGACTAGAGACTCCTGAGTCATTTTAAACGTGTTTTCGCTATAAACTAATTGAGATTTTTGCGTCTGGCTGAAATGTTAGGAAGACCACCCATTTCACCCTCACATTCTGCTTATAATTCCTTCCTTCCACAGAAAATTGTCTTTGTGTGTGTGTGTGTGTATGCGTGTATGCGTGCATGCTCTACAGAGGCAATCAGATACAAGTAGGTGGGTGTTTGTCTGTGCACGTGGTGTGATTGACTTTTTTTTTTGTTTAAGACCAATTTTAAACCCCGGCGGCTTTGAAGTGCCAGGGCGGACGTTAACCATTTCGGCTTTTGTTACCCCTGTCAAAAAATCTCAGCCCTGCAATTAGCGTCCAATTCTCTTTGTGGAAACTAAAAAAATTAGGCAAGGCCACTCTCTCATCTATCTCCATCACAGTAGGCAGGGGTTAAATTGAGACAGTGTATTATGCAATTATGTGAGATTGCAGTCCCAGAGTTTTAGGGTTTTTTGGTCTAGCCACCCTGTGACAGTGACAATGCCTAAAAAATAAACGTGAACAGACATATCCCTTCTTTAGCATCCAAAAATGGTTGATTCTTTAAAATCGCGAATTATCTTTTGGCTAAATATCTTATCATGGTAGATATTTGTTGTCTGCAAAACTCATGTCTTGTGTTATATGAGTCAAAGCAAATCACAACCTGAATGACAGTTTTCAAATGATGATGATTTAATACTATTCCCAGTTTAAATGCATATTCACACAAAGGTGACATATCACTGCTTTTCATTCACAACGTTTGCACGTGTTAATGACTGAAGGCAGGGGGACTACTCCAACACAGGCTATGACATTTAAATACTGTGCTGGCTTTATATTAAATCACTATTATAGTGAGATATATCTACTACAGCCTAATCCAATGGTTTTCCAATTTCCCTAAAAACATTCTCAACATGGGGTCCACAAACCTCCAGGGGGTCCTTCGATGGGCTCTAGGGGGTCCCACAGGCAAAGCATTAATAGTTCAACTTCACCATTATTTAGTTAACCAAATGTTACTGTAGCACTACGAGCAAATGTACAATAATGACTGTTTGGATCATAATTTCACTGGTATCATCTTAGCTATATAGTAGTACTGACAGGTGAGGAAGGTGTTTCCTTTCTCATTTGTAAGTGAAGGGTATCCCAAATTCGTGGCCTACTGTGAAGAAGAAATCACATGGCTTTGATGTGAAAGAGGGATGAGTCAGCAGACGTGAGATGCAGCGGTCGAGCCCACAGCAGCTGCTGCCACATCATTTGTAATGTGTTAATAGGAGAGTGCCGGTATCGGAGGCTGTGGGAAGTTATTAAAGCAATACTTGAAACAAAACGGAAAAAAAATCAACATCTCTTTCCAGGGAATACTGGGAAAAGTTATAAATCAGAGGGATCCGGAGGTGAGGCGAGCTTGCGTAGCTTGAGTAGGGTTTCGGGGCTTAAGTGCCTGAGCTTGCAAGAGGCAAACGTGGGAGAGGCTGATGTAAAATAACTGTTTCCAGAATTCACAGTTCATCGCTCGAAAGCACGACACGCACACACACACACACACATACACACACACACACGAAGCAGCGTGTGTCTTGTCCGCCACTTTTTTCCCCCACAACATTTTCCCAGCTTCTGACAGTGTTGCCCTTCACAGTGGGCCCTCCATTAAATAACAATAGAAAATCCCTTAATGTACATCAGGCCCGTTTTGAATTCACCCCCCAGGGATTTATATAGTGTTATTTTATCTTATGGTATTAAACTTCTGGCCCAGGGGCCAATCGTGGCACTCAATTAGATGTGACAGGCAAATAGATGTGACCCTCAGTATGACCTTTCATGTCCTCCAATAGATAAAGGCCCACGTGTTACCACATTTCAATGTTCATGCACGGCCCTTACAAGTGAGAAAGAAAACTAATTGAAACATCTGGTTTTGTGTGCCTCTTAAAAACGTTGCACACAGCACAATGGAACCCATGACATTAAATAATCAATATCTGTGCGAGTGCTTCCGATTATAACAGAAGTGTGCTGTGTGGTCCATATCATCAAGTTATGAACCCCAAAACTCTGCCCAGATTGAGGTACTTTGGGACTCAACCCAAACCATAATGTCCAAGAGTGTGAGCCACATTTCCACCAGCAACCTACTGACAGAAATTAATAATTAACGCACAGGAAACAATGGGAGACGTTCTTTCACGGCAAATCGCTCCCTTTCTACTGTTGTTAACGGAGGATGGATTGTTGTGATGGTATTTATGAGGCGCTGTCCCATGAGAAGCCGCGGAGAGAGCCCATTTAACAGATCGCTACTGTTGGCTCACGTCATTTCTTACAAACGTTCTCTGATGATTCCACCGTTACCCCCTCTAAATGACAGAGAGAGGGGGAGAGAGACATAGAGAGAGAGAGAGAGAGAGAGAGAGAGAGAGGGGACATTGTCTTGTTTTCCTCTTAATTTTCCTGCTGTCCTGTAGGGATTACAAGATGACATTGTTTCCTGTTCTTCTGAGGTACGACAATTGCTTTTTTCTCCTTCCGAGTGCTCCGGAAGACTTGGATAGCCTCATTGCAGGCATTTTTTTGGCCTTGAATATCCTTCACAAAACATATATATAGACATGCATGAAGACTCACACTCTCTCTCACTCACACACACACACACACACACACACACACACACACACACACACACACACACACACACACACACACACACACACACACACACACACACACACACACACACACACACACGGTGGAGATGTAACATTTTGTCTTGCCACAATGACACGGAGAGGGAGGCATGCGGCGACAATTGCGAGACGGTACGGAATGATCGGGGACACAAATGTAAAAGTGATGTGTCGATGTGTGAAGCTCCCGCTATCATCCATCAATTATCGTGTTCTCTGTGTTCTGTGTGTGTGCGTGCGTGTGCAGGCACATGGCCAAGCCTCCTGATGTACATGGAACGCATTCGTTGTAGCCGGAGGTGGGGGTGGGGTCCCTGACAAAAGTTCACATTCATTAATCACAACCTTTCGCATGGCGCTGCAACCTCAGACAACCTCAGACAACCTCAGACATCTCAGTCTCCTCCAATCCCAGAGCTCCCTTACACACACACACACACACACACACACACACACACACACACACACACACACACACACACACACACACACACACACACACACACACACACACACACACACACACACACACACACACACACACAGGTATAGGCGGTTTATAGGGTCATCTAGAAAAAGCTTTAAAAACAAGATTACTTGGGATTATGTTGACTTTAAAACTATAACATGTTTGAATCTCGACAGTAAATCAGGAGAGGGATGTAACATTTTTGAGTGATTTTGTGTCCTGACGATCATAATGTCCAATGTCCTGTGTATAAATGGCAGTGTGTATTCAGGTTTGGTTAAAACCACCTCTAACATATCTGACCCATCGAGGCATGGACTCCACAAGACCTCTGAAGGTGTCCTGTGGTATGTGGCACCAAGACGTTAGCAGCAGATCCTTTAAGTTCTGGAAGTTGCGAGGTGGGTCCTCCCTGGATCGGGCTTGTTGCTCCAACACATTCCACAGCTTGATTGGATGGGACCTTAATCCTGGCCATCCACATCATTTAGAAGAAAATGCGATCTGTCAGACCCGGCCACCTTCTTCCATTGCTCCATTGTCCAGTTTACGTTGACGCTCAGGTGCCCATTATAGGCCGCTTACGGTTGTAGACAGGGGTCAGCATGGACACTCTGACCAGTCTGCGGCTACGCAGTCCCATACACAGCAAGCTGCCATGCACTGTGTGTTTTGACACCTTTCTATCATAGCAGCATTGATTTGCAGGAATTCTTGCTGCAGTTGCTCTACTGTGGGATCGGCCAGAGGGGCTAGACTTCACTCCCCACGCGCATCAATGAGATCATGTGCGTCCATGACCCTGGCGTCGGTTCACCAGTTGTCCTTCCTTGGACCACTTTTGGTAGGTACTAACCACTGCATACCGGGAAGATCCCACAAGACCTGTCGTTTTGGAGATGCTCTGACCCTGTCGTCTAGCCATCACAATTTTGCCCTTGTCCAAGTGGCTCAGATCCTTATGCTTGCCCATTTTTCCAGATTCCAACACAACTTCAAGAACTGACTGTTCTTGCTGCCTAATATATCCCACTCCTTGACAGGTGCCATTGGAACAAGATGATCCATGTTATTCACTTCACCTGTCAGTGGTTTTAATGTTGTGGCTGATCGGTGTATAACACAGTATATGCATACTCACACATATTATACCATACACACTCCACCAGCAGCCTCTAGACCAGCGGTCAGGAACCTATGGCTCGCGAGCCAATTCAGAATCAGAATCAGAATCAGAAATACTTTAATAATCCCAGGGGGAAATTACTTTTGTTACAACTCCAAATCTGCGTACAACATATTTACATACAACATATAATAATTATTTAGAAACATATTTATATATAAATATATATATAAACATATCTATATACACATGGTAAAGTGTAAAATGTACAGTTAAAATGTGGAAAAAGAAGAAGGTGCAGAAGTGGAAGTCCGTGTTTTGAGGTCAGGTTACAGAGAGGGGGTGTCTGACTCTCTGAGGGAGGCGTTGTAGAGATAAATTATGGCTCTTTCGATGACGGCATATGGCTCGCAGACAATTTTGAGCTAAAATTTTTCATCACAATTAACAAGTAATAAATAATTATTCTGTGTCATTATAAAGTAAAACAGGTAAGAGAAATTACAATTTTGAAAATAAAATTCAAAATATAAATGTGGCAGACAAAGGGGCGTAGTCAAGCACCAACTGCGGACCACAGAAAAACTCCGGGGCGCCTTTTACTCGGCGCCCTGCCCCTCCCGGGTCTCTGCTCAGGCGCCACTTGTGGGAGTCTCTGCCTACAGGTAAGGGTTTAGGGAGGGAGATGAAGTCTTTCTGGCCGTGGTGCGGCACATTGTTGAGAGTTTTATTGTTCATTTCAATATGCGGCACGCAGGCCACAATTATATATATCACAGAGGATTATTATAATAATTGTGGATAATAATGATCCTCTTGGGCGCAGGAGGAATGGCATTCCACTACTGGGCTGCTTACGAGCCTGTGCACCAATCCCCTCTTTAAGACAGACAAACACTAAGAAAACTCCCTGCCTCGAGTCGGACCAATCAGCTGAACACAAGTGGACAGAAATGGAAAAAACTTCAATATGTATGTGACAAATAATTTCTTGAACTTGAACGTGAAGATCAGCTTATTCTTAAAACTTGGAACGAGCTTCCCGTCACCATGTTTGGCTCTACATAAGCATGTGAGCAGTATTTCTGGCATCTGAGAAACATTAAGAGCAACCTACGCTCACGTTGAACTGATGGAGGCCTCAACGCAGCATGAAGCTTAACCTCACTACGTATGAACCAGACTACAAGGCCATCAGCAAACCCATGCAGCACCAGAAGTCGCATTAATGGTAAAAAGTATTTCATTTATTATTGGTTAGCTACAGTATAACAACAATATTATTAAGAAGAATAAAGAGAAATGTATTATATATAGCGCTTTTTTAAGTACTCAGAGATGTGTTATATGTTAAAAATGTATGCCTTACTTAAAAAATGCACGCCTTAAGTTGCATTCAATTTTATTAAATATTATATGGCTCACAAGGAAATACATTTAGAAATATTTGGCTTTTATGGCTCTCCCAGCCAAAAAGGTTCCCGACCCCTGCTCTAGACCAATGCAAGCGATAGCGCAAGATGTAACATTTTAATGGGATTACGTTGTTGTCGAGGCCACCTGTCAATCGCCCGGAAGGCGCGCGGATACAGCCTTTGCTTTGCATTGATTTGCTCCCAGAGGTAATTACCCAGACAGATTGTTAGAGCGGCCGGGTTTTCCAAGAATCTCTCACGCCTCAGAGTGTTTCGCAGAATTTTCACTGAGGGGACGGTTCGATTCCCCTCCACCGCTTAGCGCTTCGATAGCATGGGAACCAGACGAATCCGTGAGCTCATCTTTTATTTGCTCTGCGGAGTACGTGTAGCCACCCTCCCATTCAAACACATTTCCATCCGACATTGCTCGGGTCGGGTCAATCACAACCGTTTATCTAACCGTTTATTGAATAATTTACCAAGATGGCTGCCGCTGAGGTGGAGCATTCTGTTGAATCCGCTATCATGTATTAAACTAACTGGACGGTATATTTTCTCTAAAAGAAGGACAAACAACTGCACTTAAAGCTTTTGTTGATAAAGAAAGATGTGTTTGCCGTACTTCTGACAGGATTTGGTAAAAGTTTATTTTACCAACCGGCCCCTATGGTCGCCATTTTTCCGTCAGTACACGTTACACGTTTCGTTGCTCCGATTGGTCGTAGGCTATCCAATGCTGTGATTGGTTGTAGGTCTATCCAATTGCATCCAGAGACGTCTGCGCCTGTTGATAACTACCTTTGGAAATTGAAAATGACTGGAAAGATTTCAGACTAATACACATTTGCAAATTGTTCTGGTGATGTCATGCTAGCGGTTCAGAAGAATAGGTGCATGATTAATAACAAAGAGGTGGATTTGACAGTTAGTTTGAGCAATTTTATATCAACCACCAAGCAAACTGTTGAACCATTCTGGAGCCAGGTGCCAAATCCAAAACATACAGTAACTGTGAGTGAGATATACTGTATAGATGGGCATTTAAATGTAAAGCTTGCCATGAATGTTTTTGTCCATTAGCAGGGTTAAATCCTATGTGGGTATGATGTGTATAACGTGAACAAGAGTTTTTTGGTGGCTCCTTAAAGGTGCGGCATGATATTATCTTTCCATAACAAAGGGAAATCTCTAGTCCCATATGGCCAAAACAAAAGTTGATATTCACCTATTGACCCACCGCTCTAGTTAATCAAGGTTGTGTTGTACTGAGACCCGGCAGCCATCAAGGACCTCTAAACCATGAATAATTCAGATTTCACCAGGAAAGCTTGTTGTTTTTGCACCGTGGGGCCAGAGTAATGGCAACGGAGTTGTTAGCGTGAGCATTAACAAATAAAAAAGTCTGCTGCTGGACGCCCGCTCCGGTGTTCCAGAGGAATCCAAAGGCCCAGCATGGTCGGCTGAGTCAGCCGGCATGTCTCCCATGAGGGGCCGAAGTAATAACCGGCCACTAGGATAATAACTCAAACAAACTTCGCCGGACTGGGTAAACACAATAAACCGGCCGGCCGGCAGGAGAATCCGGGAGAAGTCGCAAGGAACAAGGTCAAGCCATCTCCAGGGTGTTTCGTTTTTTTCTTTTCAAGTTAACACCAAAGACGGCAGACAGAGAAGAGAGGAAGGTCAAAGCATGTTCTGCCTTCTCAACTTTCTCCAGACTAACTCAGCTAAAGGTGTGGCTGCCGGCTCGCGCCTCAAGCCTGTCTGGCGAAGCAGCGAAAGTAAGGAATTGGACGGCTTCTTTGCTCTCTGCGGCTGCCGATCGATGGCGGATCCTCTGCCACGCTTCCATCATGCCGAGTCTATCAGGTCTCATTAGGTTGTCGACAGGCCATCTCCACCAGGCACTCCAGGATATTGACCGGGCCCTGATGGACATTGATCGGTCACCCTCAGATAGGCCCGTTCCTCAGTCCATCTACTACAGAAGTCGCAATGAAATATTAACCGTAGCACAAACGCGTGGGAATGTATTTTCAGCAGGTAGGCTGCCCTGGATGCGGGCATGTGCGCGTGCAGCTTAGACGCACCCGTGTATTAATGTTTTCTTCCTTCCTTTCATCTCCTGTTTTTAAATAGGAGAAACAAATTTGAGATTTTAAAATAGAAATCCAAATTTCTGGTTCTTGATTTTCCCTGTGCACCCAATATTAACCATCATTAACATTTAGTCACGTAAAAAAAATCTACTCAAATGCCTCATTGTTTTGATTGCTCCAAAGGTTTTCAGTCATTGCATTATTCCATTTTCCCGTGGGTGCTTCCGCGCTGGAGCACCCATGGGGAAAGTTGAGCACCCACAGAGAAAGTCAAGTGGCCATGGGAAAAATGCAAAGGGAGAAGGAGATGGGTGCAAATTGCGCATTACGTATTTTACGCGTGGAGAGGGAGCGATTGGGACGCAATTTGCTCTGCTGTACGTACCCATGACACACACACACACACACACACACACACACACACACACACACATATACATACACATACACATACACGTACACACACACACACACTTTTGTGATCTCAGTCAGCAACGGCGCAGTGTCTCCTCCTCTCCTCTGGAGCCGTGCACACACAGGCAGGTCTCATTCTCTAATAGATTTCATCAATGTTTTAATCGGTTGAGGCCATCGGTTGAGGATAATATTAAATGATTCTCCACAGGAGAATAAATATTTGAAAGCAATACGAATGCCTGAGAGCCTTACTGCATTATATTTCATTACAGTATATTTTTAATTGTCACCTGGTACCTTTTGTGTTTTCCTTTACATAAATAAGAACATTTTGACCATACATTGATGCAGAAAATAAATTGATGCGTAAAAATTCACCAGAATGCAGGAAATGAATTGTTTCTGCTCAAAATGTCTTGGGGGAGAAGCCCCACACACCACACTTAATGTCTTCCACCCAATGTCAAACGAAACCTAGGCCACTGCATAATTGCGTTAAGCAAGGTGGAGAAGGGGCCTCAAATAGTTTAGCCTGGGGCCTCTGACTGCCTGTGGTCCCTGTGCCCCCCGGCACCCACCGGCAGAAACCTAAATTGCTGCATACGGCCCCACTTCTGAATAAAACAAGTTTAAGGAACTGGCTGCATGACCAAACCGGGGAAAGCAAATATTTATAGAAAAAATGAAGAGCTGGGAGGTTGCGTAAAGCAAACCAATTGTGACCTTTGGAGATTGGATTATTTTTACATTTGGCACATTCCAATGAAGCTCTCCAAATCCACAAGAACGTTACCAAGCATAAATTTCCAGCAAAAAATCATTTCACAGCATTCACACAAGGGTTTTCATCGACACTGAAAAAGTCATTGACATTGCTTTACAGGCTGCACCTCTGAGGGCTGTGGAGAGACACACCTCAAACTCCAAAAGTCCTTCACACAACAGGCATAATGAAAGAGATGCGCATCTATCAGTTCGGTCCAGGGTGTTTCCCATATTACATTTAAAGAACAAGCACCCACTACAAGTCAAAACCCCAAAGCCCCAAACAAAACAAATTAAATTTCTTCAGTCACTCAGTCAGTCATTGATTACATTTTTCACATGTTTCATCCATGATGTTTTTCTTAGTGTGCAGCGTTACGCACATCATCAACCAGACGCACCTTCTTTCCCATCCCTATACCCTTCCGCCAGAGACAAGCTTAATAATAATTTTTAAAAGATGTGTTGATTTCCCAATTGACATATGCATCAATTTAATCGATCAACCCCCATCAATTACTGTTATATAGAGGTTTTGACAGGGAGATCCTGACTGGTTGATGTACTGCATCGCTGGTTGGGCACATTTCTGTGAAGCCTGTCGCTTTGCGGTGATGGATAAGGATGCAGCATGGACGGTATGGGGATATTATTATTCAACTTATTTCATGACCACATGCAGCACGTTTGCGGCAGCAGAGAGTTAGACCAGACCAGAGAGTCCGACTGGAATCAGATCTCCAGTGCTGTCCATCATCCGGTCCACACTCCCTTTACCTTGGGGGTCCGTCACGGTGCGGAAGGACTCATTTGCGCCACTCAGTATCTCGCTCTGCGTAGAACTTTGTTCGAATGGAAGGCAAACAGACGCTCCGAACTCAACTTTTTTTAAATCCACTGTGCAATACATCTCCACATCTCTGGTATCGATTTTTCCAAAAAGGTAAAGATGAGCCTACTGCAGGGAGTGATGTCATGCGAAGTTATTTCACACCAATTGGACTTGCCTTTTTTGGGTAGAACAGTAATTATAGGATATGTTTGCTTGTGGAAACCCAACAGAACAGCTTAAGTCTAGATCTTTGCTCAGCATTTCCAACATAAAAAAAATAAAACTGGTACTGAAAAAAGTACTTTTTTAGGAACTGGCACCAAATTTGCAGTGAAAATTTTCTGACAATATGCAACTCTAGTGACATCACTGCCAGTAAAATTGCCTGAGCCGAATTATCCTTAGTCAGAGAGTAGGAAAAGGAATGAGGAAATTGAAACGGAAACAACTACAGAGAAGGATAAGACACAGATGGCGACAAGTCAATCGTTGAAGACAGGCAGACAGAGAAGAGTTAGCAGGCAACAGTCAGATGAATGAAAGAGTAAAAGGAGAGTGAGAGAGAGAGCGAGAGCTCCTATAATGGAGGAGCATATCATTGGCTAATAGATCGTCCGATGGCTCTGATGGAAAAGGAAACTTCTCGGGTGATGGATGGCCCCTGTCACCTACATCTTAATGGGCTCTATTGATAGAAGAGGCAGTGGAGTGGGGATCTATAAAATCTATAGTTATTCGGATTGTGCGTAAACATCTCCCCAATCCCCACCACTCCAGGCTATTTATCCTGACAGGCCCACTCTAATGCTCTCTCTCTCCTGGTGAAGACACAGAGAGAGAGCGAGAGTGTGTGGAGGAGAGGCAGCTCTCTCTCTCTCTCTCTCTCTCTCTCTCTCTCTCTCTCTCTCTCTCTCTCTCTCTCTCTCTCTCTCTCTCTGACCAGAGTACATGTTGCTTTTCCCCTTCCAATCCTTCCGGCGCTGAGATGGCTTCTGCTGATACAGCTGCTCCCTGCTCTATAATTGTTTTCCATTTCTAATTCACACAAATACTTTTGCGTGACACAGACACACACACACACAGACACACACAGGCGTATATGGCCATTATATCTATCACTCAAGGGTTGGGGCAGGAAATTGGGGTGAAGCCAAAGAGGGAAGAGGGAAAAGAAAAAACAGTCACAACATTTGAGAGATGAGGAGTGTAAAATCCGGAGCTCCCAAACCCAAGACACATTTACACACATACTTGCTTTATGTGTGTGCGTATGTGTAAGAGAATACAGGTTGAGAGTAGATGAGGAATGAGGGAAGGAGGGAAGAGGAGAGGTTACCCTAACCCTAACCCTAACCCGGGGTCAGAGTTAAGTATGTCCAAAACCATAGTATGCTCAAATAGTTTGGGAAAAGTACCTGGAAGACATACTACATCCCACAATGCATTTTGAGGGCAAGACAACTGTAAAAGTTTATCTGCAGTATCCACTAGTTAAGTCCCCATTATTGAAGAACCGAGTAGAGCAGAGGTTCAATTAAATGAAAATATAACATGTCACACCAAACAGAACAAATAAAATAACTCTTTTAAATATAATATTTATGACCTCAAAACGACCGAATCAAATTATAAATATCAAATTATATCAAAAATAAATGCAGAGGCCTAGTTTTCATACAAAGTTGCTTTGTTTTTGTTGATCAAATCAGATATATGATATTGTTAAGATGAACATGATGACACATGCTGTATGGTAGTTTGCTGCTAAAGCCACTGAACTGGGAAACGAACCCACCATGAAATCAAGAACATAAATACTCACTGAGAACTTTATTAGGAACACTATACTAATATGGAGTAGGGCCTCCCTTTGCTCTCAAAACAGTCTAAATTCTACTTGGCATGGATTCCACAAGGTGTTGGAAACATTCATCTCCTGTTCTATCACATCCCAAAGGTGTTCTACTGGATCACATCCAGTGACTGGGAAGGCCACTGACGCACAAGGAATGCATTGTCATGTTCACGACTTTTGCTTTGTGACATGGTGCATTCACTATGATGCTGGAAGTGGCCATTAGAAGATGGCTAAATTGTGGCCATGAGGGATGCGCATGGTCAGCAACAATTCTCAATAGGCTGTGGCATTCAAGCGATGATTAATTGGTATTAACGGGCCCAAAGGGCGCCAAGAAGAAATTCCCCACACAATTACACCACCAGCACCAGCCTGGACTGTTGACACAAGGCAGGTCCGGGTCCATGGATTCATGCTGTTGGTGCAAAATTCTGACCCTACCATCGGTGTGCCTCAGCAGAATAGAAATTCTTCAGACCAGGCTACATTTTTCCAGCCTTCAACTGTCCAGTTATGGCAAGCCTGTGCCACGTCGGCTTTCATTTCAGCTTCCAGCCTCAGTCTCCGCTTTCAGTTCTTGGCTGACAGGAGTGGAACCGGAAGTGGTTTTCTGCTGTTGTAGCCCATCCGCCTCAAGGTTTGATGTGTTGTGCATTCTGAGATGTTTTTCTTCTCACCACAATTGTACAGAGTGGTTATCTGATAGCTGTTACCGTAGCTTTCTGTAAGCTCAAACCAAAAGTAAGCTTTTTCAAAATTCTGAGCAAACGCTAGAGACTGTTGTGCGTGAAAATCCAAGGATATCAGCAGTTACAGAAATACTCAAGGCAGCCCGTCTGGCACCAACAATCACGCCACAGTCGAAAACACTGAGATCCCATTTTTTCGCCATTCTGATGGTTGATGTGAACATTAACCGAAGCTGCTGACCCATATCTGCATGATTTTATGCATTGCACCGCTTCCACATGATAAGTAGGAGTACAGGTGTTCCTAATAAAGTGCTCAGTAAGTGTATACAGTATATAGAACTATATATAAACATACATACATATACATATACAGTATATGTAGTGATGCTTTTTCCAACCGTCTCTGTTTTTACTCTTCTTTACTCTAATGTGTTGTCTGTCTCCATGGGCAGAAAGCAAATGTTCTCAGCTGTCAATCATAAAGCACAAATACCTTGAGGACGCAGTACAATCTCCGCTGTAACTTGAGCTCACCGGAGAAGGTCACCGTCAGAATTCAGCCAAGGGGTAGAAAGCAAAATGAAAACCATTAAACACATTGTACAACACATTGGGGGGGGAGTGAGTACTCCGCCTGGGTTAATGTGTTTGTCTGGTAATTATAAAAAATGTTTGAAAGGATTGAAGAGAGAGTGTGTGTGTAAGAAACCTTTGACCATAATGGACTGAATGTTCACGAAATGGCGAGCAAGGCTAGCGAAGTGCCAGAGAGAACTCTGGGAGGGCAAAGACACTGAGAATGCAAAGAAAAAGGATAAAACTATTGGAAACTCTATCCGGCTATCCACTAGGTCTGAACCATGAAAGGTTTGAACAGCTAAAATTGTTCTTACATGTTAAACAAATGTTGCTGCAATCCTTTGGTTTTTAGGTTTTTCTGGTCCATACACCTTTTTAGGTGAAGTTGTGCCAGATTGCCAGCTTCCACACACTGAGCTTCTGACTCTCCTGCACCTACAACGCTATTCCTGAGATGCCAACCATCTGGCCCGGCTCTGTTCCTACAAGAATCGGAATGGGAAGAACGAGAAGAAGGAAAAAATAGAAAGAGAGAGGGAGAGGGGATGACATTGAGAAGGAAGGTATTGGTGACTGGTAAGAAGGGAGAAAATGGAAAGCGAGAGCGAATGGGGGGATGGACAGATGAATGACGACTAACTGGAAGGTGCAGAGAGAAATAGTAAATGGACTGCATTTGATATAGCTCTCTTCCTAATCCAGGGGACACTAAGGCACTGAACACTTTTGCCTCAAATTCACACACATTCATTCATAGGCAGCAATACAGGATGACAAGGTGCCAACCTTTTTACTGGGGTTAGGGTTAGGTGGTTCAGAGTCTTGCCCAAGAACATTTTTACACAAGGAGACTGAGAGGATTGAACGAGCAATCCTCCAATTACAACCAAATCCACTCGACCTCCTGAGCTGATGCAGCACAGCAGGCAGGTGTAGAGGGGGAGGGCGGAGGGTGCCTGAGCACCCGCCCCTTTGCCCCTTGATGCCCCATGGGCACCA
>NC_137189.1:20099914-20409914 GCF_960531495.2 Zeus faber
GTTTGCTCTCGGGACCAGACCGCCGCGCAAACAACAAAGAATGATTGCACTACAAACTCCGGCTTGCACACATACACACACACAGACAAACAGTTTGGCGTGCATGTTACGTACTGTTTGGCATAATTCTCCATTTGCTTTGGACCACCATTGTGAAAACACACGCACACAAAAAAAGATCCAAGCTTACACCTGCAACCCCCTGCACTCACAAAGGCACACACTCACTCACACACACACACACACACACACACACACACACACACACACACACACACACACACACACACACACACACACACACACACACACACACACACACACACACACACACACACACACACACACACACACACACACAGTTTTTGGACGGGCTCCCACTAACCTGGTCCGGCAGGGATACAGGGTTTGTTTGGATAAGTGGACATTACAATCGCTCTTTCTGATGAACCGTGATCACCATGGACAGGATTTAAGGATGTAAAAGTACTTGTGATATCCAGTGTCCCAATATAAACTAATTTATAATGTGGCATTAAGTTCTAATATAGCTTTTTTCTGCAGATATCAGATTCCAATTTCCAAAAGACAGTACTATTTTATTTACTATCTTATTAAAAAGAAATATTTTATCGGGGAAATTTTTTTTCCTATCGGACATTTTTTATCATTTTAAATATATATTTTGAATAAATGAGCTGTAGCTTCTGGAACTAATCCTGTCACACAACTTGACAGTGCCACACACTTCCACGCCCTTATTTAAGCAGCCAATCCCTCCTGCCCTACCTTCTTTTCTGCATTGTTGTGCTCCCTCCACCTCCCCTGCATCCACCTGTTGGGTTCTACTCTTTTATCCAATAGGGGGGGATTCAAGCTCATCACTCTTATATTTCTAGCTCACTAAGTATTCCTACGAAACTAAAGTAACATGACTGTGTTAGAAATGTAGTTGAGTAAAATGTACACATATTTGCTTTGGAATAAATGTCTAAGTCTCCGAAACTGAATATTCTTGCAAATGTACCAACGTTTAATAAAGAAGTACATGTACACTTGCTACTTTCCACCACTGCCTATCACTCTCTAACTGTACAAAGAGATGATGTTTGGTGTCGTGCCAACACCACTATACACACTTTCATATCCACAAACACAGTTGCAGTCACTTGGTATTCCTATCGCGTGGTGTATATCTTAAGTGTTGACAGAGCAGTGTTGCTGGGCAGGTACCTTGGACAGCGGCCATGCAAAGCAACCACAGTGTGACAAATACAGATGTCTCATTGAGCTTAGAGGAGCAGACAACACAGCGCTGAGGATGCGACTTTTGAGCCTTTCCCAATGGAAATGGATGGACTGCCTGAGAAACTCCTTCCTCTTCTAGTCAAATGGTCTGTCCCGCTCCCGTCTGTGCCAGTTCCATAGCGCCAGCATATGCATATAAACAGCAGCTCTGGTATATCTGTAATTGTTATGATTGGTGTTTTGGTTTATGGGATTATTAATGGATAGGTTGGCTTATTTTCAACCCAGGTCCCCATTATTTCTAACTGTTCATAGGACAACATCGCTGAATTATTTACTATTTACCTACTGTAGGCTTCGCTTAAATGTACTAACTTAATAAACCTACCACTCTGCTGCATGGTCTCAGGTAAAAAAAAAGATGGGATTAATGATGGGAACCACCATTTTAATAAAGCCTGGGTTGGAAAATGGCGAACCTATACTTTTATTTTCATATTTTATATATTTCTATAATTGTATATTTATTATAAATTGTATGTATAATGTATATTTATTCATAAATATCTATGATATATAACTATATAACATTTATGCAATTGCTTTTATTTGCTTTAACTGGTTTAATCTGACGAAGTATAAAACCTCAACAAACAACACTATCGCATGACACCACTGAAAATCGCCATTGTGATTTAACGCAGACACTTTCATTTCTGTATTTGTATGAGAGTGAATGGGTGGGAATATTATTCAAAGGCAAAGTCTCTGTTTTCATCATGTTGCTAAGTCCCTGGGAAACCCTCATAAGGCCCCCGCTGAATCGATGGGGCCGCTGGTAAACAGGTCTGCATCTGAAGCACAGCACTGAGAGGAATTAGTCGGGGATTAGAGCTACCTGAGCTCTGCTCCATGGAGACCCAGCGTGTCGCTACACACACCTCTGACGACAACGAGCGTAATTTTTGAGCCCTTCTAAAGTTTACCTATTTGACACAAAGCAAAAAAGAAAACAACCTTTCTGAACATTCCTTAACCAATCAATTAATAATTAAATACCAGGTTTTTCGGTTTCAATAAGATCCTGAAATATCTCCGTGAGAGTGATTTAACACCACCCTAATGCACCTCAAAAATGGTTATAAATCTCTTGCTGTTAGTTAAATATAAGGGCAGCTGGAAGGTTAATATAATGGATTTAATTTCATGGTTTAGATTTCAATTTAAATATACAGTATATACCGTATATGTTTTATGGAAACGTGCAAAATGTAACCCTAAGAATATAAATTTAGGTTGGATATTAAAGGTCTCAATTGTATCAGAATTATACCAAAGAGGTCGGAACAGATGACAGATGGGCCACTTAAATTAATAATTTCACTTTAAATATCAATCTCGGAATTCGGAAAAGAAAGTCATAATTTTGCAGAAATGCATCCTAAGAATTACAATTCTGGTTAGATATTGAAAATCTAGATTGTCTCAGAAATACATAATAAATTAAGTCAGAATTCTGTGATTTAGGTCAAATTCTGAGGTTAACGTCAGAATTCTGGGAATTACACCAGGATTATGAGATAAAAGTAAAATGCTTGAGAATACATTTTCAGAATTGTGATTTGTCTTTTCATAATTCTGGGAATAAAGTCAGAATTCTACAGAAATCTATTCGTATTTGGATCTAAATTGTATCTCAAATCAACCGAAGAGGTCTGTACGGACGACGAAAGACACAATCTGGAGATTAAAGGTAGAATCTCATCAGAACTCAGAACTCATTTTGAGATTATTCTCAAGCAGAAATTTGAGGTTATTGTCATAATTCTGACATTGATCTCATAATCCCCCCGCCACCAGTCTGAATTGGGTCTCATCAGCATGGAGGAATAGACTGGTGGAAAAATTCACAGGAAGAGATAAAGGGAGTGACAGGTGGAGGGGGCTTGAGGAGGATGATTAGCTCCATCATCTCGTCATCTGAGGAATCTTTATCAAGACCTCCTAACGAGTCTCTCTCTCTGTCTCGCTGATTTGATTATCCGGGCGCTCACCACAGCACCTCTACCTGTTGCGATGAGCTCCCCTTGCTAATCTGCGAGGCCAGGCTGCTATAAATAGACCTGTCTCGTCATCTAGTGACGCTAAGGGACACACAGTCACACACACAGTCACACACACACAGTCACACACACACAGTCACACACACACACAGTCACACACACACAGTCACACATACCGTTCACTGGTACTGGCAGGTTTGAACCCAAAAGCACAGACCAAGTTGCAAGGAGAGTTCGGTTTACTTCCAGTAAGCCAACAGGCAAGGTCAAAACCTGGAGACCAGTCACTCAGGCAAACAAATCCGACAAGGGGCAGACAGAGAATCCAAGGTCCAGAAAGCAGTCAAGGGTGATCAAAAACAGGCCGCTCAAACCACACCATACCCACACCACATAACCCCGACACCAAACTGAGGCCAGGGAGAATACCTGGGCGAAGCCCCCCCCTCTGTGTCCCTTCCCCATGCAGGAGAGTCCCTGTTCAGGTGCCAGTGTGGCAGTTTTGCCGACCGCACGCCACCCAAGTGGCATGTTCAGGGACCTCCGGCACAGAGGCACAGAAGACGGGGGTTGTAGACACACCAGTTTATTGTAGAGAGTGGGTGTCTTGACCAAGATGGTCCAGACCTGGGCCAGTAAAAAGTCTGGATCTCTGGATGACATCTCTCTCTGTTCTGGCCTCAAAAACATGGAAGAAAAAACACTGGAACTGAGCAGAGTCTGATGCGAAAAGTTATTGTGTATCAGACAGTCAAGTACAGCAATATATAGTGAGTATTTTTGCATTTATTTAAAAAAAAAAGGTTTTTAATTACCTTACCTTACTTTAAAATACCATACAATACCTACCCTACCTTTCCAATCTTACTTTACCTTGCCCTACCTTGCCTTACCTACCCTTCCATTCCTACCATACCATATACTACCAAACCTTACCTACCCTACCTTACCCTACTGTACTTACCTTACCCTATCTTACCTACCCTGCCATACCCTAACTTACCCTACCTTACCTACCCTACCTTACAGTGCCTTACCTTATCTTACACCTTACATTACTTTAGCCTACTCTGCTTTACTCTACTGTACTTACCCTACCTTACCGTACTTCATCTTACCTTACCTTACCTACCCTACCTTACATACCCTACCCTAACCTACCTTACCTACTCTACAGTACCTTACCTCATCTTACCTTACATTACTTTAGCGTACTTACCTTACCTTCACTGCCTTACCTACCCTACATACCCTATCATACTCTACCTCACAGTACCTTACCTCATCTTACATCTCCTTACCTTACTTTAGCCTACCTGACCTCACCTTGCAGTGCCTTACGAGATAATAACACCTCTAGGGGCACACACGTGCACGCACGCACACACGCACGCACGCAGGCAGGCGCACACACACACACACACACACACACACACACACACACACACACACACACACACACACACACACACACATATACACACAATAATTGAAAAAAACAACAACAGCCTTCCTCACTTTCTAGTCTGGTAGCGAAGTCAAGTAACAAAGAGAACCATGAAAAATAAATAGTTTTGGCTTTCGAAGAAACAAAGAAAATAAAAGTTTCTTCCTTTTTCTTGATATTGACTTTGCTGCTATTTTTTCCTCTGCATTGGTTCTCTGCTCTGCAGAGTTAACTCTTGTGAAAGAGAAGACACAAAACAGCGTGAAGAAGAGCTATTGCTGTTTCTGAAGTTGTCTCAGATAAAAACCTGCAGGGTGCTCTGGAAATGCAGTTACAAAACTCAGTCTCCGTCTAGAGTTTGGCTTCCTGTCTCTGCTGGACTCTCAGCCCCTCTTCACACATTTTCCTCAACAGTATGTCATCACTGTCTACATCTTTTGTTGTCCTCTCCTGCTGTTCTGTTCAATTTCTTTCTTTCTTTCTTTCTTTCTTTCCTCCAAACTTGACTTCTCTGCCCTTCCATGTTTTTATCCTTCTGTGTCTCAGAACATCTGTCTCTCTCTTCCTTGGCCTCCTTCTTTTTCTATTTTTTTTTTTAACCTCTGTATGCTAAAAGGGACAACATCAAACGATGAGAGTCAACATCTCTTTCCATCTCTCTCTCCCCCACTGAGTCACGGCTTCTCAGAGAATTATGGGAACCACGCTATGTATAAACAGCTTGGTAAGTAAACACGCGGTTCAATTTAATATACAGTGTTATCCAAATGGACTGTGTGTGTGTGTGTGTGTGTGTGTGTGTGTGTGTGTGTGTGTGTGTGTGTGTGTGTGTGTGTGTGTGTGTGTGTGTGTGTGTGTGTGTGTGTGTGTGTGTGTGTGTGTGTGTGTGACAAATTTAAACACAATAACATACACACTTACACACACACCCACTGATTGACTGTGCGTGCGTGTTCTTTCTGTGTATGTATATGGTTAGCATAATGCTGTACACACACACACACACACACACACACACACACACACACACACAGACACACACACACACACACACACACACACACACACACACACACACACACACACACACACACTTTCGGTACCGAGAAGCACTGTTAGCTTAGATAAGATAAGATAAGATAATATAATATAAGATAAGACTTTATTAATCCCTGGGGGAAATTCAGCTGTTATATACACAAACAGCCCATTTATGAGGAGGACACCTTGCTTCGAGATGAAGTCTGCAGCAAGCAGAAATGTGAAGCAACAGTTTGTCTCCCAGGAAACAGAAACAGATTGAGCTTCACCCAAAAATAAAGCAAAGGAGACCTGAGACTCGGATCACACTCAACCTTTGTGAACAGATTCCTCAAATTATTTCAAACAAATGGTTACGTTTAATAGGGATTCTATCTTTGATGATGGTGTTGGGTGCGTCGGAACTAGATATTGATTGCGCACGCAAGCAAGGAGAAGGGGACACTGTCTTCAATCAAGAACAGGAATAGGCGTCGTTCCAAAATATGTTTGACATTTAAAGTGTAATCCATGAGACAGTCCGTGTTGGGAGGATTAAATCCCAGAATTTCATTTGAAACTCGAAAGTATGCGTTTGTCCTGATAGATACATTCGTTCTTTTCATATCCCCACCTCACTTGAGTAGGTGGGGATATTCTTTTATTCGACGGTGGCATTCTTTTTTTGTGAATGTTAATCCATATTGACAGTTTTGTGACCACAACCTGCTGCGTTGCTTCAGCAAATTCACCGTGGCCGCCTTTGACTCCTTCTGCTTGCCTTGATCAGTGCATTCTCCCCGAGAGAGGCGGACCCCGCCACCAACAATGGAAACAGCGTATACTGTAGAGGAGCACCTGCATAACGCAAATACATTGAATGGCTGTGCCAGATAAATGAAGTATAAAATATGGAATTTGTTAAACAAAATAATCTCACAGATAACTACCTTAATGCTGTGCACTTTGGGGAATCTTAGAGTAGGAGAATATTTAAGCTGCTATGCTGCACATCAATGTCACCTGGCTGACTGAGTGACCAATCAGACCACATAACGACGACGATAAAGCTGAAAAAAAAACATTTTAAGAGTTGCACGCCCTGGTTTGCATGACAAGTCAAATAATTTATCTATGCTGTCGCTCCACCCTCGTTTTAACTATGAATTCATTATTTTAAATCTACAGAAACAGAAAACGACAGAAAGTCACCAAACACCAATTTTATTGGAAACCAATAAAATTTATTTTTTAATATTTCTGCAGAGAACTGTGAATTGGGGGTAAAATGTGCACCCCCCACACAAACACATTGCACCAGATAACTGATGATTACTCTATGTTTTCATACTCAATATATCATCCATATTTCATAACAGACGAGAGCTCTCTGGGGTAACGACAGGTTTTGGAGGTTTTCTTGAAAGTCATTGGACATCGGCAGCTTACCATCTCTCTCTCTCTCCTCATTTCATTCTGCTGGTGTAGCTGTGCTATATCTGCACTGTCTGTCGTGACGGCCTCGCAGCTGGGTCGTAAAAACAGTGTTGAGGCCGGACATTTTGAGGCTAGTCTGCTGGCCTGGCCCGGCCCGGCCCGGCCCGGCGCAACACACACACACACACACACACACACACACACACACACACACACACACACACACACACACACACACACACACACACACACACACACACACACACACACACACACACACACACACACACACACACACAAAAATGTACACTCATAAATACAGTATACACACAATAACCCTCCTGTGTCAAATCCTGATTCAGTCTCATTTAGTCTCCTTATAATCTCATATTTAATATTGTAATTAGTGTTGTCATAATCTCACAATTAATATCCTGATGTTATGTCCTCATAGTTTTGTGTCATCATAATCACATAATTCATCTTATAATTTAGCATCCTCATAATCCCATAGTAATCTCATAAATTTGTCTTCATAATCCAGTGTCCTAATCATCTCATAATCAATCAATAAATCATAATTTAGTGCCCTCATCATCCTGGATCATTCCAATAAGTGAGTGAGTGTGTGCGTGTGTGTGTGTGTGTGTGCGTGTGTGTGTGTGTGTGTGTGTGTGTGTGTGTGTGTGTGTGTGTCTGTGTGTGTGTTTGTGTGTCATTGTATAGTCATCTCCAAGTAGAGGACAAGGTAAAAAAACTAGACCCGCTCCCCTAACCCTGCAATCATTCCACTAGATACGGTACACAGCGGATGTGATTATAGAAACCTCTAAATTTAACGTGAGAAGATACATTTAGTGGACGGACTGAAGACAACGGTTAGGTTGACGTAATTGTGTGCAGTTCGTTGCCATTATCCATTATCTCTTACGAATGTCCGCGTCACACGCCCTCAGAAGCAAATCCGACACAGTGTTCAATGGAGAGGTGGACTGAAAGGAGAGGGGCATAAGGGATAAGGAAGGGGTGAGGGAGGTGTGTGTGCGTGTGTGCGTGCGTGTGTGTTGGAGGGGGGGGTTATAGGATAAGCAGCATGAACCTGGACCAGCAAGCAGACAGGGGCTGACGTTGAGCAATTGCCCTCGTTAAAAACACGGCCCACCCCGACACACACGCACACGCACACACGCACACGCACACACACACACACACACACACACACACACACACACCTTCCTCACCCCTTCATTATCCCTTATCCCCCTCTCCCTTCAGTCCACCTCTCCACCCGCCTCCACGAAAACTTTTAGTGTGGCTAGGGCGCAAATGCTAACTTTAAATTGCTAATTACATTTTTTTTTAAAGAGAAAGCAATCGGCCCTAAAGGCAATCACCAAAATATAGATGATAAGCACAGTAGGAAGTATACTGCTGTTTATGTATCACAATGAGAGACCGTTACTATGGCGATAGACGACATGAGTTCTGCCGTTTCAGCTACCACGAAAAAGAGGGGGTTGCGGGAATGCGGTCAGTTAAAGGTTGCACGCGAAAATTGAAAAGGGAATATTTTCTGAGATCTGGGTGGAAATTGGAGGAATTGGAGTCATGTGTTGGGTGATCAAGATGATCACGGATGTGCACGGACTGCTTCTAATGTACGTGTGTGTGTGTGTGTGTTTGTGTGTTACCTTCCTCGTACGTGCACGTGCCGTCTCTCTCCTTCCCTCACTATTTGCCGACATTATGCACACTCTTTCTCCACTCTCTCTTCTCTCTCTATCCCTCTCTCTGCAGGCGGTCATTTATCAAGGCAGACAGTAGCTGGTGGTCCTCCCTGACTCCCACCACCACCACCACCACCACCAACTCCACCACCGTCTCCTGCCTCGGGGGCCCTCTTTGCATGCGGGGTAAGGAGGAACCGAAAAGAAAATAATGAAACTACGGCCCGTTGCCGTCTCTCATCTGAAGCTTTGACTGTCTCCTTCTTCTACGTCTCGATGTGAACACTCCAAACGCAGAGACCGACTCAGATGAGGTACTCGTGTTAGACACGTGTGTGTGTGTGTGTGTGTGTGTGTGTGTGTGTGTGTGTGTGTGTGTGTGTGTGTGTGTGTGCACGCGTGCGTGTGTGTGCGTGTGTGCTCACAGAACGTGGGTGTCCATTGCTTCAGAACAACATCCTGACGGGACAGCTGCGAGCCAGTTTCGCATACCTCACCAAATTAATTTCAACAGCACACATAGACTGTACTCACAGTCTCTCACACCAAAGACCCCGTCGCGTCTCATCCCCCCCCCCCCCAAACCGAGTGGCACGAGTCACATGACTGTGGTACGTTTGGAGGTTTCCGAGTTTCATGTGTAGAGGTTGGTCTTTTATGTCTTAGTTAAGAGTCTGAATTTCATTCAAAGCAAACTTTCGGTTATTCGTCATCAAGGTGAGATTAGCTTATTTTTATCCAGTCAATATCCTCTCCTAACTTTTCTTTCTCTCTCTCTCTCTCTCGCTTGATAGCATTTTCTTTATGTAATCATAGCCGGCTCATTGCCAGGTGGCAAGCGATGTGGAGGAAATATGGCGATATGGAGAAAAACATTACCGTAGACAATATCACCTCTAGCCTCCCCGCGGCTCGTGGAATCAAGGTTCAAAGGGGACGCCATACACTCCCCCCCCCCCCCCACCCCCCACCTCTCTACCTCTCTCTCTCTCTCTCTCTCTCCTTCTCTCTCTCAGTTCACCTTTCATGATGAATCCACTCCCGCCCAGCGGGAGTGGATTCATCTTGTCCACATCCATCTGCTGCTCCTTCCACTTTTAACCCCCGGCGTTCTTTACACAGCATGCAAAATGGGCTAACACGCGTCATTTTACCGGGGGGCGCCACAATGTGAGCAACTGTGGCACTTCTATCACCGTGTGTCTATGTGATGAAGGTCCCCACTTAGCGCGAATGGCCTTTTGTGCTGGCAATAATACACACGTCATTACGTACCACGTCCCAATCCAGGACTCAAGGAAACACCGGCACCTGTCTCGTACCCTTCCACACACACAGTTCGGAACTTAGAATGACGACTCTGAACGGTCAGGGTTATGTAGAGGTGATGGTATGCTCCTACCTTTCTGTAGATGATCATGTTGGGGGAGTCGCTGTCCAGGTCCACACTGCCCATGGACCTCATGGAGCGCAGGGTTCGGATGGGGGCTGGGGCATGTTGTGGACTAGGGCTTGTGCTAGGGCTTGGGCTAGAGCTTGGGCTACGGCTTTGGACTGGGCTCTCCCTTGTCTCCCCTGCACCTTCAGATGACCTAGATGTGGGACCCCACAGAGCGCAGTGCTCTCCTTCCCCCTGCTGGCCTTCAAAGATGACCTTCTGGCCCTCATGGACCTTCTCCTCCTGGACCTTCCCCTGGACCTTGTCCTCCTGGACCTTCTCTTCCTGGTCCTTGTCATGGACATCCTCCTGGATCATCTCCTCCTGGATCATCTCTTCCTGGATAATCTTCTCCTGGACCATCTTCTCCTGGACCATCTTTTCCTGGACCTTCTCCTCCTGGACCTTCTCCTCCTGGACCTTCTCCTCCTGGACCATCTTTTCCTGGACCTTCTCATCCTGGACCTTCTCCTCCTGGACTTTCTCCTCCTGGACCTTCTCCTCCTGGACCATCTCTTCCTGGACCTTTTCCTCCTGGACCTTTTCTTCCTGGACCTTCTCCTGGGCCATCTCCACCTGGACCTTCTCCTGGTCCATCTCTTCCTGGACCTTTTTCTCCTGGACCTTCTCCTGGACCATCTCACCCTGGACCTTCTCCTGGTCAATCTCCTCCTGGACCATCTCCTCCTGGACCTTCTCCTGGATCATCTCCTCCTGGACCTTCTCCCGGACTTCCTTCCTCTCCTGCTGTATCTGCTGCTGCTGCACTGGTGCGTCAGCCATTGTCAGACGTCTCTCACATACACTCTTCTCCCTCGATTCTTCTTCCCTCTGTCCCTCTTTGATATACGCCTCTCCCGCTTCCGTCCCGCTCTCTCTTTGGTTCCCCTGCTTCCTTTCTCGCCCTCAGTGGCCGGGAGCTTCTGGAGCTGGAGAAAAGAGAGGGAGAGGTTCAACAGAAAAGAAGAGAAAAGGACACCCAGCTTGAGGAACCTACCCCCCCACAGAGAGAGAGCGAGAGTGTGTGGAGGAGAGGCCTCTCTCTCTCTCTCTCTCTCTCTCTCTCTCTCTCTCTCTCTCTCTCTCTCTCTCTCTCTGTGTGTGTGTGTGTGTGAAGACATCAACAGATCCCTGTGTACCTAGTTATCGCTCAAGAGATGTCTATACTCTTACTGACATGTGATTTTCCTGTGGTTTGTCTCTGTTTTTTGTTGGAATCTTAAAAGTCAAAGTCTCTCTATAACCAGCTCTTTATTCCATCCACTGGCACTAGGGCTGGGGAGGATACACAGAAAAAGAACCCCTCCTAATCTCCCCATCCTCTGGTTGAGAGGGATGGGGGAGACACCTACAATCTCACCGTCCTGGATTGAATCGTCTTTCTTTCTTTTCTCTCGTCCTGTTTGTCAATCACTTCTCCCCTGAGGCTATGGAACCAAGGTATTCCGAAGAGCAAACATGTTTAGCTTTAGGGCTTCTCATGGCAGTTCAATTGGATTGTTAAGGACTCTATAGCAAGACGAAAATAGAGGGTGAGAAACCTTTAAAATTATAAAGAATGATGCTGTGCATCAGAAATTCTCTCTCTCTCTCTCTCTCTCTCTCTCTCTCTCTCTCTCTCTCTCTCTCTCTCTCTCTCTCTCTCTCTCTCTCTCTCTCTCTCCCTCTCTCTCTCTCTCGGCGTTCCGTGGCTCAAGGCTGTCAGCTCACTCAGCTGGCATGTGACGGTCTGACACCTGTCAAAATATTAAAAACCAAGGAAAGCCAAGATGAGGCAAGGTGAGGAAAGGAGAGAGGGAACAGGAGAGGACAGATGGGAAAGAAAGGGAGCGACTGAGGGGTTTAGAGGAGGGGAGATGAGGAAGGACCGCAAAGGAGGAGATAAGCGAGCGTCACCCTGAAATAGCTCTCACTCTCATTTTCTTTGTGTCTGGACGCTGTTTATCACATATTGCTCTTGATTCTGAAGCTGCTAACGAAACCTCACAAAACACTAATCTTGCTCGCAAAAAGCCAATAAACATGTTGCCAATAAACACGCCTGTTTGCAAATCTCAACGATGGATTACCTTAATGTGTGCAGGGACCAAAGTCACCTCTTTCAGGAGCACAGATGCTTTAGTTGGCTTTCCCTGTTCTCAATATCCAGCTGCATGTTAATATGTGCTTGTTAATGTAGTTCCTTACAGGACATTCCTGCCCATTAGTTCATTAAGCAGACACTTTGGTCCAAAGCGACTTCAAATATGCACTTTAGTCATTAGTAGTTGAACCAAGTGACCATCACAGACTTTGTCAGCAAAGCCTTCAATTTGGACAAGTCACTTCTGTCAAAGTTTGAGTTACTTATTTATTTAGTTATACGTTTGTTTGTTTTGTAATGTTAAAGATATTGTGAGAATCTTTTGGGGTGGAGATAGGTCATTCCAGGTAGGGTCCAGGTGTAATTTGAACAGATGGGTCTATCCAGCCCATTAATACTATGGGCCGGTACGTGTTCCAACACCCCAAAATATAGTAAAATACCTTAACTTCCCATTATCCACAAATTGTACTGGATTCCACAGACACGACTCTCAATTCTCTTCCTGGGATGCCCAATGATAACGATAATATTGTTAGCATACCACATAACTTCTCTCAAACCAAAAGAATATATTTTAGAAATATACACAGCAGGTTAGAATTTGGCATTTTGGCAAGCGTGCAAGTAAGCACCTCGGGTCTCTTGGAGCACTATCGAGTCCGGCTGGTGCTCCACATTTTCCCATCATGCATTGGGATGACAGGAAAGTAGAGGCGCTACAAACAGAATAAGGAGTGTGCAGTCCTCCTTGCTGCACTGTCAGCGTGCAACCATACCCAGGGGAACAAGGAAGGGCTTGAGTGTTGAGTTCAATAATCATCACCTGATTTTCAAGCACTGGAAGGGTGATATGTCTTCCCGTGCTATTAGTAATACGATCCAGAAGACTGACAAATAATCAATATAAAATTTCAAAGTGGTAATTTGTGACATTATTTTGTGAAAAAAATCCCATATTTTATACTTTATGTAGCTTTATCAGAAATAGTCATTCAAAGTATTTGTGTTAGGCAGCATGCTGCTTTATTAACCTGAATCAATCGATCAGAGGGCGTAATTTCGATAAAAAGAGAGTGTCCGTGAGTTTCGATTTGAATTCTGGGACAGAATCAACCCAACCCAGTTCATTTTTCAGATGGCAACTTTATTTAGTGAAAGCTGCTGTTCTTGAAAAATTAAGATAAAAACAGGAAGTAAGCACAAAATACTGCAATACTACTCTATTTCCAACAGCTGTGTGTGGTCCCCCTATCCTCTTAGGACCCCTTCCCAAAACACATACACAGCCAGCAGCACTGCTGCTGAATTTAGACTAACCCCCCCCCACAGCTTTCACATCTCACCTTCACATCAGTGTTTGCCGAACGCCATGCCTTGATGAGGCATGTAATGGCAATTAATACCATCACTCACACTGCCTAATTAACCTACTCAGGCATTTTACTAAATGGAAAACTATAGAAGGATGTAATCACTTCGTGTGTGCCCCCCACTTACACACACACACACACACACACACACACACACACACACACACACACACACACACAACTATCAGTATAAAAAACAACCAGTGTCAACAACCAGACAGATACCAGTACCTTTTACTCCTTCATCATCCCTCTATCTTTCTATCCCTCCACCCGCCCCTCTGTTTACCTCAGTCAGTCCACGGTCCGCTCCTTGTCCAGCTGTCTACAGCCTCCTCGCGGCTCCGTGTTCCAGTCTGATCTGCGCGGATCGAGTGATGAGGAGCGGTGGAGACGGAGGAGAGATGGAGGGAGGGAGGGGGAGGATGGGAAGTGGAACAGCTGCACGGAGGGAGAGAGAGAGAGAGAGAGAGAGAGAGAGAGAGAGAGAGAAAGAGAGAGAGAGCGAGATGAGGGATCACGAGAGGCAACTGCTGTCTCTCCTCCACACTCTCTCTCTCTCTCTCCCGCCTCGCTCCTGCTGTATTTCCCTTCTTCCCCTATCTGTTGTCTCCCTCTCTCCCCTATCATGTTCTTTCTCTTACCCCTCTCTCCCATTCTCTCTCTCACCCCTCTGTCCCATTCTCTCTCACCCCTGTTCTCTCCCCCTCTGTTCTCTCCCTCCCTCTCTCTCCCCCCTTTCACTTCCCTTTGCCTTCTTTTTCTTTCATTTGTGTGTTTTGAGTGTTTTATGGGCATGAATTTGTATTTCATAACATAATGATAAACGATAATTGTAATAATTATAACAAAATAACGCAAGCACGCATGCAGGCATGCACACGCACACGCGCACACACACAAAGAATCAACCATGAATCTAAACATGCCCCTTCAACTTCAAAGTGCTTCATTCACACAAAAGTCTCGTAACAAAATTGCCAAAAAAATGCTTTACCTTCCAATCCCTTGCTTCCTTTCTCGTCCTCAGGGGCCGAGAGCTTCTGGAGATGGAGAAAAGAGAGGGAGAGATTATATAGTGGAGAAGAGAACTTCACCCAACTTTATCTCTCTCTCTCTCTCTCTGGTGAAGGCAGAAAAACTTTGCGTGTGTGTATGTGTACGTGAGTGAGAAGAGTATAAAAGGATGAATAATAGGCCGTCTGCTTTATGTTATTTCACTTATTAAGATAATTCACCTTAGGGTTTAAAGCATTCAGATGAGTTCATATAGTTATGAAATATATGAGACCTGATATCATCTGAAATGTATCTCAATACTGTACACTAAAATAAAATATATACTGCATGAAAATTGCATTAGAATATACTCCAAACAATATTTGGAAATGTAGTGCAATATGAACATAGAACTGAAAATAACTAAATTGAACTAATTGGTGTTAGATTGGAATTGGAATTCACTTGAAAAGCTGGAAAATCTGGATTCAGAAAGTGTAAAGCCATTTCTGGATTTTGAACACAAAAACATGGAAATCGGACGTTTTACTTTCTGGACCTGGAATTTTCTGTCTGCTAAATATGTATATACAGTATATATTTTTTTCTTGCCGTTAAGCTTCCTTCACACAGAATCCGACAAATGGTGAGAACGAACCGGAGGTCCATTCATTTCTAAGGAGAGTCGAAAGGCTACACTCCCCCATTTTTCATGACATATGTTGTGGTGTGAAACCCAGATCAAAATTTGCGTCACACCTTGTATGCGTCACCTGTTGTTGACGGGCTGGTGACTTATTTTCAGCTCTCGACCCCCGGTAAGCTAATCATGGATACATCCAAAAAAATAAATGTTTCAGAGGCAAATAGTAAGTTTAAGCTAGTTTCATTGAATGCGGAGTGGAATCGAGACATGGAATGCCATTCCATGACACCTAGTTGAACATGAAGAAGTAAGCATTTGGGGTCCTGTCCATCTTTGGATCCACATACTTGTGCGAGCAAACTAACAGTCATGTGTGAAGCTCAAAGTTACATCATACAACCCCAATATGGAGAAGCTCTGCAGTGAAGTTCAGGGGCAGAAATCACATTAAGAAGGTGAGAGAAACAAGCTATTAATTTTGCAAATAAAGATATTTATATCGGACCCTGAACTGATGTAGTTGTGTTTCATATTCAGGTTGACGGTTGACTGCGGCACCTGACTGGGGAAATAGTCACGGATGACGGCACACCGAAATAGACTTATGTTGTGATAAAACATAAACTAACATTTTTTTTGCCCCTTTTAATTACGGTGAATATTTCTTTTTTTCAAATCCACAAATAACTGAAGGACCTGCATTTTGTATTTTATTTCAAAGAAAAATGATACGTGCCAGAATTATTTTTTAATAATTTTTTATTTTTTAATTATTATTTTCAAAAGAATTTAGTGTTTTGCTGTGTCAAGCACAGAAATAAAATGACAGTCTTTATCAGTTTGTAGTTCTTTTATTTCATAAATGCAACAAACTACAGTTATTATATCCATAGCATAAGCGTAATGAAACTATATATGCTGTGTCATCTTCATTATAGCGGTCAAAAAGGTTTTGCAGCTCCAGGTGGGTTTTATTTGGCGGGAATCGCGCCCAAATGGCTCTTTTAATGCTGAAGGTTGCTGACCCCTGGTCTAGTTTATGCAAATGATGAGCCCAAGATGATTGGCTACATCACACCTGGGTACAATTCTGTTTTTATCTAATTTGTTTCATTTAATATAAAAGTAGTCTTAAAGGCAATCTTCAAGTAACACCACTGATTATGGTATTTGAGGGGGGACAAATGATGACTATAATATCACACCCATACATTTCTCCTGATATGAGGTATCATATATCCAACAAAAAGCATTATTACAATTTTTTTGACTGGATTGTTGTTCTTTCCCCTCTCCCATCTGCCGTTTCAAAACACCGATGGGGCAAATATGGATTTTAAGAATTTCAAAAATCAATGCGGCCACTTACCCACTAACATCATCAACAAAAGAAACAGCAGCCATTCATACTAATGGAGCACTCTGGCCAAACGGATTCTCTTTCTCGCTCACACTCTTCAGCCGTCTGTCTGCCCATGGGTGGTAATGGTAGTCCCCACTTTGGACCAGTTGAATTATTAAGGGAAGGTAAACAGGAAGTGAGACGTCCACGGGGTGTGTGTGTGTTTGTGTGTGTGTGTGTGTGTATATGTGTGTGTGTGTGTATGTGTGCATGTTTGGGGGGGGGCTGTGTATGTGTGTGTGTGAGTGTGTGTGTGAGTGAGTTACTTTCCTTGTATGTGCCAATGTTGAGCCTATGTTTGAGCGACGATTGAGCCTGTGAGGCCGTCTCTCTCCTTTCCTCACTCTATTTGCCGTCATTGTGCGCTGGAGCTGGAGCTTGCAAAAAGGAAAGGCAGTCAACTGCTTGGGGCCCCAGGCTGATAGGTCCCGAGGGCTGACAAACTTTATTTCAAAGCAATGTCTCAAAATGTGGCAACCAGAGTTTTGAGTCACTTGAGTCACCAAGAGCTTGGGGAATTCCTCACCAGCCCCAGCACCCAAAGAGCATGCACACCAGGGACTTCCACTGCCACCACCGGGTAACTTCCTGTTTAGCCCACCGCTAACTTGATTGGGATAAAATCATTTAATGTGCAGCTCTTCCAGACTTTCCAAATGTTATCGGACCAAATGGATCAAATCGTGATAGTGAAACGAGTCATTTTGCCAGGGTTATGACGCTGAAAAATAATTATCTATCATTTTACAGCCGCTCCTTTTCCCATGTCGGACCTGGTTGTTATCAAATTGGCTTCAAAGCCAAAGCCAAGTCATCCAGTCACTCACTTGCACCAACTAAACTAACGAGTTCCCCCCACTCCCAGTTCCCACTGATTCACACGATCAGGCAAGTCAATGGAGGAAAATGGTTAGGAGTTATCCATCTTGAAGTGAAAAAAGAAAGAGAAAAAAAAGGAGGGTGAGGAAAAATGAAAGCACGACAGTGGTAAGTATCCGAATACGTTATTCTGGAAGCACAAATAATGCAATGGAAACAGTTATTGCTTCAAACCGAAGTTTTTTTAATATTGATGACATGATTGACATGTCTGTGTGCATACTGTTGTGGTTAACTACTAACCGCCACATGACAAGAAACTGATTACATGTAATACTAAACCACCAATGTTCAAGGTATATGTATTAATGAACCTTTTAAAAAATGTATGGTATAAAACCCCAAAAATAAGTAATAAAAAGAACATAGTCTTCTATAGAGATGGACCTGAGCAGAACACCTGCCTAAGACAGCTGATACAGAGAAACAAGTCAACGTCATATCCGAATAAAACACCAGCAGGAAAAGGAAACATGCCCATATTTGGTAAAATGTGACAAGCATTCCAGGAACCGTGACAGGGCCTTTCTGGGAGCAGGGGATAAGGTCACAAGACTGCAATTGGTTCCCTGGGACATAGACCCAAGACTATAATTGGTTTCCTGCACTGAAAGGAGCAGGGAGGAACTCCCTAGTTACAGGACTACGATTGGTTCCCTGCACTGAGAGGGGCAGAACATGTAAAGGGAGGAGAGAACTTCTTTGAAATATAAGGAAGTCCAAGGGATCAGTTTGTTAGTTGAACTCCGGAGTTCCTCTCAATGTTTATTGTTGTACTTGACGATCGGATACACAATAAAAATGTTTGCATCAGATTTTGTCCAGTTCCAGTGTTTTTGAGGCCACAACAGATAGAAACATCGTCCAGCAATCCAGACTTTTCAACTGGCCAAGGTCTGGACCCTTTTGACCACCACATTAAACTTCCCCGACGTAGTGGGAACAGACCTCCTGTTCTCGGGCGTGCATAGAGCGGAAGGATATGGAGAGCCGTTTGATGCAAAACACCACCCAAACTGCACACCACCTATCCAGTTACCAGACACTCATGACCCAAACTGCACACCACCTATCCAGTTACCAGACACACCACCCAAACTGCACACCACCTCTCCAGTTACCAGACACCCACCACCCAAACTGCACACCGCCTATCTAGCTACCAGACACCCACCACCCTAGAAGGAACCCCCACGCTGGCGCTCCAAGCACTGCTCCAGCACCGCCCCAAGCCAGCCTGCCGAACCAGAGGAGCGGTGGTGGCGTTCAGACAGTTCATAAAACTTTTAGTTTAGTTAAAAAATAAAAAGCAAGGAAAAAGTACAGTATGAGGATGTGTAAATATATTTCATAATGAATTATATGCTAATATTACATCAATTTGAGGCTTAGAAACAATCAATGTGTTGGTGAGAATTGTCCTTATATTGTGGATTATTTACAATGTGACACCATTGAAGTTATTTATTTAGGTTTTTATTGTGCTGGTTTTTGTTGTTCTTTTATTAATATTTAGAAAATTTGTGAGTTTAGGCCTTAAACTGGTTTTTAACTGGTCCCCTGGAACACCACGGTCGACACTTCCTTTCCCCAGTGCGACGATGCAGACTCCCCTCCTCTCTTCTGGAGCGTGGGACCACGAGCTACTGTGTTGGCTGGTGAAGGCATGGCCGGCCTTCCAGAGGACCTGGACCTGGTGCTCCCCTCCTCTCTTCTGGAGCACTGGGCTTAGCTGTCGCGGGGGCTACTTGCAGGGGTGGCCTGGCTGCTGGGGTGCTGGATGGTCCTGGCGACGGCTGCTGGGCAGAGAAGCTAGCTGCCAGCTGTTACCTGTGGTGGTTGCTCCCCCACTTCTCATCCCGGTCCTCTGCCGGACCCCCTAGGTGCTGCTGCTGCCAGTCGGGAGAGGGTTTGTGCTGGGGCCACCAGTTGAACCGCTGATGGCTCCAGGGCGTCTTCGGATGACCATTCTGGCACAGAGACACAGACGACGGGGGTTAACACCAGTTTTTTGTAGTGAGGAGGCTAGGTGGCATTAACCAGGAGCAGATGGAACATTTCATGACAGGGCTCCTATCCTGAGTGTATGTGGGAATGGAGGCTATAACCCATTGCTCGTTAGACCAACCTATGAGCAACAGGTATACAGCCACACTGATCCCAATTACCTAGATCCAGGTCAGGTGTGGATGCTCAGTTCAAGACATTAGTCGATAAATCGTTGCACGTTTATGATATTCATTTAATTGGTGGACTCGCTGCGCCTTCCCAGTACCCCCCGGGGCTGGGGCGTACCACCGGCGTCGGGGTATTTAAAATACGATCTGGTTATTGAAGAATGTTCAGGGTTTCAAATGAATCTTATGATATACGCAATATTTTTCCAGACTTTAAGACTAGTCGTCTTCCACAGGTCCAGCCATATAGGTTTTAAGTTTAATTTAAAGTTAAACTAAAATAAATTTGTTTTCCTGCAACCAACCGACCAATGAAAAAATTGGTCGACTAAGATTCCTCGTCGAGTAACGTTTGGTCGACTATTTGGGGGCAGCCCTAGACCTGTGTTCCGAGAGCCAAGCGGCAAGTTTGAGCAACGCGGAAAGCATCGAGAATCATGTGAAAGAGTACAAGGGTCGATCCAAAAGGGCATTGGGTGAACCGATCGTGTCACTCGTGTTTTTTGAGTGGTTTTCGAGTGGCTCGCTTGTCACTTTGTGTGGGTTGGTGGGTGAACGGAATGTGTAGGTTTTACAGGGACCGAAGGCGGGTAGCAATTCACCAGAGAGTGGTCGATTAGAGGAGAGGTTCGAGATGCTGCTTTACATTGAGTGGGGGCGGTGAAATGAAACAAAACAACAACAACAATACGCTTATAAGAACATAGTTGTTGTTCTCGTCTGGAAATGGCTGATTCACACTCCTCCTCTGTGGCCACTTATTTACTTCAAACTCCCACCAGAGGAAGGCGAGACAAGAGGCAGGGCGCGGACACTGCTTGGGCTTCTAGCGCAATGACTCATCTCTGGCAAAGAAAAGAAAAAATATATTGGCGGACACAGATATTGATGTTTGTCAACCTTCTCCAGCCATATTTTTTATCTGTTAACACACATTATGTACAGTATGTTGAACACTTTTAACATATACAGAGGTTTCTTGTACTAGTTACCAATGGTTTATTTCTATAGTTTATTGTTAATTTTTTGGTTTATTTCATTTTGACAATTTTTCTATTTTCTAATTATTTTTTAGGTTGATTGCATTCTACCAATTTTTTGGTACTTTATTATTATTGCCTACATGTGACGTGCTTTCACATCGCAATTTCCCACTGAAGCATCTATCCATCCATCTATCTATCTATCTATCTTCAATCAGAGTTTACAAAGTGCTTTGACAAAGAAATAAAAGCAGTGTTCAGATGTTGAAATTAAAAGGCAAAGGAACATTAATAAACAGTAATTAAATTAATTAATTAAGTGGTAAAAGCGGATAATGAGACAAAAAAAAACAAAAAGTAGATACAATTTGATAATAAGAGATAGAAATAAAAGGAAATGAATAAATATATTAAAAAATAAATTAATTAATAAGTAAAAAATAAAATCGATAAAGAAAGGGGGCAACATCACATTCTGTAAAAGCAGATCTATAAAAATGGGTTTTGAGAATATATATATATATAAATTCTCTCACAATTCCCTCCTTGGACACCGTCAGGTGTCCACAACAAAATATGTATAATACAATGAAACAATTCTTCATAGCATGATGTGCACAGTGCATGGCTCCAGGAGTGATTGGCAGGGAAAACCCCATTTGTCTCAGCAGGAAAACCTGCCAACATCCGTATTATTGAACGTGCGAACAGCATTCACTCACCACATGGACCATTTACAATAAAAGGGCAAACTAGCATAGAGTAATTTCTTAGGAGCAGTGTCTCCCTGGGTGTGATACTGGATCTGGCAGATTTTTAGCTCTTAACCTCATGCGTGCTGACTTCGCCGTTGTTATATTTATCTCTTGAACCCTGGTCAACTAGATGCAGTCATCGTGGACGAGGATGTCGGGGTCAGGGTGCTGGGGAAGGGGGTCCATACCTACAGCAACATAGGTGTCGCCACCTTCCTCCTGTCTCAGTGCCATTTACGCTTGTATTTCTGGTTTTCCCAACACAGTCATGATGCACTTTTCACTAGAGTACAAATGCATGGTATACAGCAACATCCAAATACAATTAACAGAGCAGCAATGATAGTTATGTGACTATCTATTCCTGCATTTTCTTTTAGTTCTACCCTTAGTGAGCGGAGTAGCAATTCCTTGAGGTGTCTGGAATATTTGGCATCCCAAGAAAGTCCCCATTGTATAATATGATTATGAACAGATGTTGCCAGGGGTCTCGAGAGAGAGCCCATTGCCAGGGGCCCCGGTGATAAGGGAGGTGGAATGTGCTTAGATGTACAGTATTTCAGTCAACTGAACTGTGACCAACAGATTGGAATCAGATGGGCTACGTTGCCCCTGTACAAGTATAAAGGACACTGTAGTTTCTTGATGAATTTGATGTGTTGATGAAGAAGGAGTGACCGCTGATGCTGACTTGTGTAAAATAATAGATTTATTACAAAAGAACAGCATCAGACTAGACCTTTCATGGCCACCTAGGAGAGAACCGAGCCGGAAGGATTCTCTGTCGAATGCAACTCGGGCGGGTCTTTTATACTGGCCCAAAGACAACATTTACCATTTGGTTCCCCTACATAGATCATAGGTCACATTTCACTTCCCTTATCACCAGGACCCCTGGTGATGTGCTCTCTCTCTCGGGACCCCTGGCACCGTCTCTTAGTAATTATCTTATATGATGGGGCTGTCTTGGGACGCCACACATTCCAAGACACCTCAACATTCCCTAGTTCCATTCAGGAGGGAACACATTTGACTTCTGTTCTCTCCCAGATATCCATGGCAAGTCTGGTTTGATGCTGTTCTTACTTGTAATAAACGTAATATTATAATCAAGTCAGCGGCAGCGGAGAGCCCTTCTTCATTAATAAATCATCGACATCAAAGAAACTACAAATTGGCATCACGAACAAGATCTGTTGGGCCTCACCTGCCATTGCCGTCAGCTTCAGCGAAGTTACCACTTTAAACATCTCAGGGTGAGTGTTCTCTCACAAAAACGAGCTGCTGTGTGGTCTGAGAAGCGATACAGTTTTGTGCAGGTAGGCTGCACTGACAAGAGCAGATTGTGCGGAGATGAGAGATGATGTGTTGATGTGTGAAGTGAGTTTCATCTAAATTGGGGTTTATTAAGTTGTAAAAGACATAAATAAGGGAAATAAGAGTATAATAAATGAAGAAAAAGAGAAATAGAGAATAGAGACAAGAGAAATAAGAAATAAGTTAAAAGAGAATTAAGTTGAAGTAAAAAGTAATAATAGAATGGCAGAACTATTAACAAAAAGTAGCTCAATAATCATGCAAGATTAATGAAGACAGGGCCCGTATCTTCTTAACAGTAAGACATGTGTACATTAGCTGCTGTGTGAAAGTTGGCCGTGAGAAAATATAGTATAGTCAAATCTGTGTAAGAAAAACAAAGAGGATATAACCCTGGCCAGGGGAATTGGCTAAATATGAAATAAGATAAAATAAGATGAAATAAGATGAAAAAGATGAAAGTGAAAAAGAGTTAAACATTAAAAGGCTTAAAAGAGGAAATAAGATGAAAAATAAAGTTTGAGAAAAGTGGAAAAACAGTGCTGAAACAGCCTAGGAGAACTAGTATACATTGGACATGCATGATGAAAGAATCTGATCAAATAGATAATTTGTTCAAAGCTTGGCCAAAGTGAAAACTCTTTAGGTTCACATATAGGCTTACAGTAGTTATTTTGCTTATATTTCTTATATTTATATTACATTTGCAATTATTTAGTGGGAGACTTGGCAACAGACTGACTAATTAAGGCATTTGCCTAATTAATGGAGTATTATTGATTTGATTGATCACTTGTGAAAAAGCTGATTTGATTTAAATATGTTGAGTGCTGTGAATATTGGTTTCATTATCTGAGTATGGTTTACCTTGATTGAGGCTGTTTTTATTGAACACTGATATCATTTTGATAATTTAAGATAATTGTGTGTGATCAGTGCATCAGATGATGAACAAGTGAATTTGCTTTCATAAGTGGGAAGCTATTGATCTCCTTTGGGGTTGGTAAATTCAGTTGTTTTTGGTTGAGTGTGATTACACGGTGCTTTATAAATATTTTTTACATAATTCGATTCGATTTACAATAAAAGAAAATAAGAGGGTCATTATGTCAAAAATGGATACTTAAATTACAAAAGCAATCACTCCTGTTGATGTAGTGTGAAAGAATAATCCCCTTATTAAAGATATTGCAAAAATATCAGGAAAATGGAGCAAGCGTTGGCCTGACATTGAACAACCGTGGCCAGTTGAAGGAACTCTTAACCCGGTTGTGATTTAAACAATGCAGGTGCTTGTGTCCACATATAAAGTAAATCAAAAGAAAGATAAGAAAGAAAAGAGACGAACGGAGAAATGACAACCTAAAACTTGGCATTCTGCAGCTGTTCGAAAAGGAGGGACAGAAATAGTTTGAGGCTGCAAAAAAAAAAAAAGCGAACGGATTATACAAGAAGTAAAGAAAAATGACAAGGAAACAGAAAAATTGAAGGAGAGGATTAAGGCACCCTTCTCACATACTGCATCTGTAAAGAAGCCCCCGCCTTATGAGAAGGAGGTGAAGTTCACCGATGTTTATCCCCAGCTCCCAGTGATTACACAGGAGGGCAACTATCTCTTCAATGATGAGGATGAGCAAATAATAGAGATGGGCAAGGCTAAAACAACCATAAGGATATACCTGAGCTGCAACAGTACAAAGAGAAGGAACCGGTTGGGAAGCAAATAACGAGTCAGATGTCTGGAAATAGGAAAAGAGATTGTGAGTGATTGAGACGAAAGCTATTGGAGGATACGACCCAGCAGTCAGACAGACGTTGGCTAAAGCGGAGAAAAGAGGAGATTGACCAGCGAGGAAAATGGTTCCAGGAACGGACGACACGGAGGAGAGTGAACAGGGTGAAAGTGATGAAGAATCGGAGAAAGAAGGTCCTTCCTGTTTTCAACCATTAGCAGCCAGTACAGGGGTAGGAGATGACAGCCGCATGGTTTTAAGAGAGATTGAGAGGAGTATAGATGGATGCCTCGAGGACATAAGTGACTGCACCTGTCCCGAAGTTCGACAAGCATTGGAAAAACAATTACAAGAACTGCTAATATCGGAGAAGAAACTACAGAAGAAAAAGCCTCAAAAGCCAGACACTTTGAGGTATGGACTACGTCCAAAAAAAGTAAAGAGACCCGACAAAGTGTGTCCAGTGATAATTCAAGGACAAAATTTAGAGTACAAGCCTTGGCAGAATACAAACATGTCTAACATCCTCAAAAAGTTACCCACTCTTCAAGATGGAGCACATCCGTGGATCTCAAAGCTGGAAGAGGTTTTGGTGGAACACAGCCTGCCATGGGAGATATTAAGAGATTTTTGGCTAGCCTCATACGAGTCCCAGCGATGGAGGAGATCCTGCAGGCGGCAGGCCTTAACAGATACGTGTCAACTGCGGTGTATGATCCAGAATTGTTTGCTGCAAGTAGAGGTCGGATGTGGAGAGCATTGAGAGATACATTTCCAATAAACATGCACCCGGATAACATCTTAATGACATATTGGGCCCACAGGAAAATCCAAGAGCTTATGTGTCAAGGGCTCATCAAGTGTGGAGAAATGTCACAGGAAATGATACAGATTTGAATCAAATGGAGAAATCAATTCTCCGAGCCAAAATACAGAAGGGGCTGCCTCTACAAGTGAGGACGGATCACATAGCACATCAAGTGGAGCTATATCGGCAAAAGGAGCATGACCAGAAGGAACAGGACCAGGAGACTCTCAGAAAACTCAACCAAATACAATTGGTGGATAAGAAGAATGAGGAGAAAAACGCCAAAGAGAAGGTTTATAGATGCGCAGAACAGAAGGTATTGTAGGCAGATGATGCATTGTGGCGCCCCCTAACGGGAACAGCCGAGAGAAGAAGAAGAATTCCGGTCTTGTTACAGATAATAAAAGAATTTGGTGATTTTTCTTTTCATGTCAAATTTAAGTAAATCAATTACGGACTCTTGGTGGTGGAATGAGGAAGCAAAGGAGCAGCTATGAAGATAAACACTGATGGGTATCTTGAAAAGGAGAATGACATTGAGAAAAGTGTGCCACATGTGACTGTAATGGTGGCTGAAGGATTTGAGCAGAAGCATATACTGTAGGAGAAATGATGGCAGAAGCTGAGGAAGTCATTTTTGCACAAATAAAGGAGAATCTTGCTATCTGGATGAGTGAAGAACAGAAGTTCATGAGAATCATGATCTCAGCTCAAGGACAAGGACAACCACAAGTGGTACAGATGACACATGAGTCAATGTTCAGCGCTAAATTGGACTTAGACAGTATGAGAGAGGAGATGCTGCAACAAATTTCAGAATGTTTGTGGTCACGACATAGTACTGACATTGGACTTGTGAAGTCAGCCCAACTGGTGGGGGTTGAACTGCAACCAGGAACCAAACCTCCTTGGAAGAACCAGTACCCACTAAAGGAGGAGGCAATCAAAGGGATTGAACCACAAATTGAAGGACTGTTAAAAGCAGGTGTAGTGGAAATATGTTCAGATCCTCAGAGTAATATGCCTATATTTCCTCTAAAGAAACCAGATGAGTCCTATTGCTTGATATATGATTTAAGAGTGGTAAATGAAGTGATGGCAGACTTTCCAGCAGATGAACCAGATCCACATACCTTGTTAGCCCACATTCCTCCAGAGGCTACACACTTCACAGTATTGGATTTGTGTGGAGCATTTTTCAGTGTTCCACTGAGTGAAGAAAGTCAAGGGTTGTTTGGATTCACATACAAAGGACAAACCTTCAAGTACAAGAGGCTCCCTCAAGGATTCAAACATAGCCCTCACATTTTCAATAAAGTGTTGCAGGATGACTTGGTTGGGATTGATCAGATCTTGAAAAGTACTGTCATTCAGTATGTGGATGACATCGTCATCTGTTCACCAGATAAGGAAACGTGCCATGAGGACTCAATCAAACTGTTGCAGCTATTGGCAGACAAAGGACACAAGGCCTCTCAGAAGAAGCTGCAGTATTGTCAAGAAAAAGTAGTTTATTTGGGTCAACAAATAACCCATGGACACAGAAGCATCTCTGAGAGTCATTTGGAAGCCATTCGAACGGCACCAAAGCCTAGAACAGTCAGAGAGATGATGACATTTCTTGGTATTACAGGATATTCTTCAGCCTGTGTAGTAGATTATGCCTGCCTAACAGGGCCTTTGAGAGCCATGATAAAAGACTGGGAATGCTCAACTCTTCTGTAACCTCACCTGGACGCAGGAAGGTCATATGGTATTTGAGACGATCAAACAGAGGTTACAAGAAGCTCCAGCGCTAGCGTTGCCAGAATATTCTAAGAACTTTTTGCTGTATGTAGCTACGTCCACTGGGGGTAAATATGCATGTGCAGTTCTTTGTCAGCCCATGGGTACAGGGACAAGTCCTCAACCTGTTTCGTATTATTCTACTGCCTATTCAGAGGTAGAATTGGGGCTACCACTGTGTTACAGAGCAATGGTGGGAGTTTAGCTAATGTATGATAAAGCATCATCAGTAACTATGGGTTACCCAGTGACAATTCTTACCCATCATAGTCTCAGAAATCTTTTGAATTTTAGTAAATGTACATTGACTATGTCTAGGCTAAGAGACTATCAAAGGCTCTTAGAGCAGGAAGATGTCACCTTAGTAAGGTGCATCACAGTAAATCCAGCTAAGAATTTGCCAACACCAGAGGATGGGGAGCCACATGATTGTGTTCAGGAAGTAGAGAGATATGCAAAGCTCAGATCAGACTTGTAAGTTTTCCCACTGCATGTGTCAGATATGGAGTATTGGACTGATAGGTCCTGCTATCGAATAGGAGATACATTGAGTGCTGGTTATGCAGTAGTCAAAGCCCAGGGAACTGAATTTGTTGTTGAGAAAGCAGAAGTAATACCACAACCTGCTTCTGCACAGCTTGCTGAGCTTGTGGGCCTGACTGAAGCTTGTCTATTGGCCAAAGGCAAGCGAGTGACAATATATACAGATTCTGCATATGCACATAATGTGTGTCATTTATTTGGATCAGTGTGGAAAAATAGAGGATTTAAGAAAACCGATGGTTCTCCGATACATCATCATGCTCAGATAATGAAATTGTTGCATGCAATGATGAAGCCAAAGGAAATAGCTGTAGCTAAGTGTGCAGCACACAAAATTGACACGTCAAGGGTTACACAACGTAAGAAAGCGGCTGATGAGGCTGCAAAAGCAGTTATAGGAGCAAACAAAGCAGGCAAGGTTCTTCTGGTCACCCATGAAGTGGACTTGGAAGATAAAATCACGCTCAGTTATGTGGTCTCGATGCAAGAAGCTGCGTCAGCCATAGATCGTTCGTTCATTCGTTCGTGTAGGGCTACACAGGCAATTGTGACATTAGCAAAGAAGTGGTATCGTCATCCAGTTCAATGAGGCCGATGACTCCATGTGGTGATTTGAAGATTGGGCATTCATCAATGATGTGTTCAACAGTCTGTGGTTTTCCGCAGTCGCAGAGATTTGTGGCAGACACTCCAATCATATGCAGATAGGTTTGGGTCTTTGCTACTCCAGAGCTAAGTCTGTTGAGGTTGACCCAGGCATTCCGTGGTAGGTCACACCCAGGTGGATTGGTTGAAGGGGAGTTGATGAACTTCCTCAGCGTGGAGGTTGACTCGGACCATTGCTTGTTCCAGCAGTCAAGGATCCATGCAGGGTGTGGAGGGCTCATGGTAAGGAGTCTCCTAGCTTCGGTGGAGAAGTGTCTGCGTTTGAGTCTCTGGTGGCCATATTCAGCAGGCGGGGGGGATCAGGCTTGTTGGCTCATCTGCACTCTTGCAGGCCAGCTTCAAGGTCAGGAAGTTACGACGGAGCTCTGGAGGTGGAATGTCGGACAGTATGGGGAGGAACTCGACAGGGGTTGATGGTAGGGCACCACTAATTAGCCTCATGGCGGTGTTAAGCACAACATCAACACAGGCTGTATGGCTGCTGTGACTCCATGCAGGGGCGGCATACTCAGCCGTGGAGTATGCGAGGGCAAGGGTAGAGGTGCGCAGGGTGGTGAAGTTTGCACCCATCCAGTGCCAGCTAGTCTCTTCAGGAGGTTTACACCGGCAGAGGTCTTGGCAGCAACTTGTTGGACGTGTGGCTGAAAGGTGAGGCTACGGTCAAGTGTGACACCGAGATATTTAGGGTTGGTGTCATGCCTGACATTGGTGCCGTCGAGTGTAATGTTCAGCATGGTATTCGCACATCGATTGGCAAGATGGAACACTGAGCAAACTGTCTTGGGCAGGCTTAGCTTGAGATGCCATTTGTGGAAGTACCTGCTCAGTAGCGAGAGATCTTTCTCAAGGGCATTCTCAACCACACTAAAGGCTTTGTCACCAAATCCAATGGCTGAGTCGTCGGCTTAGATGTATTGCGAGCACTCTCCAATAGGCATGTCAGCGGTGTAGATGTTAAAAAGTGTAGGGGCAAGAACAGAGCCTTGGGGGAGCCCGTTCCTCAGTCTTCTTCTCCTGCTGCGTTGGCAGTTTGAGGTCTCCAGTACAAGGGTACGGTCCTGTATAAGCAGCATGATGAACTTCACGAGCTTAACATCAGCCAAAGTCTTCAGGAGCTTGAGGTAGAGGCCTCTGTGCCAAACTGTGTCATACGCTGCAGTGAGGTCGATGGAGACTGCTCCAAACTTTTCTTTCCTCTGGAGGCGCTTTCGATGTCATGAACTAGCCGGGTCACTTGATCTGTTGTTGATCGACCTTTATGGAAACCAGCTCTAGTGTGGGGAAGATTCTCTTCAATGATGTTGTTTATTCTTGATAGAATGACCCTCTCAAGTAGTTTGTAAAGATGTGACAGGAGGGATATTGGGCGGTAGTTCTTTGGTTCATCTGGTGTTTTATTTGGCTTGAGTATGGCCAGCACCTTAGCCTGCTTCCATTTGGATGGTATGGTCAGGTTTTCTAGGCAGTTGGAGAAGAAAAGCTGGACCCAGGTCAGTGACTCATGGCTCATGTTCTTCAGGAGCTCAGTATGGATGTTATCGTTTCCAGGAGCCTTATTTTCCTTGAGGGATTTCAGAGCTGCAAGGATTTATTCCGACGAAATAGGCTGGGAAAGGGGGCTAGATTGAGGAACTGTCCTGATGAGTTTCCTGATGTCCGCGACTACTTCTCTGGTGAAGGCTTTTGCCTCAGATGAGCGGTCTTTCCATCTGCCGCTATGGGGCATGGTCTAGCTGGGCAACTTCGCCCAGTTAGCCGGTTGATCGTATTCCAGGCCCGACTAGAATGTGTGAAGTTGATGTTGTTTACTTCCTCCTCCCATCTGACCTTTCTCTTCTGCCCGAGAAGGTCCAGCAGTTGGTCACCACGGAGAGAGCGTTGGTCAGTGTCGGTGGCATTCAGGTACTCCTTGTACAGTTTCTCACAGTCTTTATCCCAGCAAGGTACATGTGGGTCCCTGCGGCCTCTTGGGATGGAGAGCTTAGCAGCCTTGTTGAGCAGGATGCAGAAGGCGTTATAAGCTCCATTCACATTGGATGATGGGTCAGGTAGGCTTGCTGTTAATTTCCTGGTGAGTTCTGAAAACTTTTGCCAGTTAGCCTTCCTGAAATTCCATCTTCTTCTGTTGAGGCTAGAGATGGCTAGCTTGATGTCACTGGAGATGATGATGGGTGAGTGACCAGATCTAGGGAACTTCTGTAGAACCATTCTGTTGCAGCATCTGCTGATGTTGTTGGAGACAGATGAGATGAAAGGACAGATCAGGGCATGTCCAGGTGCCGTGTCTGCCAGGGTAAAAGGTTCTGGGGTCCTTGTTATCGAAGAGCAGATGAAGGTTGTTACTTTCTGCCCAGTCGCTAGCAACAGAGCCATTTCTGTCAGTGTTTGAGTACCCCCATTTGATGTTCCTACAGTTAAAATCACCGCAGACAAAAGCTGATGAGGTCGAAACCAATCAATGAGTAGCTTGTCTTCAGTGACACAGTGGGTCTCTTGTAGCAGCAGTATGTTCGCCTGATGTTGGTTGGCAATGTGCTGGATGAGATCACGCTTCGACCGTGTCAGGCCCTCTGCGTTCAGTTGCAGTAGACGCACTTCGGTGTTAGCCATAAGGCTCGTCTTGACAGACGCGTAGTGGGTACTGTACTGTTGAAGACGGAGGGCTGCTGATGTAGAATCTGTGTAGTACTAATATGACTGGTTTTGTCGGATTCTTCAATATCTTCAGATCGGGATCGTCAGGGTTGTCGGAATCCGTAGCAGGGCCACCACATACAGGTACCAGTCTTGACCCATCTTTGAGCGATAGATAAACAATTATGGTTGGACCGAGGGGCCACTCAAAATTCTACTGGTCTGTGGAGAAATCATGAAGGACTGATGGTAGCACCCCCGACCTACTAGTTCTGATGATTCAGGAAGCACATGGGTTAGCCCCTGTGGCAAGGGGGGAAGTAAGGAGAAAAATCATGAAAGAGTATGGTTTTTGGGCACCATACTTGCTTGAGCAAATTGATTATGTCATAGGCAGATGTACAATCTGTCTTAAAAACAATGTTCAGAGGGGTGTGAAGGGTCCACCCGGTCACATTCCAACTCCGACAGGTCCTATGCGTGAGTTGGTTGTGGATTTTGTTGACATGATAAGACCAGTAGGAGGTACAAGATACATGTTAGTTGTCGTGGATAGATTTTCACGGTGGCCTGAGGCATGTCCAACCAAGCGTAAAGATGCTCAGTCAGTTGCCAAGTTTTTGTGTCGTGAGGTCATAAGCAGGTGGGGACTTCCAGATCGCATATCCTCAGATAATGGGAAAGAGTTCGTGGATAGAACAGTAAAATTAATCATGCAAAAATTGTGAATTAAACAACCTCTAGGAGCTGTTTATCATCCGCAAAGCCAAGGTGTTTGTGAAAAAATGAATGGGGTGCTGAAAAATCACATTGTTAAAATCTGTCAGCACACAGGTCTTAATTGGGTAGAGGTGCTTCTGTTGGCATTAATGGTGTGTCGTTCAAGTGGGCTCCGTGATTTGCGCATGACACCCCATGAGTTGGCTACGGGTAGACGGATGCCAACACCTTGTTTGCGCACAAGTGGAAAGGGTCCAAGCTTAGCCCTTTTAGAAGATGAAATGCAAGTGTATGTTAACTATATGGCTGCACTGCATAAGAGAATACACACACATGTCTCTGACAGGAAAAAACAAGAGGAGAAGCTAGCACTAGTAGAGAAATTCTGAATCTGATTCAGTCATAGACTCAATATTTGTTTTGACTGGGAAAATGTATGGACAAAGGGGGGAAATGGAAAATGTTAATCATATATTCAAGATTCAAGATTCAAGAGGTTTATTCATCACATACATATACATATATATATATATACATAAACATACATATATATTGGAATAATGTTAAAGTATAATGCAAAAGTGAAATTATTATACTGTATTTGATGTTTGTGCAAGATACTGGCTGGTGACTTTTTTCTTTCAGGACCAGTCACAGGGTGGCTGTGTCCAGAGAGCCTAACAGCCTAATGGACTTGAACACTCAAACATGGACATTCAAAAATAGGATGAAAATGGATGGCGGACCCTGAATGAGGACATCGTGATCAGGGGTGTCGAGTGAAATATCATTAAAAGCTGATGGTGTTAAAAAGCAACAGTTCAATACATCCATATGTGCCATGTGTGTTTTTATAATATTGGAGTTTGTTTATTACAATGTAACCTGTATTACTGATGAATTCTCTGTACTCTACACTAGATATTTTTAGCATGACATATTACTTTAATCTAGTATTGTTTTCTTTGGAGGTTTCTGTAACAGGGTGAAGTGAATACATTTTTTTTTGCGGTCTTGAGGGACATTGGTGTTAGGTAGGGAAAGGTCCACTGGAAGGTCCGATGGGTCGACCAGCCCGACTTTGGACACATTTTTTGATTTATTTCTGAGGTTCTAAATGTATGCATTTATATGTACCATCCTATACAGTTTTCTAAATTCTTCTTCATTTTCTGTTAATTGTAAACCTTGGCCATTTTTTCTTTCAACATCTGGTTTGCCCTTCCCACTAGGCCTTGTGACTGGGGGTGATAGACTGAACCATATCTATGGGAGATACCTAATGCCTGTTCTACCTGCCTGAGTTTGTCGCTGGTAAAATGAGATCCATTGTCTGAGCAGATGACTGTGGGGTAACCCCACGAGGAATGAGTTTTTTCCTAAGCCATTTAATCACTGATTCTGCGTCCTCTCTTTTGCAAGGGACTGCCTCTACCCATTTGGAGAATCGATCTACGATCACGAGTAGGTATCTGTACCCTTGCACTTTGTTATCCCGGCCCATGTCTGTGTAATCTATGCATATTTCTCTGAAGGGGTAGAGGGGCACTGGGAATGTTCCCAAAGGTCTTTGGTAGACTATCTTCTTATTTACCCCGTGACGGACTATGCATTCTGCAATATGGTTGGCCACCATTTCCTCCAGGTAGGGATGCCACCAGTCCTGTTTGAGCCTGTTGGTGGTTCTTTTGGGGCCTTCATGAGTCTGTCGATGTGCGTCCATGAGGTAGACCAGGAGTGCGGCTGGTGCTACTGGGCGCCCATCGTGGCTTCTCCCTAGGCCGCTGGTGCATGTGGCTCCTTTCTTCTGCCACTGCGAATGTTCATACCATTTCAGATGTTCCTCTGACAAAGTGAGGGCATTGTCTTCAGTTAATAAAATCATCATTGCTGCGCTTTCTTTGAGGTACCCTCCTGCTTCTTTTGCTGCTGTGTCGGCTGCGTTGTTGCCAGCGGTGACGTTTGAATTTCCTTTGGAGTGTCCTTTGCATTTGATGATCTAGATTTTTCGGGGGAGATGTATGGCTTCCAGGAGGGCGAGTGTGAGGTCTTTGTGTTTTACCGGGGCTCCTGCTGACGTTTGGAGTCCTCTCTTCATCCATATGGCTGCATCCACGTGGGCTGCAGCGTGTGCGTATCCTGAGTCGGTGAATATGTTTGCGTTTTTGTTTTTTTGCGATTTTTAATGCTTCCACCAGGGCGTGGAGTTCTGCTTTTTGTGCTGATGCTGGTTGTTCTATCATCAGACTTCTTAGGGTGACGTGGTGTCCATTCATTTGTTGAACGACTGTGTATGATGCTCTATTTCCCTCTTCTCCTTTGAAACAACAATCATCTATAAACAGGACAATTTCTGCATCAGGGTCAGGTGTTCCATCCAAGTCTAGGCGGCACTTTGCGTTACAGTTTCATGAGTTGTACGCAGTCATAGGTGCCATCTGCATACTGTAGTCCGTCGGCCATGTTGATTCCGTCGGCTGTGTACGAGACATTGTCTTTTTCCAGGGTGTCATGCAAGCGCATCTCGCGTTTTGGTGTGGTTAAGGGGAAATCCGTTAGATCGAGGTAGGATTTGACTCCATGAGTGGTATGCATGATGGTGGGGTGGTGGAAAGTAATGTGGTCGGTTTTCCGTAGGGCGTGTGCAATGGCAGACATGTGTCGTCCACATCCGGAGTCCATCTTCCACTGTGTCGAGTTTGCAACTGTGGTGAGCCAGGAGGGGGCGGGTTCGGTGTGTATCTTCATTGGCCAGCAGGGAGGGGTAGAGGGACGGGGTGCTGTGTGGTTGGAGTGGGGTGTGACCTTGGTGGATGGGTACGGGGAGAGGCGGTAACTTGTCTTCTTGTGGGGACTAGGGTTCTTTCTGGGCTTCTACCACTGCCATGATTGCGGCATTTCTGATTTTATTGTGACGTTTGACAATCATTTCCGGTCGACTCCATGCCGTCATTATGAGCTGAACCAGCGCCCATCGTGCACGCTGCTTGTTGAACTTCCGCTTTCCAGCCCACATTAATCCAGGGTTGTTTTTTGCACTTGCAGGAGAACAAAAACATGGGAAGAAGGGGGGAGGGGGAAAACCTCAGATGTTCGGATCTGGTTGTATAGGTTATCACAGGTCAACTTTTTTTTTTTTATAATTTATTTTTATTTTTTTATAATCCTCCCCTTTTATCTAAAGCAATTTGTGGAGGTTTTCATACACATACACAATCTCTATCACACACGCACAGACTCTCTCAAACACACACACTCTCTCTGAAACACACACACGCTGCGGTCTCACATACACACACGCACGGTACCTCTCTTCACATACACAGATTTTATGCTTAGTCACCTGAATTGGGCCTTTTACCCTTTAATATTTGGTTTCTCTAAGAACCGGGCCTCCCACACTTAAATGCTTGGTTCTCTTTACTAAAAAAAATAAATCCGGGCCTCTTACCCTTAAATGCTTGGTTTTGTTTACTAAAAAAGGAATACGGGCCTCTCACCCTTAAATACTTGGTTTTCTTTACAAAAAAAAAAATCCGGGCCTCTCACCCTTAAATGAAATTACTGACTATTGACTACCCTTCTGAAGCCTGAGTTTAACATTCATTGCCAGACATCGCTCAGTTTAGGTTCACTGGAGGTCTTTCAACAAACGGGCCTAAACGGGATTCAGCATTACTTCACGAGTTAAACACTGTTCACAAAACGTCGCTTAGTTTGGGCATACTGGATGTATTCTCAACAAAACGGTACGTGGAATGACTACTCAAGTTAACACACAGATGTTTCGAAGGGGGGGTTCCTGACCCGTTCTCTTAACTTCCTTTACTACCGTTCTCATCCAACAATCCAATTTCTCGTCTCCACAATATTGAACAATTATTATTCATGCATCATTCAACAATAGATCCCCCAAAACCACAAAGTTGTTCATCCAGCCTTAAACAGTACAACACTTCCACCTAAAATATTCCTATCTAATCTATGCAGACTTCATGAAATGGCTCTACTCACCTTTGAGCGGGTACCCATAGAAGGCTTTGGGAACTCCTCTGCAGTCTTGTAATGGGATCACGTCGGAGTCACCAATTTGTCGTGTTCAAAATTTCCAAATCCGGAATGATGCGATGAAACTGGAACTTTGAGCTATGGAGAGTTTATTGGACGGTTTGAGAATCTACCAAAAAAAAAACAAAAAAAAACTTTATACGTCGACGTAGTGAGTCCTATTCTGCGTGTCTCGTCTAGCAGACATTTCATTCAGGAGTCTGCTAAAACTTTCCCCTGCTCATCCCTTTGTCACAAACGACACACCCCGCTTTGCGAGGCAGTCCACATTTGCTATTTCCCATCCCCCGAGCATCTAGTCTCAGACTCCCCACTGTGTGTGCTCCAGATTAACCGTTTCAGTGCCGGTTTCTAACTGGTTGCGTAGTTACACCCAGTGTCTTTATACATGTTTTAATTTTGGCTCTGACTGATCAATGAAACTGTATTTCATAATCACCCACAATATGAATGATAGTAATGTATATAAATACATTCATGTAGTGTATACTATGGTATACACACAGTTTTGCTATCGAGGATTAGTTCAATCTGTAATGTTATAGTGATATAGTTATATGTAGTATGTAATAGTTATAATATATATACAGTATATACATATATATATATATATATATATATATATATATATATATATATAGATATATATATATATATATATATATATATATATATTTTTTTTTTAATCATTATTATTTTTTTCTTTCCCTCACAGTCAACATACAGTATCTGTTAAGTAGCTTGGAGTCAGACCCAGACTTGCTTTAAAAGTGATCAGTAAATTCTTAAAATCGATTCTGAACCCAACAGGGAGCCAATGGAGAGAAGCCAGGATTGGGGTGATGTGATGTCGTCTTTTGGAACTGGTAAAAAGCCAAGCTGCTGCGTGTAGAACTAGTTGGTAGTGAGAGAGTTACTTTTGGTTGATTCCCAAAAGGAGGAAGTTACAGCAGTCTAGTTGTGAGGAAAATTAGGGCATGGATTACTTTTTCCAGGTGGCTGTGTGATAGTATTGGTTTGATTCTTGAAATGGTTCTCAGTTGAAGGAAGTAGGAGTGGACAATTCTTTTCATTCGTTGTTCAAAGTTTAGGTCAGAGTCAAACAATACTTCCAAGTTTCTGGCAACAGACTTAATATTTGTGGAGTGCCAAGGCCACTCTCAATATGACTGGTAGAATTTGGTGGAGTGAACAGTATGATTTCTGATTTTGAATTATTGAGTTTAGTTGAGATCATTGAGACAATCTACAACAGCAGCTAGGCTGTTTGGGTCACCAGGTCTCAGAGGAAGGTATATCTGTGTGGCGCCTGCGAAGCAATGAAAAGAGACATTATGTAGTTGTCGTGTGTTCATATAATTGGGCCAAGAGGCAGCACATAGATTGAAAATAAAATTGGACCTAAAATGGAACCTCGCAGTACACCACAGGTAGTTTGAGCTGTAAAGGATGAGTCATTACCTATGGAGACTGCGAAGGTTCTTTCTAAAAGGTAGGAATTAAAATAGGCAAGTGCAGTGTCCTTGATGCCAACCCAGGTGTGACGATCCATTAAAACGGCGTTATCTACAGTGTCAAAGGCTGCACTTAGATCTGAAATATTTCAAATTGCACTATCGCCCCTATCGGCTGCTAAAAGGATATTGTGACTAAATATATATAACTATAACTATATATATATAGTATAGTATATAACTATACTACTATAACTATAACATTACAGATTGAACTAATCCTCGATAGGAAAACTATGTGTGTGTGTGTATACTACAGTATACATTACATGAATGTATTTATATACATTCTATCATTCATATTGTGGGTAATTATGAAATATAGCTTCACTGATCAGTCAGAGCCAAAATTAAAACATGTATAAAGACACTGGGTGTAACTAGGCAACCAGTTAGAAACCAGCACTGAAACAATTAATTTGATACGACCTTCTCTAAAACCTTTGAAAGAAATGGAAGTTTGGAAATGGGCCTAAAATTGTTAAGAACAGATGGATCAATGTTTGGTTTCTTTAAAAGAGGATGGACCACAGCATGTTTAAAAGCAGAAGGAAATATGCCTTTTCCAGCTAGCTATTTATAATAGATAAACTGGATCCGATTGCGTCAATCACCTCTTTAAGAAATGTGGTGGGGATAATATCAAGGCTGCATGTGGTTGATTTCATGTGGGATAGAGTGTCACGTAAAAATGTTGACACAGATTCAAAATTGCTGACCCTACTAGCATGTATAGCTTGGTCAGGGGGTGTCATTTGCTGTCTTATATTCTCAGCTTTTTTCGCAAAAAAGTTGAAAAAATCCTCACACATATTTGGTGAGGCCTGAGTAAGATGGCAGGGGGAGTGGAGGATGACAGTCTATTATCCTAAATAAAATCCTGAGGTTGGAATGGTTTGCAACAATCAGGTAAGATAAGACAGCTGCTCTTGCTTCTTTGACTGCCCTTCGATTATTGTGCATAGCGTCTTTCCAGATCTCATAAAATACATTTAAACCACTTTTTCCATTTCTGTTATCCTGCAGTCTCTCTTTAGATCCTGGGTGGATTCATTTAGCCAGGGCTGAAAAGTTTTTTTTTGACTTTTTGTCTTTTCCACAATCCTACAGAATACAACTTTGAGAATCAAAATCAGATGGTAAGTTGTAAAGCGTGGTTTAAGTCTAAAACAGGAGAGCTACCGAGTTTCCTGATTATTTTCAGGAAACGCGCACACACACACACTCACACACGATCAAAGGTCAGCTCCGCCCCGCAGCTCTCCTCTCCTCTGACAGAATAATACACGATTGTCAATACAGCATTTATTTTTATGTCATAAACTTTTAACACTGCTATCACTGCAAATGTCACCTTTTTTTTCTCGTTTGTTAACTTTACACTTAAAAAAATGACATGAATCGCAATGTAAATTATATATTTTTTTTTTCTTCTGTTGAAACCAATTGTCCGGCTTTATGTCCTTTAACATGTTGTGTGCCACCACGCCTCCCACTCAACTCTTTTCTTCTAAATTTTCTGTAAATTACCAACACACACACACACACACACACACACACACACACACACACACACACACACACACACAGTCTGGTCCGACTGGCGAGGGGGCATTCGCCCCATCTAGCGGTTTCGGACAAAATCCCTTTTTTAGTATTCCACAACAATCAACACTGGCAGGGAGGAAAAGGAAAATAGAGTGGATAAGAAAATGAAATAATGCATGTAGTCATGTAGTCTACAGTTTAGACAACAGGAACAGGAATGGATCAGTTCATCCTTCTCATCCACAGCCTGTTGGGAGGCAATCAAAAAAAAAATTAAAACTGTGCAGATTCTTTAATAAAAAACAACAACAAAGAAACAAAGAAAAAAATATATTGTTTAAGATACAATCTGGCAAAATCTGAACATTTTGAACACCTGAACATTCACATTTTACCCAAATCCTGTCCGTCTGAGAAGTGTACGTGAGCAAGGTGACGCAAATCGGAAAAAGCGAAGGAATCGAACGAGTCAATGGGATATGAGAACATTTGCAACGATAGCTTTATTCACAATAAAAGCAAAATGTCATTTTGGCCAGACTTCCTTTGAGAGAAAATAACTTGAGAACTTTTCCGTCTACTGGAAAATCAGCATCATTCATCGCCCACATAGTGGCCTATCGTACGTACTGGGACAAGTCAATCAAGGAAGTGTTTTTTATGTGGGCAGTTGACTTTGAAGAAGTTATCGGGGTTGAAAAAGGGACCATTATTGCCTAAGAGTCCTAATTCCCGCAAAATATTAATTCTGGTGTGAATTACATTTACTGTCATCCATCCGTGGAATGGGTGTTTTTCTTCCATCCATCCAGTCGGACAATCTGACGCGCTGAGATTCCTAGAACAGAACCAACTTCATTTTTGCTGTTTTATATTTTGCGTTGCCTTCTTCTCTCATTTATATAAACACTTAACTTTAAATAATCTTTTATCTTCCATTCTAGACGCATCCCTTTCTCTCCTCTCCCCCAAAATGGGTGGCTGGGCTTTACTATGGTTTTACCTCCTTCAAAGTAAGAGCGTGGGTTTATTTTCGCATCGTATCTCAAGAGAATCTGTGAAGTTTTCACACACACACACACACACACACACACACACACACACACACACACACACACACACACACACACACACACACACACACACACACACACACACACACCAGTGACGTTAGGCACCTTGATGAGCGATGGCTATATTTCATGGCTTTGCTTTGACACCTGGTGAGAAGCATTTTGATTAAGAGCGTTTTATTCTCCCAGCGATACTTGACATGGAGCCATGTGCATTCACACACACACACACACACACACACACACACACACACGCACACACACCTTGTATGTGGGCTTTACCTGGACACTGGCAAATGGCTTTTTAAGTCACACAGACGTGCAAGAGTGCGTCAGCGTGTGCAGCTGTGTGACCGTGGCACCAGCGAATCATGTATGATGTTTAATGCGCTTAATGTGTCATAGCAGGTGCTTCTTTGACTTCCGAGAAGAAGAGCTCGCCCCCCCCCCTCCCCCCTTTCATCCGCTCCACAGGTGCGGTTTTCAAAGGCACGACCGAGCCTGACCCACTGCTAACTGACCAACCCGCGCGCACACCCACCCACCCACCCACCCACCCACCCACCCACCCACCCACCCACACACACACACACACACACACACACACACACACACACACACACACACACACACACACACACACACACACACAAGGCACAAAAGGAACTTGCAAGACACACAATCGCACACATGTATTTTTCCCTTACAGGAGACTCCAAATATGCTTATTTGATAAAAAGTATATGTTTTGAATATATTTATATCTATATATTCATGACTGACATTAAAGAAGTTGTATCATGAAGGGCTTAAGTGCTTTAAGAGGTCAACCCCCTTGACTGAAACCCAGTGAACAGGGCCGGGATGTAGTGGTTTGATATGTACAGAATCAAAACGCACACGCACACCTGTGATACATCCACTTTTTCAAAGAAAAACAAAAACACTCATTCAGGTTATCTCATTAAGCTGCACTCTGATCTCCTTCCTTTTGAGGGTTCATGGTGGATGTTTTGGTTGAGACATTGCATCGAAGGAAAGAATGACAGTTCCACGTGTCACCACTAGAGGGCACTGAAAGCAACACGACAGCAGGCTTGGGCACGACAAGAACACGAGATAATATGGAAGAAAAACCAGAGGCAGGCAGGATCCCGAACGAGGAAAAGGAAAGGAAAAAACTAAGTTAAGCTATTTAAATAATAATAATATAGCTAGTGACCATATATGCATATATATATACATATATATATACATACACATATATATATATACATATATACATACACACACACACACACACACACACACACACACACACACATACATATACATATATATGTGTGTGTGTGTGTGTATATATATAAATATATAAACACTGATGTAAGTTGTACTGTACGAATAAGAACAAGTTATTTATTGGAGTTATAATACAAGGAAATAAATAAATCTGAAAAAAATAAAAAATTCCCCCTCCCAAAAAAAAGTCTCTGCGGTTGCTAATCGGGAGTATTTCCCAGTTGGTAGAAAGATGCGTGTGCACTTCTATCCCGTCCTTTTCTGTTGGCACATCTGCCAGAAAGTCCAGGTCAAGGTCATGGGTCTTTTCTGTGGCGAAAGGACTCCGTTCCTCAGAGTTTTCAGCCCGGCTAGACGCATTCTTTTCCCGAGAAATCTTCCCTATTGCTTTTGTTTTCTGAAGGATGAACCCAAAGTGCTCCCAATCTCAGTTCGGTTCAAGTGGCACCGCTGACGATGACATTTTCAATACACTGAAGTTTCGACAACGCTCCTCAAGCATCCTCCCGCAGCCTGGTGGTGAGACAAGTGGCGGTCGAAGATTGGAAATATGAGGGCGGACCGCCAAACGACACCCCAGACTGTGAGCCTGGGAGGCATCTGGCTCCGATTGGCAGAGAGGAGAGAGAGAGAGGCAAATCAGACAAGGTCCTGCACTTGTTCTCTGGCGAGTTGCCTTGGATGAAAAACGTAAATGCTGAGGCTCCACCAAGCTTTCAAAAGTAAGCAAGCTTTCAAAAACTCCTTGTTTGATGCCGCACAGGGGGTCTAAACCTCTGAATCTCAAACAGATGAGCTTCTGGGGACAACCACAAAGGCCAAACCTGTAGGGTTGTCGTAATAAAAAGTAGGTGAAGGAGTGAGTGAGGGACTGAGGGAGGGAGGAAGGAAGAGAGAACGATCTCGAACAATCGGGAAACAGGTTGACGTCAAAAAAGAGAAAGGCGTCCATCGGCAATTTGGAGAGAAAGTCCAAAGTGGAAGTTGGTCCGTCAATAACTGATCAATGGAATTGTGAAAAAGAAAATCTCAACTAGACTGACATCCTGAGTAGTTTGATCGGGAATTGTGAGGACTGTGCGGATAGTGGGGACTGGGGTAGGATAAAAATCGGAATGCATCCTTTTCTGTGAAGATAGGTGGAGGATTGGTATTGTTCTTGTTATCATGGCGATCAGTTCATGTCGATGGTGTTGAAGACCCACTCAGTGAACTTCTTGAGCTTGGTGGCTGAGGTCTGCGACTCCTCCTGCAGCCGCTGGTTGTCCTCCCAGAGCCGCTTGATCTGGGACTGAAGACGCTGCTTCTCCTCCCGCTCCTGGGGGGGGCAGGGACAGGGGGAAGTCGGAAAACAGCAGAGACATTGGCTACTTTAGGTTGACGATAAATAAGACATTACAACAGCTACATTGGTTCTATTAAAAGCTGCAAAATTTGTAACCATGGAAATCTGTCATCATTTCAGAGAAAAAAGAGGTCTAAAAAATTCAACTAGTGCCCGACAGACCCGGTGCCGGGTTCACGGCGCGGTATTAACGAAACTAGACCTCCAGATGAACCTGTAGCTGTAAACGTGTCATGCTAGCTCGAAGCGGATGTAACATAGCTCCTAATTCGGCAATCTTTTTTGACAAAAATATATATGATATATGTTATTTTCGCCTTTTATTCTTTTCCCTATTTTTGCATACTTTGGTACCTCAACAGTCATGGAATTGTAGAAATGGGGATGGCTACAAAGCTGAGACTCTCGTGGATCCAAAGACCCCAATTGCATCCATGTGTGATAAAATATGGCCTCACAGTAACTATTTCTATATGATAATATTTTTTTTTTAAACTTGACCTTACTGTATGAAATGACTGATCGTGACCTCTATAATCACCTCATGAAACTCTAGACCCGGAATCCTGACACCCAGAACATTCAGAAAATGTATGGGATGTCCAGGTACTTTGAAGATAAGCGGGTTTTTCCGAGCCATTTTCAGAAAATTGTACTGGTCATTCAATTATCAAAGTCGTCAAAATAGCACGAATATCCAATTTTCAAAAGTTATTGATACTGCATCATAGCATTAAGTTTTCTTAAGTGTTTTTCAGGGTCATGAGGTCTTTTGCAGGGACACCTATCGGTGTCAACCCACAACTTGGTGCAGTAAAAACTAACACACAATTGAGCATTGGAATGGCCATCACTGGGCATGAGTATAACTGTTCAAAACCCCTTTACACTCAAAATATTAATCATTTTATCAGGCACAATTAAAAATACAATGTTTATTATCTTTTAATTGATAGAAAACATTGACATAGTGTCAAGCTGCATCTCAAATGATTCCTTAGGGTGTCAGCATTCTGATGGTGTAAGACACTTGTATGTGGCACCAACTGTTGACCCACCCCCCAGCAGATGAACAACATGTTATGACAAGGGCTCCTCTCCTGTGTGGGTGTGGGGATGAGGTTTTCACCTGTTGCTCATTGATTGATCGTCTAACGAGCAACAGGCGTACAGCCACCCTGATCAAACTACACCACCCCCACAATGTTGTAACACAATGATAAACAAGTAATGATTGATCATGTTCATAAAAAAGAATACCCTTTAAGGGGAATACCACCCATTTTTAGCACAAAAACGGCTGAAATGATACCTCCAAACAAACTATACTCAGAATAAGGACACATACAGTATGTCACAGCCAGGGAAGGTGGAACTCCAAATAAGGACATTTACGTCACAGCCAGGGTGAAGCTCTGCCCGACTTTATTAGCGGATGTGAAAAAGTACCAAGTGGAAAGTACTGTAAAGTATTAACTTTTTCAAGTTAATCTTGTTAAAGTTGTGCTGTTTCAAATGGAATTGAGATTCACCATTCATCCCAATGAGGAATGAATGGAGCACTCTTTCTCAGGTTGCCTGATTGCCATGTTCTCAGATACAGAGGAGTGAAGGAACTATGGTACTATGGACCACATTACAACTGAGGGGTATAGATTTGGCCATTTTTAATTCTGAAAATAGTAGTAGGGTCGTAGTCCTAAAACACAGACAGATAAGGAGACAACTATATGTGTGGATGGGAGAGATACATTTTCTTGCGTGTGTGTGCTCGTACCTTTTTCAGGTCCTCCTGCAGCATCTTGACCATGGCTTCCAGTTTGGTGACCTTCCTCTCCAGACCAATGTGGCCTTCACTGTGGGAAGAGAATGGTGTGAGTCATGACGAGGACGTTCGGATTGAGCGACTCTTTAAGATTGAAGATACCTAAAATGCATTCCAACATTGTATTTCATAGCTGTCTGTGTGTGTGTCTGTCTGTCTGTCTGTCTGTCTGTCTGTCTGTCTGTGTGTGTGTGTATGTCACCTGGAGGAGGGCCGGGACAGTGGGACGGGCTGCAGCTCGATGTGGGGCTGTTGGGGGCTGGAGGCACCGCTGCCCCGGTGGTTTGAGTCCGAGAACACAAAACCTCTCTGGACTGGAGAAAGGAGGAGACGAGAGAACGGGAGGAACGTCAGTAAAAAGTAAAAATGTCCAAATAAAATGTTCTTCTAGAGAGGTTTACCAATCTACGTCAGCAATCTCAAACCAGTAGATAGTGCTGTTGAGCCACCCTTACTTATCTGCAACGGCAATTTGATCACATTTGTAAAAATAACGAATATTACAAATAGATTGTTGTGTTTGATTAGAAAACAGTAACATATTTCTGTTTACAGCTTAAAAAAAAATAATAAAAAAACATTTGAGAGGACATTTTCACACCAGGAAATAGTCCTAGGTTTGGTTTGCATCAAAGGTCACAGTGGACAGGAATTAAGCCACTTTGAATGTATAAAATATAAAATTGTGATCATTTTTTTACCTCTTCAGTGAACATGCTTCTTTCTCCTCTTGTTTCCAAAGTGTTTGTGTAACCACTCTGTGTCCACAGTGTAAAAGACACTGTGTACCCTCAAAACAATGGTGGCAGGTTGCGCTGGTAATGGCGGTATGTAGGTAAGTAAAAAAAAGCACAGCAATGCGAACCCACAGCTCAAAGAGCGTAATGGGGCGGAAAGGGTGCAGATAAAGAAGGGAGTGTGTACTTTTCTCACTCTCAAAGGTGTTGGCAACGTCCACCAGGTGTGTCCAGTCCAGGGGGCTCTCCCTGTCCGACGGGGGTAGGGGCATCAGCTCCCGGGGGAGGGGCCCGCGGTGACGCTCCACCAGTTCCACCAACGACGTGTCGGACGCGGAGAGGTCGCCTACCAACAGGGTTAGTCACTTTCAAGGGTTCCACCACGTCTTGTGTACCTTTCTTACATTTATGTTAAGAAGCCCCTTGTGAAAATACCAGCCCCCTTATTTCCCATTTTGCATTAATAATATTTCAAAATTATATATTTTTTGCATCAATTCAATTCCAACAATGCTGGATTCACAGGCCCAGCTGTGTCAGATCCGGCGTTGGCAGAGGTGGCATTGGCTCTGGGTGGCTGTCAGCAAGAGCATCACCAGCCCACGTACGGCAGCTAAATGACGGGTTCTGGACAAAGATTGGAGTGTGCGAAATAGACGCTTTTAAGGATGAGGTGAGCCTTGTGCAGCCTTCCCAGATGTATAATTTATGATGATGTTTCAAGAAACACTTGGGACAAAGCCCTTTGTAAATCGTAGGCAGGCAATTTTCTGCAAATCTCAAGTTGTTAAAAAATTATAACTTGGACACATTATTGAGATGCAAAAATGAAAAATTATTTATTATTATTAATTTTATAAATTGGAGTTAGTTTACATTATTATTACTACATAATGTAAAAATATATAATAAGAATAATTATTATTATATAATGATAATTATGATGATGATAATAAGAATATTTATTATTGATATGATGATGATAATAATAATAATTATGATTATTATGATTATTATAATAATAATCATAATAATAATAACAACAAATATTGCGCTGGTGCCGTTTTAAAACGTAGATTGTTTTGTACATTTTTGGTAGTGCAAGAGTTCACGAGTGTGTGCGTGCGCACGTGTGTGTGTGAAACTGGGTCATTATCATCTGCCTAGCGCCAAAATGCCATTGAGAGAATGGGGCCTCTTGAGGGTAATTGCCACAAATTCAAAGCGTTACACAACTGAACTCATTGTCTCTCAACTCAAAATCTGACTTGGTTATTTTTTCCCATTACAAGGGAGCATCTGCTTTAAATGCCGATCCATATTGATTTGGGGCGGTTTAATAACTATGTAAAGAAAATGACCAAAGTTAACAAAGTGGGACAAGAAGCTTGGTCAAGTGGATATTTTTGGAACTATGCAACCTTCTAGAATGGAATCTTTTTACAGTTTTATCAATGAGGCCACAAACCTTTAGATACTTATGTATATAAATATTTGCTGTACCTAGAGCAGTGGTTCCCAACTGGTGGATCCCAGTCTAAATCTGAGTCGCGGGTCCATTTCTCGTGGACCGCGGGTGTATATGTCCACCTCTTCAAAAATCGACCGTATATTGTAGATTGTAAGGTCCTCTGATCAGGGTTTGCTGATTGTTCCACGACCAAGACTTAAAACTAAGAGAGACCGTGCTTTAAGATTAGATTAGATTCAACTAATTGTCATTGCACAGAGTACTGAGGCAACGAAAGAGGTTGTGGCTCCTAAACTTTGTAACTCTCTCTCTTTAGAATTTAGATCTGTGGACACTGTGAACACTTTTAAAAAGGCGTTAAGACCCATTTGTTTAAACTTGCCTTTGTGTAATTTTCTATTTCTATTTTATTTCCGTTGCGATTGTTTTAGTATGTATATATGTTTATCTACCTCTGAGAAGTACTTTGTGACGTCCCTGCTCTTGAAAGGTGCTATACAAACAAAGTTACTTGCTTACCATATAAACACCGTATATTTATTTATTTATTTGTAACAAATTTCCAATGCAAAGCCATTATTTTGAAACCTGTAACACCGTTCCCCAACTGCGGCGTTTAGCTGTCATGATAACCTCACACACATGGTAAGCCCCCATGACGCCTACCATGGAGTTTGACGCCCAGCTTGTAGGAGGGCCGGCGGAGAGGCACGCCCCGGGTGGTGGGCGAGCGCGGCACCGTGGAGCAGCTGAAGAGCACGTCGGTGCCGAGCGCCTGCTCCATCACCACCGAGTCTCTGACGGAGGGCAGCCGCTGGCCGCGGTAGATGCTCTCATCCGACAGTGTCCGGTGCAGCGAGCGCCGGTGGCTGGGGGGCTGAGCGGAGGGTGAGGGCTGGGGGTAATATGGGCAAAAGCATTGTTTTTGTAAACACTTACAAATCATAGAAGGTACGTGTGTGGTGAGGTTAAAGGACCAATGCTGACGATGACAATGCATTCGACTTTCAGACCAAAAGGTCTAAAAGTATGGAAAAAGTGTCCCGTCTAGTAAAAACTAGATGGGACACTTTTTCCATTACCCTTGATAAGCTTTCATTTTTAGATTGTCTCCATTTACCTTTTTTTTTTTTTTTTTTTTTTTTTTAAATCTGAACAATATGATGGCAAACCTACCTAAAAATGATCTCCTGGTCTCACTGACAAGGTGTATTTGTTCATTCCATGTGAACAAGCAGAAGCACCATTGCTTTAAATTTACATGAACACAAACACTTGATTTGACCTTTATCCTTTGAGTTTAGCTGCTGATTCTTAACGTCTGGACATAGGAGACTTCATGAATGGAGATATTAGTTTGGTGCTTTTGTGAATTTTGCAGTCCAATTTGACAATTTCTTTAAATTCTTGACTGTAAAAAGGGGAACGATTTTTTTATTGCAATGGTGCAAAATCTGCTATAGATTATGGATTTGTGGAATTAACTTGTGATGATCATGATACTTTGATTATGAACCGTATCTTCCATCGGATCCTTATTTCTATCTTCTAACTTTCAAGACTCACCAAACAGTAAAGAGACGTACCTTGTCCTTGTGTCGGCGCGGTGGGGATGGCGGACTGTCAGGGGTGCTGTGCCTCTTCAGGTCCTCCTCTATGGTGGACTTGGCGTGGGGCTGCGGGGAGTGCATGTCCCTCAGGGAGGGCCTGGCCGCCGGGATGGGCAAAACCTCCACTCCGCCCTCGCCTGGGGACTTCCTAGTGTGCGCGCACACACACACACACACACACACACACACACACACACACACACACACACACACACACACACACACACACACACACACACACACACACACACACACACACACACACACACACACACACACACACAGACAGAGAGAACAGGGTCATTCAGTTGCATGGAAAAGTTTCACCGTCGGTGCAGCTGTGTATCTACATAGTGTAGTACTTCAGACAGCCACTGGATGGCTACAAAGTATTATGATTATTATGCTCACCAAAAACAAATACACTGGAGATGGTGGCAGTTTTTAAGACATGGAACTATGTGCCCACTAACCTAACCCCCCTGCATTAAATACACACTTGCCAGGCGATCTGTCTTTTAAAGCCGCCTTCCCATTATCCACCCCAACTCTCTCTCATTTATCTCCCTCCATCCTTACTTGCGTGCATCTCCGAAGTCCACAGAGTTTATGGTGGAGCCAGGCTTCCGCCAGCCTATCAGGTACTTGGACTGTGCCCCCTGCCGCGGGTAGAAGCTCTTGGGCCCCGGGGACACGGAGGACTGGGAGGAAGGCGAGGTGGCAGAGGACGAGGAGGAGCTCTCGTCCCGGGGGGAGCTGTGGCCTGAGTGGCGCGAACTGCGAGGAGAGACGGGAGATGCTACATTTTGTGAATTTAGTGTCTATAATCTTTACTTCATGTTCCCCACTGAGCTGCTGCAATACCGAATCCCCCCCCACAGGATTTATCTTATCGCATCTTAACTTATCCATAATTCCCCAGACACTTGCAGCGGGGAAGGCAAAATTACCTTAAAAAAAAAAAAAACGGTAAAGTTCATTAAGTACAAATACCCACACACAAAATGACCCCTGAAAGTTAAAGTAATACACTGATCTTTCAACTGAAGTAAAAGTATGTCAGTAGTTGATCTCAAATGTACTGAAAGTACTAAAAGTAAAAGTTCCTTGATATAACAGAGACAGTATAAAGGATCAGGATCATGCATATTTTGATTACAAGTTACAAGAAATGCTTACTTACATAAACATTACGTTTTTATAGTAACTTATGTACTTACTAAATAAAAATAACAAAATTGATTTATTGTATACATAAATTGCTGATTAAAAGGAACTGTTAGAAATGCAGTAGAATAAAAAGGTATACATATACATATAAAATGGCCACATAATTGAACTCTGTCCAGCTGATATTAATTACTGTATTTTACACTCATTCTTTGGTGCAGCGCATTGTGCCAAAAGGAACCAACAGCTACAAGGTTCCCAGGATGCAACAGAAGACGTACACGTTCTATGATTTATGATCAAAAGGAAAGTTTACATATGTGCTTAATTCTCTCTCTCTCCCTCTCTCTCTCCCTCTACCTCCCCACGTGTTTCAGATTTCCTGTGTAACGTGGAAAGATAAGCCTGTGGGGTGGGAGGAGATAAGTTCTGTTGTGTGTGTTATCTACGTTGCTGGGGAGGTGGTCTTGGCCTCGGAGGAGAAAGGGTTGAGTAATGAGATAAGGAAACTTCTCAATGGGCGGCGAAAACACACTACGTGCACGAGGTCAGATAAAAAAAACAAAAAAAACACAAGACAGCGGGGATTCGATTTGGAGGGATTCGCTATCGCAATGATCAGAGGGAAATTTGGGTTATGGGGTTATAAATTTAGAATCACAATGTTTCTCAAACATGATTCAAATATTGCAGACCTCATGATAAGAGACATTGGGGCGGTTTCTCATACATGGTTTAATCTAAATCAGTACTAAACTAATCCTATTTAAATTAATCCAGAATTGGAAAATGCCTTCCTGAGACGTTGCTTAATTGAATTAGTTTGAGACTGGGAAGTCCTAGACTAAGGTCATTTAAGTCCCTGTAAAGTGAATTCAGTGAGGGTAATTGCTGAAAACATGTGAATAAGACTGAAAACAATGAAGTACTGAATTGTGGAGTTTAGACCGTTAAACTGTTTCTCACCATTTTTGTGGTCTGGATTTCTTGGGCTCGCCCTCAACACTACATAAACACCAGGTCAGACCGTCGGAAACAAAGCATTTGTGGTGAAATAAGCTAAGCTAACAGTCTGGGGTCTGAGATAAAACGCTGTTTTGGGAATAAAAACGATGAGTAAAAGGCGTCTTCAGGGAGACCGTTAACTCATGCCAAGTCTTTCTGCCCCGCACCCGCACCCGCACCCACACACACACACCTGGGGTGTGAGCCCAGGTCGCTCAGGCTGTAGGTGCTGCTGTCCCGGACCAGGAGGTGAGTTGGGGGGCTCGGCCGTGTCCGGTCCATGCTGCCCTCCCCTGGGGGTCCGGGGGCCTCCGCAGCAGCAGGGGACCTCTCCAGCATCCTGCGGGCCCCCTCGGTTGGGCTGTGCCAGGGGGAGGGCGTCCGCTCGCGGCACTCCCTCCCGCCACTGCCCCCTCCTCCACCCCCACCACCACCACCGCCGCCTCCTCCTCCGCTGCTGCTGCTGCCGCCGGGGGCCAGAAGGGAGCTGGAGCTGCCATGGTGGGAGTGCGAGTGGGAGTGGGAGTGGGGGTGGTGTTGGGGCGCCCCGCCACCGCTACCAACGCCGTAGGAGCTGGTGTCGATGCCGCTGTCTGCCGACGCCCCCTGGAGGTAACTGCCACCACCCAGGCCGTTGGGCTCCATGTCAGCTGAGTCGCCGCCACCACCACCACTGCCGCCGCCGCCGCCGCCGCCACCACCACCGCCCCCCAGCTCGTACCACTTGTCGCTGTCACTGTGGCCTCCACTGGACGCCGTGCTGGACAGGGTGTTGCTGCTGGACTGGCCGGAGTAGGGGCCGTCTGACTGCAGAGGGAGAAGACAAAACCGTTATGAAGAGACAATGACTGAATTTGTTGAAATGGAAGATGATCTCCAGGTTTATCTGAAGCCTAAGGGTGCTATGGTGCTTTTTGAGATTGTTTAAATGTAGTCCTGCTCCATCACGGAACACACTGCATGTCTGACCAACTCCGCAGAATCAGATCAAGCAGATCAACTCCGGAGAATGAAAGCAAACAACAAGCTGATCAAAACTAATATTTCATAAATTTACCAAAACATAAATATTCCTTGAAGTTACTAAACTGAGGTCGACCAGAACGCAATGGTAATGGTTTAGGAAATATTAATAAATAAATATAATATCTGCTATGATCATTGAGAAACAGGGGGTTAAGAAAATAAGACAAGTGTAGGATTGATTGGAAGAAAAAAATGAATGACTGACCTGGATGCTCTTCTTGGGGGACAAGTGGATGACTTGCTCCTGCCTCTGGATACGGGGGGCTCCGGAGTAGCCCGAGCTGGATTTGGAGACTGGGACTTCTGACACACACACACACACACACACACACACACACACACACACACACACACACACACACACACACACACACACACACACACACACACACACACACACACACACACACACACACACACACACACACACAATGGGGAAATGAGCTTGGCTGTTATCACTAATAGATATAATTCTGCTGTTAAAACATATTTATTTAAAGCATGTGTTGGAAATGTTGGTTCCAACATAGCACAAACGCGCTGAAAGCTTTACTATTGAGAAACATAGCACTCTGCTGCAGCTTCTCTCTATTGTTAAACTTAAAAGACTTTTACACTTTCATAAGGCCCTTTTTTATCCAATATTTTAAATCTTCTCAATAAAAATAATATCACATTTCATTTTAGTTAGTTTACTGCTGATTTGTGGAAGTGCAAAAAGGCCGGAATGGGGAAAAAAAGCCTATCCTTTAAGGTGGCTTTCACATATGCAGTATTTGAATGGAACCCTGGTGCGTTTAACCCCTTGAGGCGCAGATATCGCACTGGGGCACAGACCAAAACAACCGGTCCGAGACCGCATGCGAGAGGCGTCTCGGGCCGCTTCCAAGCGAACCCCAGTGCAGTTAGATTGCGGTGGGAACACAATTTCACCCTGATTCAACCCAATTGTGGGAAGTGAACCAAACATGCTTTGTTTAACAGGCTGTGGGCATTTGTTTACATTACCAGCCCTGCTCTGTCGCACACGGCCCTCAGAAAAAAAAAACTTTTTTCCTCGTCTCTTTGTGCAGTTGTTACCAGAGACGCCTGTAGCTCGGAACCGTAGTTGGGAGCAGCTGCTAAATGTCACCTGCCGTCCGCTGATTTGCAGCGGTGACTCCCAACAGTTTGATTTCCTTCTACAGAGACAATGTGCGGCAGGACGCTTTCGATCCCAGGTAGTAGACGGGCACGTTGTGACTTTTAGAATAAAATAATGGGGAGGAGTACACACTAACATGCAACATGCGTGTGTGTACTCCTCCCCACTCCTCCTCTATCTAAGATAATAACGTAGAGCCATGTGCGAACAGGACTCCCGCATTCCCCACAACACAACCTGTTTAAATCGGACCAAAATAGAAAACAAACCAATAGTATCAATTTCACTCTGATTTGGACCAGGCCAACGGACTATTAGGTGAGAAAGCGACCTAAGAAGCCATGATGGCTTTTAGGTTCCTACCAAATCCTCAAAAAAACAGCACGTAATCTTAAATGTATCCCTATCCGTGCTGCTCGGCTTCTTTACTCCCACCCGCCCACCAGTTCGATTGATTAGAAAAACATTCCTCAAAACAGAAGTGGTTCATATGGCGCTATTAAAAGATAGGAAGGGCGCCGGCGGCCCCAGTGGTGGCAAGCGTTTTGTGTCGCTGCTTATGCTTAAAACAAAGCACGTGGGAACGAAGCACTGGAGAGATAGAGAGGAATAAGGTGGTGTTGAGAGGAACATGTATGGCGGAGTTAATCGAGAAAGAATTCTGAGAGATACACAAAAGAGGGAGAGAGAGATGACAAAGCCAGTGGCCTTGTCACTTGTGACTCAACGCCATTGGGATAAATGCGTCAATAGTGATCGTGCTCTACACATTTTGACACATGTTTGCCATATATACGATTTATTTTTCCCCCATTTTTACCGCATCCCTTCCTGCGCTAATGCTGCGGGATCCTATCTCCTGAGTCAGAGATTTTTCAGTAAACTGATTATTGTGCGTAGAAGAGAGACACCCGGTCTGTCAAAAAAAGAGAGAGATGGATAGAGAGAGGGAGTAGAAAGAGAGGGATTTGTTTTTACACACAGACACACACACACACACACACACACACACACACACACACACACACACACACACACACACACACACACACACACACACACACACACACACACACACATCCATACATATACATATATAGAATACATGCATATATATATAGTATACATATGTACACATATAGTATAAATGTATAGTATACATATGTACATATATAGTATACTTATATAGTGTACACACACACACACACACACACTTTTTTGAATTCATTAATAAATATTTATTTTAAACATTTTGCTTGATGCTCATGCCATGTTTTATGTTATTATGCTTGCACGCTTTGTATTTTACCAGATTTTTCATTTTTATTTCATTTTTAGCTCTCTGTGAAGCACTTTGAGTTGCATCTCCTGTATGAATTGTGCTCTACAAATAAAGTATATTATTATTAGGGGTCCAGCTCGAACTGATATTGTTCCAGGAAAATTCTCTGAATTGTCAAATTCCTCAGAATTTTGAAATCTAAAACTATTCAAAAAGAACGGGAGAAGCGTAAGTTATAAAAATGACAAGATTTGGTTTAAAATAAAAAATGAAAAAAAAAATAATGTTTTTTTTTTAAGAAACGTCTTGTATAAACACTTTCCTACAGCTAAAGTAGCAGATTTAAATAAAAAGACAGAAAGTGTTCAGTACTGACAAGTTCTTCCATAATAATTTCCATACTAAATGAATGTTCAAGTTTCAAAAATGTTGTCAGCATTACAATACAGACAAGTCATCTATTCAACTAATTTTTCCAATTGTAGATTAACAGAAAAAATACAATGAAGTAGTAATTACAACTAACACGTTTTTATTATATTTATAGAATAACATGTATTTATTATTATTGTTATGCAAAGTAATTAGAAACTTTGTTTTTGTTATTGTTCACGATGCCAAAAAATAGCTGAAAATATAAGACAATAAAGATCCATTGTCCAAAAATCAAATCCTCAAGGTCAGTCACAATATTCTAAAACACATAAATTCTTAAAACATAGTTTTTCGAGAATATTTAAACTGAACGGCAGAAACATAGACGTAACTCCACGATGTTTGTAAATTTAGTAAATTGTGATGCATTTCACAGAAACCAAAAAACTGTAACACGTACCAAAAAAAATAAACTGGACCCTTTGTATTGCTGCCTGCAGCTATATTCATTATATATATATATTTTTTTTTTTCTACTATAGTATCATAACTTCATTATTATTTCATGTCAATAAAGCCTCACCAAATTTAATTGTGAGTGTGTGTGTGTGTGGCAATTCTGAGCGAGAGAGAGAGGTAAAAAAAAGAGAGCGAGAGTGAGAGAGGGGGCCAACTGTCCTCTGTGCGACTCCTGATATTTCTGGACGGAGGAAGGCCACATCACCACTGCAGAGGAAGACCACGGGGTCAAAGGGGGAGTCAAAAAAAAACTAAATGAGGGTAAAGAGAAAGGAGAGAGAGGAGGGGAGAAAGAAAGAGAGAGAGAGAGAGAGAGCGAGAGAGAGAGAGAGACCGCACGGACCTGCACCCTGCTGAGGGGAAGCGGGTTCGGCTGAGGTCGGATGTCGGTCTCTTCCCCCCGACGACAGACGAGTTGGGACAGAACCACAAAATGAGAGGGCAGGGGAGCATTCCCTAGTTTCCGACTCTCCCTCGGGACATTCGATATATTTTTAAATTTGAAAAAAAAGAAAGGAAGAACGAAAGAAAGACCCTGCAGCCTTGGAAAAAGACACCACGCTTAGTGCTTTTTAAGGAACTGAATGAAAGTGTCTGAATGAGATGAGAGAAAGAGACACGTGGGGTGTGGGCGGATGTACTCCCCCGACCTTGAGGTGAATCTGAATCAGAAAAAAAGTATTAAAAACAAAAAGAAAAAAAAAAAAAAAAAAAAAAGGTGTTTACCTCCAGACCCTCGTTCAACTCCGCCCCCTTCCTCCATTCTGGACCAGTTGGGAGTGGACTTGCCGCTTGAGCCGCCTTCTCCCACCACCTGCCGCTCTGAGGACATGGGCGAGTGACGGCTGCCTGCAAATCTGGAACACACACACACACACACACACACACACACACACACACACACACACACACACACACACACACACACACACACACACACACACACACACACACACACACACACACACACACACACACACACACACACATAGACAGACAGACAGACACATTGCATCATATGTATGCTCTTTATTAAAGTGTGGAGAGACACACAGAGTGTGTTTTTATTTTAAATTTAGATTCATTTCAAAGTTTTGCACTTAAATGAAACGTGAAACATGAACATCTGCTCTGTAAACATCCACTCCATCATACGAGGAGGGCAGAACCCCGTCTATCCGGAGAGAGAGCATCTCTAGCGTCTATAATAAAATTTCTATGCGTCTCTCCGCGAGAGATGCTCTGTCCTCGGATATATATAATATCTTACAAAATTCCCCATGATGTCCATTCAACCAGCATAAGACATAAGACATTTTATTTGTCATTGCAGGCATACAACAAAAATATGCTGGGTAACTCTCAAGAGACCAGCAGCAATAGAAATCAAGATAAAAACAAGATAAATATGATGAGGCAGCATCCCTTATCTATATATTATAAATAAAGGCACTTGGATGAGGCAGGTAAGCAGTGACAGTGCGAACAGTGCAGTATACAAAATGTATTGCACAACAAATTAGGTAGTTAAAAACAATACAGTCCTCAGTCCTCAACAGCTATGGGAGGGTGGGTGGTGATGGAGGCTACAACTCTGGGGAAGAAGCTGTTATTCAGTCTGTTAGTTCGGGCTTTGATGGCTGTACATCTCTTCCCCGATGGAAAGGGGATAAACAGACTGTGAGCTGGGTGGGTTGGGCTCTTACTGATTGATAGCTGATGGTCTTCTTGTGTAGACAGCGAGCATACACCGTGTCCAGGTTTGGGAGCACAGTTCCCACAATGATCTGGGCCGTTTTCAGCACCCGGACCAAGTCCTTCCAGCTCGGCAGTGCAGCTGGCATACCACACCGTGGCACAGGGGCAGAGGAAACTCTCTATGGTGCTTCTGTAAAAGTTTACGAGGAGCTGAGAGGGAAGTTTGGCCTATTTGAGTTTTCTAAAGGAAGAAAAGGCTCTGTTGAGCTTTCTTCGCCGGGTGGGAGGTGTTATGACAGATCTTTTTTTGTTATATGGATTCCCAGGAATTTGATATCACTGACACTCTCCACCTCCTCATCATTTATGTGGAGAGGGGGATGTGTGGTCCTTCGTGGATCTCCTAAAGTCCACAATGATCTCCTTGGTTTTTGTGGTGTTGAGGAGCAGATTATTGCCTGAACACTACTTGACCAGATGTTGGACATCCTCTCTGTAGTGTGTCTCCTCATTTTCGGATATAAGTCCCACTATAGTGGAGCTGTCAGCAAATTCACTATGGTGTTAGAGGGGTGCAGTCATGGGTGAGGAGAGTGAAGAGGGCTGGACTTAGCACACAGCTCTGCAGTCCACCTGTGCTCAGGATGAGGGTCGAAGATGTGTGGTTGCTCATTCTGACATTATGGGGTCTCTTATTGAGGATGTCCATAATCCATAAGCAGAGTGAAGTGGCATATACCAGGTTGCTGAGTTTGTCTACTTGTTAATGGGGGATTATAGTATTTAAAGCGGCGCCAAAGTCAACAAATAGCATCCTGACACTTGTGCTTGGATGCTCCAGCTGGGACAGGGCTGTATGAAGTGAGACTGCATCCTCCGTAGATCTGTTTCCTCGATAAGCGAAGAGGTGGCTGTCCAGATCACTGGGGGTGATGGTCTTGATGTGAGGTAGTACAAACCTCTCGAAGCACTTCATAACAACTGGTGTTTGGGCAACTGGGAGATAGTCATTAAGGCTTTTAACTGATGTGGTTTTGGGCACTGGGACGATGGTGGTGGATTTAAGACAGGTGGGGACTGCAGCCTGTTGTAGGGAGAGGTTAAAGATGCTGGTGAACATTCCTGCATCTAGTGAAACACGTACATACATGTACACACATACACACCCCCCCCCACACACACACACACACAGTGTTGCTTACTGCTCAGGCATGGACTTCTGTCTCCAGTGGGCGGAGCCTGCAGAGGTGTCGCTGGAGCAGGAGAGGTTGCTGGGAGAGCTGCGGTTGTGTGGGGAGCGACCCAGCGCCAGGGAGGAGGCCAGGCTGTAGCTCTCGCTGCCGGGGGACACCCTGTCGAGCACATGAAAAAGGATGAAGGAAGCGGGAAAAACAAGTGAGAACTTGGGGAGAGGGACTTAACCCAGATGAGGTTAAACATAAACAAAACAAACTGAAGCGCCGCAGTAAAACAAAAAAAGATGCTTTTGTTGATCCTGCAGAGGAAATTCCACTGATCCCTCCGCTGTGCCTCCCAATTCACACGGAATACAGATGAAAAAGGAACATCATAGACCAACGCCTACTTGAAGGTTTGAGCTCCAAGTTGCTTTCTGCTAAACAGAACAATACAAAACAAAACACAAAAGAGCCATGTAGGTTTGAAATGACGGCCTTGTTGCTGTTAAACTGAACGAAGTGTAACGGCGACTTTGTGTTTTCTGCTGTAGTGTACTGGAAGTACGGTAGGTACTGGGATAACCAAGGGTCTAAAAAGTCTCAAATAAATGACTCGCCAAAGTGGTAGAGATGACGACCCCAGAAAGTATCATTGGTGCTTGAAGGGCGATTTGGACGTATCCTCTGGTAAACCCCTTTGAGACGATAACTTGGATTATGAGCAAAAGACACTAACTTAATTTAAAACTCTTTGTTTTTACAAAATGCATTCAAGTGTGACTGCACATAAATATTTTGACTGTTCTCTAACAAAATACATCAATTCAGGGCACAATGTTAATGTTTCTTTACAAATTTGATCAAATCAGCATTGCAGATAGTAAGTGTGACTCACCACCGTCAGTTGGTTGGAATCTGCACAAAGCGTGCAGGGGTGATGCTGATGTCGATTAGTATTTCCAAATATATGTATTGCTTCAGTGCCGGCAAGACAAAAAAAACTGTTTGTTCAATAAGGAGTGGATGTGACACGTACAATCCATTGGCAGAAAGGGACTTTTTAAGGAGTTAAGCACCGATTTTATAGTGTTACACTGCCTTTAAAGGTCTGGGTATTTGGCACCGGTACTGTAAGGTCAGGTGGTATTGAATAGTTAAAAAAAAAAAAGAAAGTCCGTGGGAGGACCCGTTACCTCTTGGGATCCAGGGGCCGCCCGTCACTGCTGACGCTGCGCGGGATGACGGCGCCCCGCTCCAGCCGCTCAGCCGATAGCGTCTTGCCCACTGAGCTGCCCAGGCTGACGGCCCGGTTGGGCGTGTGTGGCTGCGGGGAGGCGGTCAGCGACTGCTGGGGACTGCTGGACGTCCGCTGCCACTTGTTGTTGTTGCTGCGGAAGGGGAACTTGTACTCGAAGGAGCCGCCGTCGCTGCCACTGCCCTTGTACTCCACCACGGGCATGCGGTAGAGCTCCGAACAGCCCCTGTGGCCAGACGGGGCAGCACAAGTCGCATCAGACATTCGTCCTTCGCTACAGAAGTTCTCTGACATATCTCCTATAACAACAACTTAACAGCAGAGCTGCTGACTTGTTACTTAACAATGCAGATGATAATTGCCTTACTGTTATTTTACTGCACGCTTTTAAGACATTTTCCTGTTGAATTCCCTGCATCGATCATTCCTTTCTTTAACGACTGACAATCATGTTCCCCATAAAAAACAGTCATATTCATCCCACTGTAATTACGTCGCTCCCATGTGGATAATTAGATTAAGTGCAGGAGTCAAGCAACGATACAAATGTCGGTGAACAAAGGCAAAATTGGTATTAATACAATTTAAAAAGGGTTTTGTATTATTCAGGATTGGAATAAAAAATTGCATCACAATGATGTTTCTCGTATGGCTTGACGAGAAAAAGACAGATGGAAATAGGTCTTCACCTACTAATACGCATAATGTCCATTCTAATTTGACCAAGACCAAAAAACTTTTACAAACCCGTCCGGTTTTTCTCACTAATTCCCGCAGAACTCCCACCACCCACCTGCGCGGCGTGGCGTCGTCGTGCGGCGGGATGATGACCACACGCACTGTCACCGAGGTCCTCAGCAGGTCGATCATCTGCTCGTGAGTGAGCGTCGCCACAGCCACCTTGCAGATCTCCACCAGCCGGCTGCCCTGCCGCAGCCCAGCCTGCCAGGCGTAGCCGTAGGGCTCCACCTGTTGGTGCACACGTGTCATTGCATGGTAGAAACCTCGTGGATTTTGATGTTATCGGGACTTCTTCACCAAACTATGGTCGTCTATCCATGACGAGATGTTGCGGTTTGGCTTGCCATGATGGTGATGAACGAAACCTTAGTTGCCTTGACGAATGCCAAAATACACTTTCAATGGTGAATTCAACACCCTGTCCACTAACTTGTAATACTGTATTGTACTTTAATAGTTAGGTACTTGTGTGTGCTGTTGCATTCCCTCTTAATGGATGGAATGCAACATGGTGGTGGTAATCAGCAAGATTATGATTCTCTATTTGACACTTCTTTTTAGCTGGCATTCAATGTGTTTGCGTTTTGCATGTATTTCACAATATGCCGTTTCCAATGTTGGTGGAGGGATCTGCCTTTGCCGGCAATTTCTTTGTCAATGACAAAGAATTTTTATTTTTTTATTTTTTAAATCAATTACCCAGAAGAAAGTCTCCACTTAAAATTAAGTAAAACAATTTGTTATGCAAAAGCTTTTCATTCTGGTTTATTTCTGTTTAGAGAAGTTCCCTAACCCTAACACCATACAATAAATGATAGAATAAACTAGCCAGTCACCTCGGCCACGATGCCCTCGTAGTTGACGTGGAAGCCCAGCTGACCGAGGCCGTTACGCCGCAGAGTCATCTCCGAAGTCTCACAACCCTTTGTCAGGAACTGGGGGGAAGAGGGGTGGTGGGATGGAGGGGGGGAGGCAGGAAGAGAGATAAGGGGAGAAAGGAGGAAGATTTGGGGGGGAACCGTAAAGGAGGGACGTAAGAAAGGAGAGAAGTTTCCGAACATCTCAAGCCAAACAGTCCCCAGAAATGTAAACAAACAAGACAAGAGGCCGCTTGAAGGGGGAAGTTAAGGTCTGATGCTCTCCCGTGGCTGGTTTCAGAACAATTCTTAAAACACTCAATTCCCATGTTAATTTTAGTGTGCAAATCCAGTGTCACTTACCTCCTTGGATGTTTACCCCAAGGATTGTGTATAGCATGTAGGTTATTTGATGACATCTAAAAGCGTGTTGGGGTGAATTGGGTGAGAAGCAGTACACTGTCTCTCATTTCTACCGTGTAGCAACCAGAGGTGGAGTTGAACAAAATATCATATATTAATATTTCTCTACATTTTAGAATCAGAATGAGTTCATTCCGCCAGGGACATTTACATACACTAGGAATTTGTCATGGTAACGCTTGTTTTGTTTCATGACAGACGATCAGCATGAAAAAAAAAGCTCAACAGTCTGAAAAAAATAGAGAATAAAAAATATTTTTTAATAGAATAAAGAAGAAGAAAGAATAAAAAATAAAAATAATAATAACAATAACAGCCAATTAAATACAAATAGTCGGAAAACACAAAAAATACAAAACAAAAATCGTCAGATCTATAAATATATACAGATATATCCAAATATACATTTGCTTATTTAACACTTTATGTATTATTATTTATCTAATTTAATTTTATATATCAGTGACATCATAATATCATTACAAAAACAGTAAATATTTTTTAATTTTCTATATTGCTATTTGCATAGTTTATATATATACACACAGTACACAAACACACACACACACACACACACACACACACACACACACACACACACACACACACACACACACACACACACACACACACAATTTTTTTCCGCTCTTCGTTAAATATTACATTACAAAAGCAAACCAATACTAAAATTTTATGTCAGTCGGTATCGTAAAATTTAGCATGTGTGAATCTTGTAAAGCGCGCGCGTGTGTGTGTGTACACTGGGCACATACTGATTTCTTTTTGAAGGAGACAGGAGAAAACATCCCTTAAGCAAAAATGATCCCTGAGAGACCCAGAACTATAAATAAAGCCAAATAAGGGCCCTCAGCTTAAGTGCTATACCCCTCACTGGAATAGCAACACACACACACACACACACACACACACACACACACACACACACACACACACACCAAAAGGGGGAAAACTCCTCTAGTGGTGCCACTTTAGCTGAACCTCTATTGAAGCTAATTCTCACAAGGGAGCCTAAATAAGTCATGGCGGGGTGTAGGAACACCACCTGGGGTAGGAAAAAAAGCCTTTTGCGAAACACAGTACAAAGTGTGCGGAGACATTCGTGGTGCTTTTCAGATGCGTGTCTGTGCGTTTTTATTTTTAATTTTATTCCTACATGTGGGTGAGACAGTGGGGAGGAATAACGCAATCAGAAGAAAAGGGGAGTTAGAGAGAGAGAGAGAGAGAGAGAGAGAGCGCAAGGGAGCGTGAGAGAGAAAGAGAGAGAAAGAAAGAAAGAGAGAGCGCGCGCACGTCTTGAGTTCTGAAAGAGCGAGCTCCCCTCTCCTCCTCTCCCTGGCACAGAGGTAGTCCTGAGGCCGCCAAAATGATTGAAGATTAATGCCAGATGCATAAAATGAAACATGAAAGTAATGTCTTCCTGAGCTCTTCAAATAACAGCCTGTGTGTGCGTGCGTGCGTGCACGTGTGTGTGTGTGTGTGTGTGTGTGTGTGTGTGTGTGTGTGTGTGTGTGTGTGTGTGTGTCTGCAAAATCAAAGCAGGTGGTGGATTTAGCCATGTTTAATTTCTGCCAGATTAAATGTATATGGGATAGGAAACACGCACGCACGCACGCACAGAGTTTGGAGGTGGAGAGCCACTTGGCAAAGTGATGCATTCAAAAGCACTGATGATTACATAAGGAAACGGCTCGGCTGGCTCGGCTGGGCTCGCGCCCCCCCCCCCCTTTAGCCAGTTCCCATGGAAACAGGTGAGGAAGAGCTTGGAACAATTACAGTGTGTGTGTGTGTGTGAGTCAAAGCGTAGGTGTGTGTGTATGCGTGCAATTAGAAGAAGGCTGACCGAAGGTGTCTTTTGTGGAGCGTTCAGAAGCTATAACACACACACACGCACGCACACACGCACACACGCACGCAAGCACACACCTGTTTGAGTGTGTACACCAGCCTCCCTCCGTAAATGAAGGTTCAATATATAATCTTTGTTCAAAACGTTGGGGAATGAGTCACTTTGTCTTGTCGACCAAAAAACATAAAATTTCTTCATATCATTTGTTTAGGTCAGAGTTAGGTTGCTAAATTTGTGGTTCTGAGCAGAGAGACAGGACAAGATACCCATAGTGTACACTCAGCTCAAGGTCCGGTACGATGCACGGTACAGGGTTCATGGTTTGATACAGTCAGGATATTTTTAACAAAGTTCAAATGGAAATGCTGATTGTGAGATTTGTAACATGGTTACCTCAAAATCTGTCACAACAGGTCTAAATATACAACCCCATTAGGATACTCCTTTCATTTTTTTAATTCATAAGCAGACATCATGATACATGAAATTGCAAAATTCTGGATGATTATTGCGTGAGTGTGTTTATCCTCTCACCTCCAGGCGCTTCACCACCTCCTTGAAGTCCTCGGTGTTGTTGCCGACGCTCCGGAGCGACACACTCTCTCCGCGCTCGTAGAAGATGCGCATGGAGGCCGGGCTGCCCAACGTCCAGCCTATCACATCCTTGGTGGCGCAGTTGTGCACCACGGCCTTGGCCTCCTGGTCTAGCAGGATCAGGAAGTCGTTGGAGACGGCCAGCAGGGCCTCCAGCTCGCCGCCGGAGCTGTGGTCCTCAGCGTGCACCGCCCAGACCACGGCTCCCAGGCTCCGCAGCTCAGCGCCGCCGTACGGCCGACTGCGCTCCTTCTTCTTATGTGCCAGCGAGATGAAGGGGAACTTGCCCGATGGGTCGATGGGCGTGCTGGTGGTGTGGCGCTCGGCCAGGTCACGGAGGTACTCCTGACGGGTGCGGGTGGCCATGGCGCGGAACTTGTGGGACTTGTGCGCGGCGTTCTCGGCGTTGATGACCTTGGCCAGCAGGAAATCCCGGAACACCGAGGACTTGGGGAAGGTCACGCCATCGGGGATTGAGGGCCCGAAGGATGGCATGTCTTTGGAGCGGGTGACGGCCACACTAAAGGGGGAGAGGAGGGTAATTGAGGGAGGTTAGAAGGGGGGAATCTATGATCAATAGCAGAAGTCGAAGAATGACTTTATTCATCTCTGTGGGGAAAATGGTGCTCTGTATTTAACCCATCCTTGGAGCCAGCTAGGTATTGGACAGCCATAGGACAATGCCCGGGAACCAGGAATGCATCCGTCAAAGGCATCCTTGACCAAGGCATTGGCAGCAAACAATGGCAGCCAACTGGACCAGCAATGCTTTGATCAAAGGGTCACCGCAAGGATTGTCTAACCCCAACATGCATGTCTTTAGGGCAGGAGGAAACTGGAACATGTGGAGGAAACCCACGTGGAAAAATGGAGAGAACATGCAAATATCACACAGAAAAGCCCCATTTGGGTTGGCACCAAGAACCTTCTCGCTGTAAAGAAACAGTGTTGATGACTGAGCCAACATGCCAATGAATCTAGTGAGCTGGTATTATACAAGGTAGATGGCTTTGAGAAGCATTTGTCTCCCTTTCTGTGGTGCATGACTTAATTTGAAGACTGAACTTTGGCTAGCTCTTGAAGTACAAAGAAAATAAAGAAAATCTGGTTTGATGCCAGACAGTCATTTCCTCTGCCTTGGTTGTATCAAATGTCTTAAAACTGAGAAAAAGGTTTTTTTGTTTGTTTTTTTACTGTACTGGCACATCAGAGTTACATGAAACCTCAGCTTTGTCCCTTCTCTGGTTCACATCGCCAGCATTCCTACTACTATGGTCAGGGTAACACCGACAAAGGAACTTGCTCAAAGGTCTAATGAAGTGCTAAAATGTTGAATCTATAAACGTGTGTGTGCATCACAGACACACGTAGACATTGTAGAGCACGGTGGCACTTGTTTGGCCAACGGCTCCTCCTCTCCCTCCGTCCCTCCATCACTCATTACTCCTCCTTTCTCATTTTCTTTCCCTTTCATTAAGAGTCCCTGGAAAGGCAATCGGAGGCTGTCTGCTCCTCTTGGTATGTGAGGAACTCAGCAGGGCGGCCAGCGAGAGAGAGAGAGAGAGAGAGAGAGAGAGAGAGAGAGAGAGAGAGAGAGAGAGAGAGAGAGAGAGAGAGAGAGAGAGAGAGAGAGAGAGAGAGAGAGAGAGAGAGCGAAGAAAAGAAATGGGGAGAAAGGGGACGAGGATCCCATTTCTATTCTGCAGACCTCAGAAAAACAGCAGAGAAGGAGAGGAAATGACAAGAGAGGGAGAGAGCGAAGAGAAGAGAACAAAATATGGCAAAGAAAACAGTGTGTGGGAGACTATAAGGGAAGGTAGAGAGACATGGGAGGACAGCATTGAAATGGGAGTTCTGGGAGGAATCCAGTAGAAAGAATAGGTGTAGTGTTTCTCTCTCGCTGTGTGTGTGTGTGCGCGTGTGTGTGTGTGTGTGCACACACACAAAGGAGAAGAAGGGTGTTAATTTCTATATTTTGGAGCTCGGAGAGTACTGAGATATAACCCCTGTCACAAAAATACAGCAGTCCACATCAAAATAACCCCAAAACTTCAAAACTCTGAAGTAGAAATCCACGTGTTTGCCTGTGTTGGGTGCATTACACACCAGTCCCAGAATTCCATTGGAAATGGCGACGTTTTTTCAACATCCAACACATTCTTCTGATCGATTGATTTGGGGGGATTTTCAGAGCAATTTTTATCTTCTTTATCCTCTTTTATTCACCACCCAACAACCGGAACCAGCATACAGAGGAGCACATGAATATTGCAAATACACGAAAATTGCAAATACATACAAACATGGATTACCGCTTTAAAAAAAAACAACAACAAAGCAACAGGAAAAAATAGCTCAAAATGTGATATTCAGCCACAATTCTGTAGGGGGGGGGGGGTAAATTCATGAAGCAGCTGAATGGGTGATTAAAACCCTTCTTTCATAATCAACGCCATGGTGCGCCATCAGAAGCTCTTCAATGCATGTGTGTTTTTTGCCGAAAAGGCCAAGTCACAGAGACATCGCCTGTGTAATTCACGGAGGGAGGCCAGCGAAGGTCAATTGGGGTGTGGGGCAGGAAAGCAGACACAGAGAGGGAATGACAATGTATTATGTGATAGAGGGAGAGGGAGAGAGGGAGAGAGAGAGGGCCGCGGGAGGGAAGGAGCTCGCTTCCCCGCGGTTCTAGTGATTTGCGCTCTTTTATAAAATATCCAGTGCGTGGGCAGCGGCAGCGGCTCCGCTAGTGTGCACGACCCTCTGCCCACCGGGCCAGGCAGAGAAAGGGAACATTTCAATACCTATGGAGTAGGCGGCTGGACGAGTAGGTGTGTGTGTGTGTGTGTGTGTGTGTGTGTGTGTGTGTGTGTGTGTGTGTGTGTGAGAGAGAGAGACAGAAGGAGAGTGTGAGGGGTATCTACAAGACTGAACACAATCGGTGACACCCAGAGGTCCTCACACATTATGATTAACGTTTTGACAGCTTCTACAGCTCATGCTTGGTTGCTCATGCTACAGCTCAAGGTTGGTTCTCCAAAAGGCTCGGAGTACACACACACACACACACACACACACACACACACACACACCACCTTCGACAACTAAAGTACAATCAAATACAACTTCCCCAACACAAATGACCTGTAAACGCAGTCACATTTGAAATAAAGAGCATCTATCTGTGTGGATATCAAGGAATAGTGCCTGCTCGGGACCTGGGTACAGTCAGACATTTGCCTTCGGATGAGATGAGGAGGCTCTGCTCAAGAAGTCTCGAAATAACACATTGACATGACATTGCTTTCAGAAATAGAAAATGGCACCTTACTGCTTTAGAGAAGAAACAATTACTTTAGACCGTACACCCATTACAATTTGTATTTGAAAGTTGCACACAAATATCCGCTCATACCGTGTCCACTTTTTTTTTTTTTTTTCCCTTCTTCACCGGGGGGGGGGGGGGGGGGCGAGCAGTGCTAAGACGTACTGTTGTCATGACAACAGTTATTTAGGAGGCAGCTATTGGGCGTTTATTTGAAGTCAGATTTGCATAACAAGGAATTCATGAACATGATTACTGAACGGCAGCCGTTTAAAAACCCAGAGCGAATCTTTAGGCTAGCGCACGTGGACACACACACACACACACACACACACACACACACACACACACACACACACACACACACACACACACACACACACACACACACACACACACACACACACACACACACACACACACACACACCTCCACCTGTTCACGCACATGAATTTTCATATTTATCGATTGACATCAAAAAAACAAATTCCTATGGAATAAAAATACAAAAAAATATATTAAACTTCCACTGTCTATAATAGCTTATTCCCTGGGGAAAAAAAAAAAAAAAAAAACACATTTAGAATTTATTTTATAAAAAAATACATTTGGAAAACACAGCGCTGCTTACACAGATAAACAATTTATTTCGCATCGAGCGTAACTCATGCGTGGTGTACAAAAGCCAGAGAGATAAGTATGATTTCCCTCCTCATGGCCGCAATCACTTTGTTTGTTTTGTGGGGAAAAAGAACAATCAAAAAGAGACTCATTCTTCGGCTAAATTGGTAACATTTATACAGTGTTTGAGTAAGCCATCTATGCTATCGTGATGGGACAAACTAAAATTTAGCACTGAAACTAGTAGCTACGCCAGATGCTTCCAGTTAATAAGACCCTCCCTGACCACGATTCAAAGGGGGCTAACGGCTAAACCGGCCGGCATGAGAGGTCAAGATTTCATAGCATGAAGATTTTAAAGCTTGTTACAACACCGAGCAGCTGGTGTTGACTGTATCGCGGAGGTTAGGGTTTGGAACGGAAGAGTCCACTCATTAGCAGAAGTAAGAGATGAGAAGAACCACTCTCTGACTTGGCAAAGACTTGGGTTTGTGTCTGAATAACTGTTTGTTTGGTGTGTGTGTGTGTGTGTGTGTGTGTGTGTGTGTGTGTGTGTGTGTGTGTGATTTGTGCTTTTACTCTGCAACAATTGGCCCCACAGGAGACAATTAAGACCTTGCACACAATGCACTCGTACAGCAATTAAAACAGCCATTAGAATGGAGAGAGAGAGAGAGAGAGAGAGAGAGAGAGAGAGAGAGAGAGAGAGAGAGAGAGAGAGAGAGAGAGAGAGAGAGAGGAGAGAGAGAGAGAGAGAGAGGAGAGAGAGAGAGAGAGAGAGAGAGAGAGAGAGAGAGAGAGAGAGAGAGAGAGAGAGAGAGTGTGTGTGTGTGTGTGTGTGTGTGTGTGTGTGTGTGTGTGTGTGTGTGTGTGTGTGTGTGTGTGTGTACGAGATGAAAGGAGCCACAGATAAAGATGGAAAGCAGCCCGGGAGACATGAGCAGAGAGTGAAAAGTCCTTGAGCGATAACAACCGCATTCTTTGAAAATGGTAAATCGCACAACGACCACACAGAGAAGAGGTGAACATATCGGCGAGTCCCATGCGAGAGGCGAGCGGACACCAAGTGCAGCCGCCGTCGGAAGGGGGGAACGCCATGTGCAGCCCTGGACAGAGAAGAGTTTAGAATGAGGTCGAAGAGGAAGAAGAGCGCTGCGAAGCGATGAAGCTAAATGACACAACGTTCTACAGGGGGGAACGCCTAAAACTCATTAGTTGGTGTGTGTGTGTGTGTGTGTGTGTGTGTGTGTGTGTGTGTGTGTGTGTGTGTGTGTGTGTGTGTGTGTGTGTGTGTGTCAGAAAGTGAAATGTTTCCTTTTTGAGACAAATTGTTATGAAATTCCTATTCAGTGAAGTATTGCAGGTAAGTGCTGTATATTTAGTACAAGGCAGAGGGAAGAGTTAGGTAGAAACAGGGTTATGAACAGTTTTCTTTAGGTCAGATCAGAAGGTAAGTGATCAGGAACTGGAATAACTGTTACTACTTGCCCCCACACAAATTAGGCATGTACAAGGATTGTTTTTGGATTTACAGGTAAGTGTACATTAGGTTCAGCTTAGAGTTTAAGATTAGAGTTTGGAGTTGATGTCTGTCCCAAGTTTTTCTTTAGATCCTTTTATTTGAAATTCTTTACTATCGTCCGATAAGTATGAAGAGTCATTGAAAACCTGACTCAAATTCCTTGTATGTGTAAGTGTACTTGGCCAATAAAGCCTAATTCCGATTTTGATAACATCAGGTTGACTATAATGCAGAAGAACACATTTTCGACAAATTTTAACAAAAATAAATTAAATGGATGATTAATATCTGTCAAAATCAATGTTAAGGTTGAAATTAAGATCTCATGAATTCTAATTTACGGACTATTTAATGACATTTAAGGCCTAATATTTGTTAAACCGATACAAGACATTTTGAAGACGTTCTAAGGACCTGCGGACACCCTGGCTAGGCAAAGTGTCAGGGTCCAAGAAGAAGAAAAAACTTGGGTATAGCACTCTTAAAAACTGTAATTGTAGCGAATTCATTATTTAAATGAACTCTTTAACCTTTTAAGGGTGCGGGTGTAAAGGGGCTTTGAACATTATACTCTTGCCATGCTCACGGCCATTCTCATGCTTAATTACTGTATGTGTGATTAGTTGTGGTAAGTAGTGGGTTTATACCATTATTGACATAGGTTTGGTACACTTTCTAGCCATTTTTGACCACTCGAGAATGGGGAAAAAGGGTCAAAATTCCCTCCAAAAGACCACCTGAACACCTCATGACCTTGAAAAACACTTTAGCAAATGTAATTCTGTGATGCAGGGTCAATAACTTTTGAAAATTGGAGATTCGTGCGCTTCTGACGATTGGATTACAAGGACCATTTTCTGTACAATTCAGAAAAACCCACTCATCTTTGATGTACCTGGACATCCCATATATTTTCAGAATGCTCTCGGTGTCTAGATTCCGTGTCTCGAGTTACACAAGGCTGTGATTACCCTAGAGGTCACAATAGGTGATTTTATACAGTAAGGTCAAATTTTTAAAAAAATGCTATCACATTGAAATTTCCATATTTGTGGCCCTGAGAGCTCAACAGGCTGCAACTTAAGAAAACAGACGCAAAGAGACTAAATACAAATGCAAAAGCGCCAACATAACCGCAAATTAAGAAAACACATGCAAAGAGACAAAACACAAGAAAATTACAAAAACATCTTCACGACATGCCTCGCATTAAGAAAACGCGCCGCAAATCCAGACGTGTCAAACGAACTGCATACTTGGCATCATAACAAATCAGGATAGTTATAGACTAGTCATGATAACTAATTTTGTTATATTGTCACAGAAATAATTGCAATTCAGAAGTATTGCCGCTGTGGCAACCCCTAACGTGAGCAGCCGAAAAAAGAAGATGATTATTATAAGACCATTTTTTGCCACTGATATAATGATAATATAATAGCATAATAATGCAAGTACACCCTTTCAAATAGCAATGAACTTTCAATTCTTGGGAATATTCAGACATTTTAATGTGAAAAAAAAAAAATGTAAATATCCAAAATAAATAAAACTGAAAACTCTCGGGCTCGAGTAACACGTTATCTTCACCTGGAAACTCCAACACAGAGAGCAAACGAGAGAACAGAGGCAGCGCGACCAGAAATGACAGCAAATCATGTCTCAGCAGCTTTTTTCTGTTCATTTGGTTCAATTACATTCATGTGTAAAATGGTTTACACAACGCAAGTGACATTATTTGTGGATTTACAAATACATTTATACATTCTCCGATTTTTTTTTTAAACCTTAATACAGATTTGTTGGTTCTAGTAATTTTGATGTTTTCCTATTTGTATTTATTGCATTATATGTATTTGTGAATTGTGACACAATTCCTCCATAACAAGACATTCCCACGTGACTTGAACGCAGCATCTGTACAGTGGCAGAGTCCATTGTGGATTCTAGTGGAGATAAAACTCAGCCTGTGACTGTAGTCACTGTGAAAACTCCAAAAGAGTAGGAGATCGCGATTTCGGAGGATTCTTCTTTCACCGATGTACTGTTTAGGTTTTCTCGCGATGTTACTTGGAATAGTGGCGTCGCTCCCCGGCGGTGTGAAAAAATATTTCCCCCCCCCCCCCCCCGGCGCTGTGTAAACAAACACGCATGTAAACAAACACGTATGTAAACACAACAGCCAATTATCGAGATCAGGAAAATGATCAAGGTCATGTCCGTCATACGATAAGTTGATATGGTAATTATTGTGACAGGCCTACTGCATAGCACAATGCTTTGCAAAGTCGAAAAATAAAACTGCATTAACAGAAAAAACAAATGCAAAAGCCACGACATAACCGAAGTGAGCAACAACATAATCAAAGTGAGCAACCACGGATGCACGATTTATCTGCAATTAATTATATTGGGCTAAATTATTTTGTCAGTAATTATATATAAGAATATATACAAGTAATAATCTCGAGCCGCAATGATCACAGACCAATCGGCCACGTGAGACCATCATGTCCAAATCCTCCATCTGCTTCCTCCATGCAATTAATAAATAGAAAAAATAACTTTTATATCAATACACTTTTTTTACTTAAGCCATTTAAGTGCGATGTTCCAGAGAAAACGGCATCTACAGGCTCCATGATTGTGTTGTGTCGTTCGCGAACGATTCAGATCTGGTTGCGACTCTTTGGATTCACAAAAGTCTCAGCTTTGTAGCCATAAAGCCATAAAAATAACATTTTTACTGCTTTCAGAAAATGGTGTGATTAGCACCATGAAGCTAACGTAGCTGATATGTGTCAGGCATGCCTCTAAACGTGAGACTTACTCAAATTTTGATTTGACAGATCAAGAGACCCGTTCGAAAATGGTCATGCCCATTTCCTTTTCTCAAAAAAGTTTGCTGACTTTGGAGCTATGTAACGCCTGCTTCTCAGCGAGCTAGCATGACATGGTTTACAGCTATGGATTTGTCTGAAAGTCTAGTTTTCGTTAATACCGGAGGCTTAAACAGCTTAAAAACAGATCTGGCGAGAGCTCGTCAAACACAGACTGCTCCATGGGCCAAATCTGCGCCACAGGATAAATCGCACAAATATTAGCACAATATGGATGGAATGGAATGGAAATTGATTTGGTCATATGATAAGGAAAAGAGTGTTTGTATTTAATAGAGACTAGAATTAGGACCTAGACGCGGACTTTACTTGAGGGAAAAAAAGCCCAAAGAATTCAGACGCCATGGCTACCACACATGTGCAGCATCGTGTCTCACCTGTAGCAGGCGTGGTCGGTGCAGGGGTTGTGGACTCGCACCACCACGAAGACGTGCTGGAAGTGCGAGCGGATGTTCTTGGGCGTGAAGGGCAGTGCCCCGGGCTCCTGGAACACGATGGTGACAATGTCGTTCCCTATGTGGCGTTTCCGTAGCAGCTGGAAGGGAACACGGGGGAAGATGAAGATTAGGCTACGGCCAAACCGGGACTGTTTTGGTTGATTAGAAGTTATGTGACCCCAGAAGAAGGCTGTGCAAGAGGTCTTTGGTGCCATCACCATGTTGGCCATTTTAGCCATGGCAATGAATCATGAAACTTATGAACTCTCCTTGCGTTAATATAATTTCTTTAGGAAATCCCAGTCAAAATTACCTTACCTCCTGCAAACTGTATAATAGGATACCTGTATTCTATGTTTCTTGGCCGTCAGGCATTTAGGAAACCCTAAAACCGTCCATCACCCCTGTGTGCAGGACGGATGTGACGTGAGCTCCCACTCGCCATAAGTAGTGCAGCTAACACTAACACAGGTAACACTAACTTTTTCGGCGGCCGGCGTACCTGCTGCTTGTTGTTGGGGGTGTAGGGCAGCATGGTGGACACGTGGAACATGACCTCGTAGTCCTTGTAAGTGGTGTAGAGGGAGTGTGTGCCCGTCGAATCGGCTGCGGAGGGGGCGACGGCAGGGGTTAGGACGTGAGCTCTCACCATTTAATAGGCGCAGGGAATTCCCACAGAGAACAAGGCCTTGTTTTACAGCAGAGGCCCCGACAAGCATCAAGCGGAAGGAATATAACCAGATAATAACAAGGAGACACAGAGACTGAGAGACAAGAATAGCAATCATTATGACGTCGCTTGTGTCAGAACAAATGTAAACACGTAAAACTACAGTACAACTTTGGCACCCGAATGAGACGTCTCGCAATAGTGCCCCCTTCAGGGTTGTGGATTTGAATTCTCTTGAGGGTTCAGCAAGGTCCTTTGGAGGTTACATGGTAATGAAGAAAAGAGCTTCTGTATGTAGTACTTATTACATGGACAGTGAGACTCTCCCATCAATACCACCTTCACGCCAGTACTGGAGCCGTGTCTATCCAGCACCTAGAACCTCAGCTGATCAGTCTCTCATTCCCTCCCCCTCAATCCATCCCACGCATTTCTCTCTCTCTCTCTCCCTCTCCCTCTCCCTCTCCCTCTCTCTCTCTCTCTCTCTCTCTCTCTCTCTCTCTCTCTCTCTCTCTCTCTCTCTCTCTCTCCTTCCCTTTCACTCATTGCCATCTCCCCGCCCCACCGCCACCTTTCCTCAGTTGCCATGTCCTAATCAGACCTCCTCATTGTTCCGTCAGCTCCCACGGCTGCCAGCTTCCTACAGAAAGCCACAGTGTACGCCGCATGCTACCAGACACGGCAGTCCGACGACGTGCTCCACTGAGGGACCAGCCAGGGAGGGAGGGAACATTTTCATAACCTAGATTAGTTGAATTACATTCATTCAACACCCTCTTACCCTCTGTTCCCTAAGGTGATATTTTTTTTTCCCCTCTCAGATCGAGTTTCTTCTGCTAATATCTTCCCACCTTCTAACCCTGCTACCTGTTGCATTATATATAGAAACAAAAATAACTCACTATAATTCACACATTCATAATTCGCACAACTTTTAACAGTAGAGATACGAATACTGCATTTTTTCTTGGATTTTTTACAAAAACATTGATTTTCTTCTTGAAAAGGTCTTCTTTCTTTCTCTTTCTGTCGCCAATTTCTACCATTTCACATTCCCTAATCAGCACCCAGGTGACTGAGCTGGACTGAGTTCCCACTGGATAAAAAACAAAATGGGATTTCAAAAGAACAAAGCCAGTTATGTTGGTATCTGGTTAAGGTATTGGGGAAATTTCAGGACCATATCTGTCCTTATACAGAGAAGTCGGAGCTCTTTCAAAGGTAACCCCCTATCCACACACAAAATCTAAAGTGCATGTGCTGTGTGTGTATGTGTTTGCAGTGCATTGTACTCACTCTTGGTGTCCAGCTGGGCACGGTACTTGCTGAAGCCCTTGAGTCGCACCCGCTCACCGATCAGCTGCAAGAACTCCTCCAGGGCGGGGCCCGCCGCCTCATTGTTGTACATCTCCTCCTCACTGCTCTGGCCCGCCATACAGTACATCACCCCCACCTTTAGCTGGAAGCTTAGCTACACAGAGAGAAATATGGTTTATGCTTTTTTTTTCAAAGGAATAATCAACTTTCTGTTTAGACTGATGGCCTTGCCATTTTGTCAGTGAAACCGAGTTGACTTTAGAGGACTGGGTGATTGCATCACTGATTGCTAGTGTTTCAAAGGCTCTTGTGAAGCATTTTGCGCACATAGTAGGAGAGCATGCAGCACTCATTTCAAAATGAGTCAGAAACAGAATTTCAAAGTAGTTGCTGAGTTAGGCTGTGTATCAACAGATTGAAGTTTGGCATAAATGTGAGATATTTCGGTGTATGACTAACAGTCAAGCCTACATCAGGTAATATCACCTTGTATGTGTTTTGCTTGGAGCAACTTTGCATTTCTGGAACTGCCGAAGAAGAATAAAAAAAGTCCCCTGCATAGCACAATCAAGGAAAACTCTTTATCGCCACCAAATCTTTATTAATCATTAACATTTGAGTCTTCCCTCACTCTGCCTTGGTGCGTCTGCCACTCTGTCCGTCCCTCCATCTGCCTTCCTTTGTGCTCCCTTGACTCAGGCCCCATTAACATGCACGTCAAAGCAGTTTTTGGACTGCAAGAACTTGAAAAAGTTGAGGCACGTCTCAGTGAGTTGGCAGTTTGTTTTGAAATGTTTCTGAATGGCAAGCAGCTCTGCTTGTATCATACTTAGTACCTGGAACTTGTTTTTAGTCTTGTTTTTGAGGACAAAATATGGTTCCAAGGACTATATCGAAACATTGTTTTTTGTAATGGAAGCGTCTTTGGAACCTGCATCCAGGCCTTTATCCAAGGTTACAGCTCAATAACATTTTGCAGGAGAACGGCTTGGGGCTCTTTCCAATTCCTACCCCCTGCTCGTCCAGCTTCATCAACTGCTCAGTGACCTTGGGCGTGTTGAGTGCCAGGCGCAGACAGTGCACGTTGAGCTCGGGCACCAGGTACTCCAGCACCTCTTTGAGGGGCAGGCCACGGGCCAGGCGGCCATGCTTGGAGGTGGAGGGCACAGCATCCTCCAGGATGGACCCCCGGAGCGTGGTCAGCTGAAGGAAGTGGCAGACAGAGAGAGAGAGAGAGAGAGAGAGAGAGAGAGATTGGGAGGGGAAGAGGGATAAAGAAGAAGAACAAAATGGTAAGGTGAGAACTAAGTTCAGTCAAGTGGGTTGTTTGTGCAGACACTGTTCTTGCCAAGTTAAGAATTGTTTAAGTTTAGGTGCACATCAACAGACACAGAGGGAACGAGATCAAATGATGATCTGTTCACACGGTAAGGCTGTCTAAGGCTAACTGCAAAACGGAGGAAAAATAAAACACGACAAAGGACCAGGGCTCTGTATGATATCCACAAAGCATCTGCTGGAAGCAACGGCATTTCTGCAGGGCCGTCACAGATCACAAAATCTCTGTGGGGGACCGGGGTAAATCGAGCTATTGCACAGAGCCGACAACCAGCCCTGCACAGGTTGTCGGCTCTCCCCATAGCAGGATTTACTGAAAGTAACACAGATAGAGAGAGAGAGAGAGAGAGAGAGAGAGAGAGAGAGAGAGAGAGAGAGAGAGAGAGAGAGAGAGGACAATGGCTCTGATTGTTCTCGTCAACACTTGTTACCTCCCACTCACTCTAACCCACACAGTAATGAGTGCGCACACATACCTGCCTTGCATCCTGCCCTGAAAATTGCAATTAGATAGGATAGAGCGAGGTGAGAAAAGCAAGTAAAACAGGGGAGAGTGAATAAAAACACCTGATAGCGGCGGGCCATGCGTCATTTCAAGAGACTGGAACAGTTATTACTCATGGGGCGCCTCAATACGAGAACAGAAAAATGTATTTATTGCTCTTCACTCAAAAACCTCAGGCATTATTTTGGTCTTAGAGCTGGAAAATGACACAGCCTGGTCCTTGAGAGAGGAGGGCTGACAGAGAGTGGGTGGGCGTTGGGCTCTGAGGATGAGGACATGCTTATCAAGAGATTAGCAGAGCATCTATAGGTACAGATGACAGTGAGCAGTAAGAAATTCATGAGCAGCAAGCAGAGAAAATGTTTAGGCATAGAGAGTAATGGAAGGATTAAGGTCCTACAACAAACAGTCTAAAAAGGAAAATGGCGGCATTGAAGTAGACCAGTGTCAGATCATGAGCACCTGTGGCCATCAGAACTCATTTCGGTATCTCTATATAGTTACAATTCTTATCTCCCCAAACTGAATAGATTTGTCTGCGCGGCCATAGCTGTCATAGCTTCTCTGAGCAATGAATTTAACACTTTTCTGCTTAAGGTAGGCGAATCAAGATGTTTGTACCTCGCTGGTTCTGAAGATGACTCTGTAGTTGTACTGCTGACCATGCTCTTTGTGCTCCTCCAGTTTCTCCCTCCTCAGACTCACGGCCACTGGACCCAGCGTCTCATCCACCCCCAGGTAGTTCCAGTGCTCTGGAGGATAGAAAGAAGAGGAGAAAAGAGGGGAAAAGAGAATCAATAAGTTTGTCAGTATCTATTTTATAATGAAAAAATACCTTCCCCTTTTCTGAGCCCCAGGCTTCAGATTAACCACATATCTAGCATACCGAAGATACAAGCTTGTCCAGGATACTCACCTCTGAGATAGAAATACTTGCGGTAGTAGTAGACACCCAGGTCCACATGCTCCACAATGTAGCGCTTGGCCCTGTCTGTGTGCTGGCCCTGGCCGTCCTTGGGGGCCTCCAGCACTGCCACGCCGGCATTGGTGAAATGAGTGGTGAGAGTGGCCTCCAGGGGCCCTTCCTCTGTGCTGCCTGAGGAGCTGCTGGAGCTTCCCCCACTTCCTATGCTGCCCTGCTGAAGGAGTGAATACAAGGAAGCGTTAAGAGGTAGACAGACAAAAACAATTGACATTGTTTGGCTGTAGACTCCCCAGTGTGTGTGTTTATTCATCAACATATTTAGCATTCTGCCAGATTAAAAATGCAAACATCCTACCTGTTTGCAGGGGCATATACTTCTCTCCCCTTCTCCTCCAATCTCATTCCTAAAGCAGGGACAGCTGAGCACCAGGTCGTTGCTCTTGTCATCTCCGGGGTCCAGGGCCGGGTTGGTGCCATGCCCTCCCCCTGTACCCTCCTTAGAGCTCAGCTCCTCCTGTGATCCACAGGGAGAGCCATAAGTTCCACTCTGATTGGAGGAGAGTGAGGAAGTGGCTGAGGCAGAGGCAGCGGCAGCAGCAGAGGCGCCTGTAGTGGTGTTTTTGCGCTTGCCCCCAGACTGCTTGCTATGGACAGCTTCGTTGAGGTCAAAAAGCAGAGACTGGACATCGAAGTGGGCAAAGCCTTTCTGGCAGACCCATGGTTTGGGAAGGGGTCCGCCATCATCCCCTTTTCCACAGTCCTCTGCATCTGAGCCGGCCCGGGACGAATCGCCATCTACCTTGACACTGCGTAGCTTGCGGAATATTGATTCCCCACCTGTCTCTGATTTGGATCTCCTTTTAAGGTGCTTCTCACGCTCCTTGAGACGGCTTGCGGGGCTGCCTCTCACTGGGCCCAGCGGTCCATCAGGCAGGTCCAAGGCAACCTGTTTGATGGGGGCAACTGTGAGAAGCTCGCCCAGCCTCTCAGGGGCCGGGCTGCGTTGGTCGGGGGCCTCTGAGGACTGGTAGCCTTTCAGCATGTCAAAGAAGCTCTCCCCTGACACCCCGTGTTTGTCTATGGAGGAAGTGCTACCATATTCACGGTGCATTGGCGTCCACCCGGAGAAGGACCAGCCCTCGCTACCGTCCCCGTCCAGCTCACTGATGGTGATGTCACTGTTGCTGCGCTGGCGGATGCGCCTCATGCCCTTACGAGGAGAGCCCAGGTAGCCGTCCGGGGACAGGAAGCGGTTGTCCCTGCCCTTGCTCTGCATCTTGCTCTTCAGAGTATTGTGAATGTTGCGCAGCATGGACGAGTCCTGGGGGCTGATCAGGTGACCAAGCTTAGCGGACAGGTTGCTGTGGGCCGTGACGGCTGACACTCCCCTCTCTCTTTCCCCTCCCCCTCCGCCCCCTCCAACTCTCTCCCTTTCTCTTTCTCCACCCCCTGAACCAGAAGAGCTGGTGGTGGTGGAGCTTGGGGAGTCAGTTTCAACGGTGATGTGCCAAATGCCTCCCCCTCCATCCTTCCTTGGGGGCCAGTCGGCCACTCGGGCACGCACGCCCATCTTGGGCACACCGGGGTTGGTGCCAGTGCTGGAGGAGGAGGAGATGTGGGCGCTCTCACTGCGGGGCGGTGGAGCACCGCCGTTGGGCTTTCGCAGGCGGCGCGTATAGAACTCGTCGGTGGCAGGCACTGAGCCCCCGACCGAGCGCTCAGTCTGGGAACGCTTCAGACTGGTCATGGCAGAGCTTAGGAAGAGGGTAACAGGGTGACGGGGGATGGGGGAAAGGGTTGGTGAGGGGGGTTGTTGAGGAGCTCAGATGAAGGTCAGCATTATGCCCAATTAGGGTGGGGGGTGTGGGGGTGAGAGGAAACGTCACAGTGACTTAATGTCCTATTGGAAGAAAGAAGAAGGGGACAATTGGCTTAAACGGCTCATAGCCGCACATGGTCATTGACCTGTAGTGTGAGCAAAGAGACTTTTCAACCAAATAATCTGGATTTCATCAAGTCAAATGAATCATAGTGGAGAAGTTGCCATTCACCGTACCGTTCCGGAGATGGATGTGAGTTGTACAGGGAAGGGACAGGATGGTGGAGATTTCTCCACTGCAGCTGACGTTCTCTAAATCGCAGTCTGCATTATGAACCACTGCAGAACTGGACAGCTGAAATCAGTCTGCAATGGACCAGCTCAGGGCTGATAGAGACAAGGAGACCAAGAGGAAACAGGAAGCAGAAGGGGACAAAGGAAAGAGAGAAAAGGAAGAAGAGCAGGAAGATGTTGGTTACATTCCACAGTATCAAAACTTGACATGCAGTCTGCAAATTTCAGATCAATTATTTTCAACTACAGTTGTCTGTACTTGTAAGTACAGCTGGTTTTTTATCCAGTCAGTTTGGTTATTGAATTCACTTGGCATCCCAGGGCCTGAATCAATCCCTATTCATTGTTTATTTGGATACCCATTAGTTGTTACCTTGCCAACAACAACTTCCTGGGTTCCTCATAAACAACAATACTTAGGTGTTGGGAGAACCAGAGATGAAAACCAGTCATTCACATAATCAAGGACTGCATAAAAGACCAAGAACGCCCATAACATCAACAAACTGAACTTGAACAGCCTGTATGTCATTACACCGCAGCACTACTGTCCTGGTCAGCTTTCATCAATAGCCAGCCATCCTACTATGCATCACCACGAAAAAAGGTCAGCAGTAGAAGTGATATAAGAGCTGCTTAATGATTCACAAGGCACACTGGGACTTCTCTGTCCAGCTTTGCTTCGATCACCTCATTAAGTGAGTGTTTTTAGGTTGTTTTGTTTTGATGCGTTTCTGGGACTCACTTATCAAGGGTCCCTAGTTCTACGCAAATGTTGGGCTTCCTAAAAAACATGGACCATCCAATGGACTGATATGGTTTCATATAATTGTTAAAAAATATATTTTCTATACCCTCTCAGTAAATCCAATTGTAGAAAGTTGTGCACTAGCACACCCAAACTTTTGAACTATAAAAGGAGAAGAATACAGCCAAAACTAAAAAATCATAAACAGATCAAATCATAGACAAACATCCATGAACACAATTTCAATACAAAAGCCTTGTTGTATTTGTACAGTTTTAGGGCTCCCATCCCTCCCTAAGCTTATCTTTGTTGCTCCGTCTGCGCCCAGCAACAGTAGAACAGGCACAGAATTAAGAAAATGTGAATAATACAACTGACCATTAATGTTAAATATATAGTGCTGCTAAAAACATTCATTCCTTTACATTGTTGATTCTTTATTTGCCCAGAGGAGAGTGCAGAGTTGCGTGTCCACAGTTGGGTCAGCTCATCTTCACGTCACACCATTTTCTATGTGTAGACAATTTTGGGTGACAAGAGGTTTGCTCCTGCAGGCCAAATTCTAAGTGTTTATTTTATAAAGGGGGTATAATTTGGACCTTTTGGTTGTTAACATATTCACAGTTCTATGAATGAGCCCTCAGGGCCATGGAAATAGCATGTGTAGATTCTGCTTGCCAGACTCGACATAAATGTATAGGAATTGCATTTATTTTCAGTGTTTATCTGTCAGTGTATATCTATATTAATTGTCTCGTTCTCACGATGCAGGCATGGCGACAAGTTCATCAAATTAGTCACATAAATTATGTGACAGCAGGCAATAGGCCATTGTAACACAAAAACTTCCAACACTTTAACAATGGTGATAGACTTCTCTCACCGCGCTGGCACTCTTTACAAACGCTGCTGTGTGTTGCCATGGTGATAAAGGACAGGCATATAGTGTGTCATGTGTGTGTGGGGGGGGGGGGGGGGGGGAAAGAGAGAGAGAGAGAGAGAGAGAGAGAGAATTATGTGCCTGTGCGGAAAAATAATGATTCCCATTGGGGTCTTCCTCATTTTATCCACTTTAAACTTTTACACTTTGATTTGGAGACGTGTCAGTTTTGTAGCTTTAACAGACTTTTTGATATTCCTCTTAGATATAGTAGGCTGTGGATTCTCCTCCCTATTCAGCGGGATCACTTTGAGAGAGAGAGAGACAGAGTTTACCACTTAGAGAGAGAGAGAGAGAGAGAGAGAGAGAGAGAGAGAGAGAGAGAGAGAGAGAGAGAGAGAGAGAGAGAGAGAGAGAGAGAGAGAGAGAGAGAGAGAGAGAGAGAGAGAGAGAGAGAGAGAGAGCGAATCGAATAATTTATTGTTATGATAACAAAATTAACTTTTCCCCAAAATAAGGCTGTTCAGGCATTCAAAACCCCAAAGTTTCAGACTGTCAATGAAGTTAATCATGTTCATTAAAGTATTATGGTAACTAAAACTGTTCCAAATAAAACTCATACTGGGAGAACTTTTAGGTCATTTTAGTTAACAATCCAACACACACAACAGTCAGAACCGAGGGACTATCATTTTTGTTGCAATATATATTTGTTTTACCATTAATGCAGTTCTCCAAATCTACTGGATCCCGTCACAGAATGACAAGCACGCCTCTGCAGTTTGGCTGCAAGATTGGCCCAAAAAAAGGAAGAAAATAATCAAGGCCCTTTTTTTTCCACCATCTAGTTTTCAAAGAGCAATCCAGGGAGCTGGTGTAATTGGCCCCTTACTTCCGTCTCCGTCCAGGTGAGGAGATGGGAACCCAGGCTTGGGTGAACAACACCTGGACCTCTAACTTCGATATGAAAGAACCATTTTGGAAGGATAAGAGCCAGAAAATCTATACACAAAAATCAAGAAAGACTGGCATCTCCTCGCTTTACGACCAAGGGTTGGTGTGTCCGCCTGTTTGAAGACTTAAATGCAAAATAACATGTACAGTGTTGAGTGGAGGGGCCTTTTTAATTTGGTACAGAGCTCTCTTTGCACTCTGTCAAGGATGATAACATTGTTCCTAAAATAGGAGAAAGTTACCTTCAAATCGTCTTTCTGCAAGTTTACCAGCAGTCATGTAAATCAACCCAGCTTGTGAAAAGACCCATTAGAAACACAAATAAGGGAAATTATCTTGGGTAGATAATTCAATAATTATGATACATTTATCCCTCACACAGAGAGAGAGAGAGAGAGAGAGAGAGAGAGAGAGAGAGAGAGAGAGAGAGAGAGAGAGAGAATTGTGTCTGTCCGGAAAAATAATATGATTCCCATTGGGGTGTTCCTCATTTTATCCACTTTAAACTTTTACACTTTGATTTGGAGATGTGTCAATTTTGTAGCTTTAACAGACTTTTTGATATTCCTCTCAGATATAGTAGGCTGTGGATTCTCCTCCCTATTCACTTTGAGCCAAAAATTGGCTGACCAAACGTGAGGCCAAAAGCCTTGTACAGAAATGAATTACCCCGCAAAAAATTTGTGCAATTTCTTCGAAGAATATTTGTCCCACTGTTGCTGCCCTTTACAAAAGAAAATTCTGAAAATGCCCCACTGGGAAACAGCATGGAGAACAAAACAGAATAGTTGTTCAAGTCACTTGGTTAATTTCATTGCAAATACATTTGAGAAGCTGGTTTTCATCAAAAACATGGAACATTTAAAGCCTGTGTTTCTAAACAAATTCAAATTTGTCCCCAAGACATGTTGGCAGCCCTGTGCGGTTCACTAGTGTTGTGGTGACCTGTTGCTGGGCTAGAACATTGGGTTGGAACAGACTACCTTGGGGCAGTGACGCCGCGTCGGGTTACTTGATATGCGTACAGGATCTCAGGACATTTCTCAGACCAATATATTGATATTTGATTGATATATTTTCAAATGCAGTTTATAATAGTTGAATAGGTTTGAAAAATATCATAATTTCTATATAATCCATATGGAGCTCCCTCTATTCTTCATTATACAATAGAATTAGCCACTGTGATACAAAAATTCACATGAACCTAATGTGGGAATGTGGAACATCCAAACTTTAACCAGTAAAACCCTTCAAAAATACTGTAAGATAGATCCATTAGCCCCTTTCCCACTTGCACCGAAAGCTGTAAGTCTACTGGCAATGTTCCGTATAGGCGTCATGTGGGAATGGGAGCCGGTGTTGATGTTCCATAAAAGTTTATCCATAAATCTCTCCCCACGCTCTTTCCAGGAAAATGCCGGTACCAGTATGGCTGTGGCAATGGAAGCAGTAACATTGCTGTAAAGTAAGGGTGGCGCCAAATCCAAATAAAGCACAAATAGTGGGTTTTTATGAATATTTAATTCATACAAACAGGGAACAGAGACCGTCCAGAAGGGGCGGGGAGACGAGGAGGGCAGCGCTGGTCGTGCCCATTCTGTTACCTGATCTCGCGTGATATTTAGGTCTGTCATGATAGCTACTTTTGTTGGACAATATATTGTCCTAGAAATAATTGTGAAAAACTATATAGTTGTCAAAACCTTTTTTCCCCCCACTGATATAATCTTAATATAATAGCCTAACAATGCAAGTACACCCTTTCAAATATCAATGAACTTGTAATTATTAAAAATATTCATTGTAATGTGGAAAAAATATATAAATATCCAAAGTAAATGAAACGTAAATAAAATAAAGCACATAAACAAAACAATAAATAAAATGGACTCACTAGATAACACGTTATCTTTACCTGGTTCCTTTGTGGGGGTGTGTGTGTGTGGGGGTGTGTGTGTGTGTGTATGTGTGTGTGTGTGTGTATGTGTGTGTGTGTGTGTGTGTGTGTATGTGGAGGAGCTGCCTAAACCCCACCCATGGTGAAACTCTGACACAGAGAGCAGACGAGAGGACAGAAGCCGCGTGATCAGAAATGACTCTCAGCAGTATTTTTTCGCTTTTTGTTCATTTTTGTAAAATGGTTTACACAATGCAAGTTATAAATTATTTATTTAGAAATACATTTGTGTTTCAGATTTTTTTTAAACCTTGATACTGATTTGTAGATTGCAGTATTCATCTTTTCCCATTTGTATTTATTGCATATGTATTTGTGAATTGTGACACAAAATTCCTTCAATAACGTGTTTATATTAACTTTGAAACGTACAACGTTTACATAAATTAGCTGGCACTTTTGCAAGAAATTTCCAAATAATTTTTTTCATTTCCTTTCACAACACGGTAAAACTGCATTTACAAAAATAAATAAATAAATAACACCTGTCATCAATGTCTATAGCGATCAAATGGAGTCGATAGCCGATAGATGATTTAACCGTAAACCGGCCCAAGCCTAGTCAAAACAGAACAGTTCTTTTTTGACCTGGTTCTAAACACAAACTGTCCTCATGGAAGACACTTGTGATTGTGATTACTTTGTTTTGTTTGGTTTACTTAAGGGAACCCCTAATGAAATGCGCCCCAAAAGTAGGAGTGCTTATAGAAGCACTTTAGTGGAGCATCACTGCCAGTCAATTCAAACACCTCTGAAATATGCTTACCAGCAACCGCCTTCAGAGTGTCTTTCTCTTCCTCCGCAAAGGATTTGGTCTATAGGACTACATTGGTCTATTTTAATGAGATGTGGGAGGACGGGAGAAGGGAGGAGATGAAAGATGTGCGATAGAGAGATGGGGAGAGCGAAGGGAAAGGTGGTCGAACAGAGAGTGAGAGGTATGGCCGTGGCATGGCATTACCCACCACAGCCAAGCCAATTAGCCTGACAGATACTCTGTGACCTTCTACGAAGCCGCGTTTGATGAGACATGTTCCCGAGGTAAACGCACATCATCAATGCTTAATACCGCCAAGTACTGTCGAGGGTGCTTGTATGCCCGCTCAACTGGGAAACCAATGCCAACGGCAGAGCCTCACTTGTGGCCGAGTGGTGAGGTGGTCTGTATTTTGTATTGTGGACACAAAGGGTGACTACTGAGCTAGAAACAGTGATGTCAAACGGGGCATCATTATAGTGATATAATAGTAAAAGTATAGAGTGGTGAGGCATGAATGAATGAACTTCACACAGAGGAATGTCGTCAACTATATCATCAGCGCTGCTCAATGTTATCATGATCTCATGGTACAAAGCATAACGTCATACCAGATGCTCCAGACTAAAACCTTACTGAGGTCATCGAGAGAAGTGTAAGTCTTTCCGCTGACCCACAATCACGATTCCAAATTTACAAAAAAAAAAAAAAGTAATCATTTCATTGAGGGTAACCAAGGTGTATCAATAATGCACAGGAACCAGTGTGAAGACATTTGAGTTTACACATTTGGACATTCAGCTCGGGGGAAGTTCTCCCACAAACGGTGAACAACTTGTGTAGTTGTCATCAGCCTGATGACCTGAGAGAAATTTCAGCAAACCGCAGCACGAGATCACTGTCATCAGAGGAAATAGATGGCAGTTGTTGTCAAAAGCCGGGTAAAGGCAGCCATGAGTACCATAAGGTCTTGGCTAATGTGCTGGAATAAAGAGAAGAGCAAGGCCTTTATGGTCAGCGAGTCGTGTGTGCGAATCTGCTTTACCATGAGTCACTCACAGCTGAAAATTACAGAGCAGATCGGCCGGCCGACTGACAGGTGCTGGTGTGAGCACGAAGAGGCTGAACATTTCCAGAGAATTTCCTAAAAAAAAGCCAAGCACGCAGGCAAGTTTGACGAAGTCTTAAATGCAAGCAAACACACCTGTGTACGTATGTGTGTGTTAATTACAGGTACAACATCCAAACCTCAGATGAATTTTCCAAGATGTCAGTCTCTGGAATTTGGAGAGAATTATCTTGGGAGTTAATTTTCCAAGATTGCAGAATAAATTAGTTTCCTGTCACATATTAGCCAGTGTGTTGTCCTCATATCGGCAGAGAAAATGGTTGGCTCCAGTGAAAGTACACGGCTGGACACCACTTTCTAACAATTACAGCCAGTTGGACACCTTAATAAAAAGCCCTGGCAGTGGCCAAAGTCACCATTCTACCAATTTTATATGGATTTAAGCCTTACAATAAAATGTGATTACAAAACTTCAAGGTAAGGAAAAATGTTTTCACTGAACAGTCTCCTTTGTGCACAAAAGAATCTGCCTATATCATCATTGAGCAAAGACCTATTGCATACCAAATAGTACAGATGGCTGCTCCCTGCATTCTGCTGGTGAGGCAGCAGCAACAGTACTAGCAGCTATTTCACTCCCTAAAGCAAGACAACAGTGCTCAGGTTGGTTAACAATTTTATATAAATCCTATACAGTAAGATGCAAACTGGTAAGGATTTCATTAACATGACACTTACTGTGATGTTATGCGTTTCACAAATAAAACTTTAAATGCCAGAATCACAAAGTGAGAGAGGAAAGAAAGAAATGGCAGATAAAATGAGTCAAACATAAAAATATAGATACTTATGCGTGTTTATGATGATGGCTAATTGCTATATGCCGTTGGATTGTCAAAGAGACGTTTTCTGGATACAAATGCTTTGACCATGATACACCTGTCACTTCAAACAGACTCTCTCTCACACACACTGACACACACACTCAGACAGACGTCATTACCACAGGAGCTGGGACAGCATTACTTCTCACACACCTGCTATCGAGGTGCCGATGGGCGTCGGCCCAGATAGTAAGGTAGAATGTGTGTGTGTGCGTCTGTCAATTGAGCAGGCAGTATAGACAGAGAGCCTGAGGCTGAACAATACCAACAGTACAACTCAAAACATGACTCATAACTGCAGTGTGTCCTTACGAGGACACGCACGCACGCGCACACACACGCACACGCACACACACACACACACACACACACACACACACACACACACACACACACACACACACACACACACAATTTTATTTTCCGATTCTCAGTTCTTTCCCAGGCTCCCTGGCACGTGCGATTGTCACCCATCATCTGACTGGATTTGTCAGCGGAGACATGGGACGTGTCGTAACTTGATAAACACAATTATGGTGCCTTTCAAATGATTTGAATGCTCGTTGCATCATTTAAGAAAACAAAACAAGATATGACAGAAAAAACTTCACCAGTCCAACGTTCCTAGACGGCAGTTTATGGGTGTGAACAAACTCTTGTAGGCACTAGCTGACTTACATCAGGAGAAAACCTGTATGTTGATTATTTTTATTTTATTTTGAATAATATCAACCATGATTCTCTTTAAAAGGAGCTGGGTTGCAGCTGCAGTGTCTTGTTGGGGTTTTTCTGTCTGAGAGGTTTTCAAAGTAAAATTTTAATTGTGTGGAGAGAAACGCACTTTGCTCTTTCTCCTCATCCACTGCAAAACAGCGGTGTACTGTGGTGTGGGCTGAAGTTGGAAGTTTGCATTCTGAACTCTGCAGCTGTTGTTTTTTCCTCTGGAGTGTGAAGTTGCAAAGGGCGTTCCACCTTGCGAACAAACACACAAGGGAGGTGTGGAAGTGGCCCTAAATCCTAATTCAATTCATAATTTTTAATGACTTGGAGCATTAGCATGTTGTCAACAGAACACAGTGGTATATATTCCATTTGATCAACACATCTAACATCCTTTTATGTGTCAAAAGGCCAAATATCAAATATCAGTTTGATTTAGCTCTGGTTATCTTCATTCTTAAATAATTCCTTCTTAAATAATTCTGGTGATGACAGAATGATTACTTCCTAATTTGCTTATGTTTTCCCCTGATGTGGCAGACTTGGAAGTAGTTCTTTAGCATCGCATTCGGACTAGTGGGGGTAAAGAGAGAACTCAACTCTCAATGCCAACTTTCTAAAGGACACGTCTTGAATCTATCTATCCCTCTCAAGGGTACCCATTATTCTCTCTTGTTCTTGCTCTCCCTTCTGTCAAGAGCTTTGTGGCTCATCACCCACCTCCCCAAGTGTTTGTGTAGTGCAGGGGTTTCCCAACCATCGGTCACGGATCGGTGCCGGGCCGCAGGGCTTCTGCCACCAGGCCGTGAGAATGCGGGCGGGGGTGCTCTGTTTAGCCAGGTTTTTTTTTGGCAAAGCCCGATCAGAGCGATCTAAAACAACAAACAGTGTGTTTTTTATTGTAGATGTATTTATCATTTAACTATCTATTATTCATTTTCTCTCCCTACGCTGTATACGCTGCTTTACAGTGGGGCCGTGCGGGTGGGTGCGGCCACGGTGCGTCTTGCTCTGCTCGTCGGTCCCAAAGTCGGAGGCAGAATTCAGAGTTTATTCTCAAAACACAGGGGTACTTTATTTTTGCATTTAATGTATTTATTTTTATTTATGTATTTATAATTGTATTTTTCCTCCATGCGTAATGGGGAGGCAGTCACTCCCCCCCAATCCATGAGCATTTTGTTCGCTGCCATCTGGTCCGTGATAATAAAAATGGTTGGCAACCCCTGGTGTAGTGTACTAGTGTACCGACCAAGTTATTGCGGGTGGTGTGGTGGGTTTTCCTCTGTCTCCCCATCCCTTCATGCTACAACAGGGGGTTATGGAGTAACAGAGGGACGAACAGAGAGATAAAGACGGAGAGAGAACCTGCTAGGGACGGCGAGAGGGGATAAAGTGCCACTTAGTGGATCAGGGTAGTGGACGGCAAACACACAGTGTGTGTTTGTGTGTGTGTGCACATTGTACGCTGCTCACCGGTAAATAGGCCTGAAAGGCTTGGTAAACACAGCCACATGTAAAAAAGATTAGATTGAAAAAGCATAGGACTTCTTGTGCAGGTCAGGTGTTCAAAGAAACTAATACAGTTCTGGGTGTTAGTTTCATGATGTGGCCGTTGGTAATGATATAATATGTGGGGAGAAACAGATGGCTCAACTTCACACATGAAGTATGCGCTTTTATTCTTGTATGAGATTCTTGTATGAGTTAATTATAAAAGAATACACCTGTATGTATTTATTAACCTACTTCTGTCTTCATGCCTTGATGTGTACAAATGTCTGTATGCCAGCTTTATTAGTAATGCTGCAATACTGTAAGTTGTACTTACTGTAGACAAACTCCAATTTGCCCATATTGGGCTCAGTAATTGGCATAGTGCCACATCACGTTAACTTTGTGTCAATAGTGTGCATATGTGTTATTTCTCATCTCTTTCCTTTCTCTCTCTTTCTTGACCGCATGGTTTTGTGCTGCTGTAACGCCTGAATTTACATCCGGGGTTTAATAAAGTGTTATCTTATCTTAGTTTATGTCACGATGCGCATCAATGTACAATGAGTTGCACTGATTATTTCATTTGGGGTGTTCCAGTTTGGTCTCAGCCAAAACTTCTGGATCTCGCAACAGAAGCTAAAATCATTTAGCATCACACTTTACAACGCTTACTGACTGGCTCTAAGCCATGGCTTTATACAATATCATGTCATACAGAAGCATCGCGAGCTTCAGCACGATCACATTCTGGTCATTGCTTTACCCCGCCTGACTCAATGTCTTAAGTCAAGTCCCCACAACATCGATATACACCTTCTCTCAGACAGTTTGATGTCAGGGGCAGTGAAATGGCCTTTTCTTTTACCTTTAACTGTATGCTTAGTCTTTATAGACTTCTTACATCATAACAAGTGTCATTTATAATTAAAACCATTGCAACATCTGGACATTGTGTCAGATCCTGCAGGGCTTTGAGCTTATGGAATAACTCTCTGCTCCCCAGCATGTCCTCGGCTCTCTGGGTATGTGGGGTCCAGTATGCCGTGGTGATTCCAGTCTGTGCGTCTGATTTCACCTCCCCGATCTATTATTAATGGTCATCGGGCGGAGTGGGTCTAAAGGGGTATAGATAAGGTGGAGTGGTTTAGCCCCTTGCCCACCTTCTGAGCTATTAATAGTGATGTAACAACCCATTATCTCGCAGGCCGAGGTGACTCGCCAACAACAAGACCCCAGATAGAAACAACTCTGGCCGGCCAGGAGGAATGCCAAGGGTCCTTTTTTACAGAGCTGCAGATAGGATCGTATTCACTGCAAGTGGGAAACGAGCAGGTATTCTGTTGCGATAGCACTAATGTCATTGCATTAATGTGATTCAGTAATGGTATTCAGCTCTACATGCAAGAAGTGGAGACGGAGCTAGAGCAGTAATGTCTGAAGGTAATGGTATTCTGGAGACTCGTTCGGGAATGGCAACCTGTTTCTGGTGGTGCAGCTTACATGGCTACAAAAAGGGAAATTCAATATTACATCTTTATCTTTACAGTATCTTGTGTCATTTCCTAACCTGCCTGCTAGAACACCGCACCCAACAATTGCCATAAGTATCTTAATAAGAGCCATTCCTAAAACAACACTCCTACTGGAAGTTATCCTGAGATCAATCCGGAAGCCAAGTAGATAAACAAGCTTTGGTTAACCCAGAAATCTTCACTACCCCTAGAGGACATCCTGCAGCATTTGGGATATCATTTGGCAGGAGATATTTTAATCCCCAATTGGATAACCACAACCAAGCGATTTGTTTGAGCTGACACGGCTGGGCACAACCTTAACACACTTGGGTGGTTCTATAGCAGGGGTGACTAATACGTTGATCGTGATCAACCGGTAGATCACAAAGGTAGTGAGGGTAGATCACGCGCCATTCAAAAACATATATTTATTTTTTCAACCGATTTGACTGAACCGAACATGTTGAATGAGCTTAATTTAGAGCTGCAAGGAAAAGACAAAACCGTGGTCATGATTAGCTCAGTTAATGCTTTCAAACGAAAAATGCAACTTCTGTCCTCAAAGCTGCAGTGCCAGGATTTGGGAAACTTTCAAAACCTCGCATCAGAGCTGACCCAAGGGAATTTGACAGTGCGCGCTACACAGAGCAGATTGAAAATTGTCTGTCAGACTTTGACAAACGGTTAAGACTTTGCTTTACTCGAGCCAATCACTACATTTATGTGCTACTCATTTAGGGAAGATATTGAGGCTGATTCACTCGCATCAAAAATTGCAGCACTGTTTCACCTGAACTGGTCTGCAGTGCAGGATGAGATGTTGACACTACAGGCTAACATTGAGCTGAAGTCCAGGGCTCATGGACAGTTTTGGAACTTCCTCACAGAGGAAAAGTACCCAAACATGAGGAAATGTGCTACCTCCATGACTCCATTATTCGGCTCTACTTATTTATGCGAGTCAGCCTTTTCTCACATGAAGTCCAAATAGCGTTCCACCATGACTGACGATCATTTGGAAGCTGCTTGAGGCTGGCTACCAGCAGCTACTGTCCAGACTATGCAACCCTGGCCGACTTCATTCAGTGCAAGTCATCAGAGTAAGGTAGTGACCATAAATGTATATATTGTGCTGTAAAGGTTCATGCAGTGATGCAAGGTACGCCAACATATATTGTATATATAAAGTATACTCAGTATATCATCTTCTTCTTTCAGCTGCTCCTGTTAGGGGTCGCCACAGCTGATCGTCTGCCTCCAATACATTCTGTTCTGCGCATCTTCCTCCATTACACCAACTGCCTGCATGTCCTCCCTCACCACATCCATAAACCTTTTCCTCTTTGTATAAATAAACATATTTTGCATTTTGCATTTTGCATTCTGCATTTTCTTAATGCAGGTAGATCATTTTGACCTGGTCATTTTAAAAGTAGCTTGCAAGCCGAAAAAGTGTGGGCACCCCTGTTCTATAGGACCATAAATAAGTAAACAGAGGACACACTCCCTCTCTTGCACTTGCACACGCACACACACACACACACACACACACACATACACACACACACACACACACGTTTCCGTTTAGCAGCATCTCGAAGCATCGAAAAATAAGCAGCTGGGCTAAGAAGAAGCAGAGACAGCGAGTTTTAAGGGTATTGATTTGCAGGGGGTGGATGTTTTGAGCTCTGCTCTGGCTCACCAGCTTTACAGGATTTTGGTAGTCCAGGCGCAGTGCATTATTGTGTACACACAGTGTTTCCTGTATCATAATTGTGAATAGTAGCCTGTGAATCCCTCCTGTCACTCACACTCACACACACACACACACACACACACACACGTTTAAACTTAGCCTTCTTTTAGATAGAAAAAGCATTACCTTGAGTCACTATAAATAGCAGCTCTCGCAACAAGCACCTTGTGTCCATAGAAACAGATGACAGCTCAGCTGATGATACGTTAATATTTCATGTGATTTGTCGGCTGATAAAAAAAAAAAAAAAAAAAAAAAAGCAGTTGACGTCATGTGAGCTTTTTCGAAAGGTTCAGTGCTTTAGAAGTTTTGGAAGCACTTCCCTCTGCCAAACAACCAACCAGGGGCAGTGCAGAGCAACTTCCCAATTAGATTTTATGTAAAATAGGCAGTGGACAGCTGTCACCCAGTGTGTGGAATTTTATCTTTCATCGAAACCACAGTGGACAGCTTTTAAGAAAGTAACTATGACATTTGATGTTTCAAATTCAGTATTGTTTTAACCAAAGATTGCTTAACTTAACAGTTGAAACTTCCTTATGAAACGAGAAATTTAACTCACCATTGGGTGAGACTACTCACATTTCTCGTAACCCTTTTATGGAACCTTATTGAAAATGAAATTGACTACTGCAAGGAGTTGGAAGTCTAAGGACAGCCCCAGTGTTCATGAGACTGGGATTTTGGTTCACAATATCCTGATATAGTTAAATGTTGGCTGCATTACAGTAATGCAATTTATTGAACTTCATTGAATGTTCCAGTTAAGTAAATTCCTACTGCTGACATCACAGTTATCCAACAGTAGCGTCATTTAACAAGCTAATGTCATTTTCTTCGACTTCATGGAGCAAAACAACAGCTGCTTACCATGAAAGGAAGGTCCTGCCTCAAAGAACAGTGGGTGTGTAGTGAGTAGGTGTATTACAAAAGGTTAGGCTCAATCGATAAAAGGAAAAAAGGGCGCCTTTCCTCACATCTTCACTGCCGTCCTCTGTGTTCTTTCTTCCGTTCTCTACGGAGAGAATGTCCTGACCTGCCCCGCTAAGACCTTATTAGAACTTACAGTCATGCAACTGAACCTTCGGAGGAGTATAACGACCAACTTTCCAGCCTTGAATGTTAAACCAACATCATCACATCTCTTAGTGTAAAGATGGGTTTTGTTGGTACTGAAGGGACAGTAAAAAGCTGGGTTAAGTGGTCGATACCCTATTAGACCAACAACAAATTCAGAAGGCGCATGGTGCAAGGGTCACACATATGGAGGAGGGCTTTGAAGGCAACCATGCATGTACTCCATTTGACCTACATTATCCCCTGTTTAAGTTCATATCCACAGATTTTTCTCAAAATGAAATCTATGATATCTAAACATCAAGGTAACACTTGTCAGCCTTTTTTAATGTCAAGATGAGGGATTAACAGGTTTTTGGTTTTTTTTTAAGTTGCCTTGTGCGACATCCTCTCAACCAATGGCATGGCAATACAGGTCTTAGTCATAGATTCTTTGCACAGTTTCAATGCTATTTTATATAAAGAATTGTAGTTAATTCATTAAGCAATATATCAGTAGCCGACACTTAAACCCATCATGTTTCGGCTCATTCATTCAAATTACTTGTTTGGGAGACTTTGCAGTGAGAAACTGAGGTGACACTGTCACAAATTATTTCATTGTGTAAAACTCTTTCCCACCAAAGAAATACGTAACGGCAAAATCATGGTAGCAAATCCCTGCCTCAAAAAGCCGCCCCCGCACCGGAGCCGAGAACCCTCTAATCTGTGCCAATCAGATGATGCTAAACGGCCATTTGTAGTGGAAGTGGGCTCCGATGCACACTCTCCCCCCGTCCCTCTTGATCACACATCCGCCATGGGCCCTAGCAACAGTGCAGGGGGGGTGGGGCTATTACACTGCACCATCAGGCACCCAGGGGCCTCTGACAGAAATAGCGGAGTAGTGAATAATAGAGTGTAATTAACACAGAGGCTGGTGTACTGTAGAGACAGAAAAATAGATCCACAGGGGGAAGTTGAAACAAGAGGAAGTTGAAGAGTGAATGGTTGACAGAAGAGAAATGGAACAAGGGAATGAAAGGGCAGGAGAGATGGATGGAGGGATGGAAGATGGAGGATATAGCCCGTGGGAGATGGCAGTAACCCCTCCCCCTCCAAAAATAAATACTGTCACCAAAACTATCTCTTGGATGCAAGTATAACTTTGATTGGAATATCTACAGATGAAGGTGAAATGGCGTTGTACTTCAAAAAGCCTGGCAGTAGGCCTAAACAATAATGATGGAGGTAACCTCCCTCTCCCCGGGCTCACCAAGTCCCGCCTCTGCTGCCAGCATGATCCAGCGAATTGTGTGGCGGTGATGACAGCGTGAGCACATGCCCTCCCACTTCCCGGTTTACCTAATTGGTGAAATGCCTGAGTCACACAAGATCTTTAAAAGCCACCATACTGCTGGGATTTTGACATGAAGTTCACCTGACATGTGCATCGCAATCTTTGTTAGTGTAGCTTCAAGTAAATCAGGTCAACAAACTTATGAATCCAGAGAATTCAGGACCTGAGAGTGGCCAGTGACTTCAGCCTTTGGGGAAAAGAAAAGGCTGCAGACCTCCGAAATGGCCGCGTCTCTGCGTGGGCGATGGTGTACTGGAACGGGTGCAACAGTATGGAGGAGTGAGCGAACGAGCCAGTGGAAATGGAGAAACATGAGCAGCTCGCTTTCTGATGCGACTGTGCATGTGCGGTTTTGTCTGCGCATCCAGAGGACCTGTCAAAGCAAAGGGAAGGCTTTCTGCGCAATGATGGACTCGAGGTGCAACAAAGACTAACAGGGAGAAAAAGCAAAACGAATGGAAAGCCACGATGGGGAGTGCACACTTTGCCAAATGAAGTCCTCAAGCCTAGCAACAAATCCAGCTGTGTGGAAGAATACACAAACAAGGCACTGTGAGAGTAAGTATTGAGAATATCACTTGAAAAACCTGTTGTCACAGGCCAAAGAAATCAGTCTCTGTCAGACTAGAGGTATAGTCTAAATTCAAGCTCCTCCTCGTGCTGCACCAGTGAACCCCTGGCTCGGTTGAATGGAACCAAGACTAAATACACCATAATACACAATGTATTAATCATAGCACTGTAGTATGAGAATAGAAGCACAAGCTAAAAGTTTGGCTTCTGTTCACCCCGTAAACTGTAGAACGCAGCTTTCCCCCAGGGCTTCGGTTACTGCAACATCCACAAAGGTCTGAGAAGGAGGTATGAAAAAATACAAATAGATAAACAGAGCCAATATTTTTTACCTACAAGACTTTACCGTCTCAGTATACCCGCCTGCCCCCTTTCAGATTGTTAGTTGTACAGACGGATTTCCTGGTTTTGACCCTGGCCTGTTTTATTGCAATAAACCTTTAATCCTTTGGACTTGTGATTCAGCCTTTACTTGTGATTTTGAAAATTATTGTTCCATTAACAAGATATTAAGTCTTAAAGAGAGGTGTATTTGAGGTGGCAGAACTCTTGATTTACAGGTGTCTCTGTCATGTTTGAGCAAGGTGGGAAGGTTCTTCCTTCCACCAATTCTCTCCCCACCAGAATACACCAAGACTCCACCCCGCTGAACAAATCTATAAAGCTCCGGCTCCATCCTGGCAACATGGCAGCGAGTTTTAACCCAAACTCAGGGCTTCAAATTACCTCTTCGGAAAGCAACAGGTGACGTCACAAACACTACAACCATTTTTTTTTTCTACATCTATGAGTCTGCTGTATTGTGATCAAACTGAGTTTACTGTAGGGACTCCATTGAAATGAAATGTAGAAATAAATGGTATTTTTCAATAGCAGATAAGACAGAAGGCAGCGATAGACAAATGACAACTGAGAATAGATAATAACAACCACTTCTGTATGCAATACTTTATGTGTGTCTGTGTGTGTGGGTGTCCTTCATCCAATCCAAAGCATAATTTTCTCTGCATCAACAGATATTGAGTGAGACCTTTTTTAACAGGTGGAAGTTCACAATTTAGTGGAGTATTCACACCCGTCACGCCTGTCCTCTACGGCCAAACACTGGCGTTGTATAAGCTCTCTTTACTGAGGATTGATTCATCATCCCCTAACATTTGTTGTCATTACACAACCCCAATAAGACAAAACATGATGTCAGTGTATAGGGGCAATGGCGGAAAATGTTGCAAATGGCATCAAGGGCTAGAAAGCTTATCAAATGCGTCAATGTTACTGAACATGTAACATATTGAACATGTAAACTGACTGAACTTTTTGTGCGACTATCTTGGGAGACAAATTAAACAACAAATAAGGGAGGCTATTGCAACCACAGGAGATTGTTGTCCTTTAAATATTCAAATGGAAAAAGAATACCTCAAGACCCAGCCAGGCCATCTCCTCATTACGCTGGCCAATTTGATTTATTTTTGCAGTGTAGGACAGGAAAGCATCAACTTTCTTGAGGAAGCGGGAGCTTTAATTTCAGATGGCTAGCAACGGCGGCGGCAGGGTGCAGGAATTGTGCAGTAGGAAGGAGATCTCATTCCTTCCTGGTTTACTTTCCTGTCCGAGGCGCTGCCAACCTGCACACAAGTCGGGGGAGCAGTCGTCGACACCAACAGGAAACACAGTTGAGCCACTCCCTGTGTTCCCCGACCACCTCCAAAGAGGAAGCAGCCAGGTCAGAGAGGGACGGGGTTGGGCGGGTCACGTCAAAAACTCTCATGTGTGAATGAAGCCGACTTGAAAGAAAAAGAAAACAATCTTTATACTGGTTCCACAATAGCAGCGGGGCTATCGGAAAACGCCTTCGCCGCTGCATGGGATTTGAACATTTTAGGATTTCTCTGAGGCCATTGTCAAGTCGAGGCGTGTTCTTGGGATACCACATATCATCGTGATAAAAAAAAATAAACACTGTTACCGCCATCATTGTAGGCCTGTTCCTCTTTGCTCAAGTCCAAGAACACGACAAAATTATGTATTCTAAATGGACTTTGTCGGCAGGGGGGTAAAACAGGCCTACAGCCACAACTACTGCAGTTCTATTGCAAACATTAAGTATTTCTTCTTCTTCCATAGAGTGAGAATTTGAGAATCAGATTGCATTCTTTAAAATCAAGCTATGCCCCCAAATTCGGAAAGACTGCAGCATTTACTTTCTTTTTTGTTTGCTGGAGTCTCTGGTGTGTAACGATGAGATTGCATCATCTGCACTGATGCTCTAAGCTGACAGGTAGGTAGAGGATTGGGCCCAATTAGAGGAAGTGTGAGACAGAACAGAGCAGCTGCTTAATGATGACATGGCGTGGCTGCAGCAGATACACACATGGTGCAGTTGCGCTTACAGCCAGACTACTTCATCGGTACAGGACGGACAGAATCGAGTGGCGGGGATGCCGCCAGAGAGCTCGAGAGAGAGAGAGATAATGAAAGCAAGAAGGGTTGATTCTTCACTCAGTGTGAGAGTGTGTGGGAGGAGAGATGCCGAGAGTGAAAGTGGGAAAAAGAGAGAGAGAGAGAGAGAGAGAGAGAGAGAGAGAGAGATAAATGAGGGGAAAGAGATGAGTACATTGAGCTAGTGATTCAGCCAGTCAAGTCATCTAACACCTCTTTATCCATCCACCCATCCATCCATCCATCTCTCTCACTCCTTTCCTTCTTCCCTCCCCTGGGGTGCAAATTGAGCCGACAGTGGCTTTGGCTAGTAATCCATGACCTGCGATGTCTGCTCACGGGTGACGAATCTCACATTGGATTCACAACCAAAGTACAACATACAGCCGGTGTATCGTCACCGTCAATGGAATTACGGCAAAAACAAAACTGGGGGGAAGGCACGGGCCAATTGAGCCTCCACTCACTTCTGTTCAAACAACCAAGGGACTCAATTTCCCACATTTCCCATTCAATGAATAGTACAGATGCACGTGTCCATTGAACTTCTCTAAATACAGGTTCTGCTTTTAGCAGCTTTTAGAGGAACTTTTTCCGCTGTGTTTTTGAAGACGACAAATGTTCAAAGAATCGGACAGTGTTAATAGAGGAGAGACGTGTCCATCAATTGTACAATGGATCAGGCATGTGACAAAATGGAAAACAGCCAAAAGTTTTTTATTTTTTGCAGAACATTAGCAAGAAGCAGAATTCTATGCATTCCCCCCCAGAGAGAGAAATGGTACTATTATTTCCCTTCAGCCACTGTGGATGTCATCTCACCTGACAGTCAGTAATGGCCTCTTCATTGCAAGGGGGTAATTGGTAGATTTTCTTACAGCACAGTAATGCATCTGTGTTACTTTCTGTGACAGCTGTAAGGCCGGCATTCAATGTGTATAACACTCCCTGCCTTAACAACTTATTTTATCCCCTGTGGTGCTCCTGTAAGAAGAATTTCTTCTTGGCTGGATGTTGCCAGCATATTAAAACATTTCAGCCTCCTACATCCATCATTTGGGGCCAAATGGCATTGCAAGAAAAATGTGAACCTAAATATGTCCGACAAAATCTTTCTGGGGGAAAAAAAAAAAAATCCATCTATAATTTTGGATATAAATGATAAAGACTTCTTGTTACCAGTATGTTCACAAGTGGGAGGTTTTCCATTACCATGGCCTTGTAGACCAACAGTACTTAATTATTATGCTTTATTATGTGGTTAGTCACTGTGTGTGCTTTTTGATTGTCTTGACAGTTGCTTTTGTTTTCATATCCAGGATATTATTTTGATCCTCTATCTACTCAAGTCAGTCATGGCTATATTCATATCCGCTGTAAAATATTGAGTCGAGAGCGCTGGTCTGTTCTTTGCGTTTATTCTTGCAGTATATTGTTGTTGTACTTTTTTCTTCCAGACTTTGATCACACCCATTCTTTGACTCATTGTTTGGTGTCAATTTCTGGATTAGCAAATCCACTGTAGGTGTTAACAAACAGACATGGGATTAACTGGATGTTTTACAGGTTTTTAGATATAATTATCCGCAGGAGTTACAACAATTCCACCATACGTGAGTGTGCTCAGGTCTCTTATTATAACAACAAATGTAGGGTTTAAGCACACACACACACACACACACACACACACACACACACACACACACACACACACACACACACACACACACACACACACACACACACACACACACACACACACACACACACACACACACACACACACACTCTCTTTAAGCATCGTTGAAGAAAAGTACAAACACCGACCTCACCCCCTATTCTCTAATGATGCTGGTTTTATACACAAACTCTTTGACCAACATTGAAGGATCCTCAACCGTTTTCTGTTTCATACCCTGATGTCTGCTATCTCTTTTCCTTGGTCTGTTTCCCTGGTTCTTGTGTGTATGTGTAAGTGTACGTGTGTGGGAGGAGAAGCTGGCGGGAGGAGGTAAGAGTGGGAGAGATAGAGAGAAATAGAGTGAAGCGTTTACTGGAACACAACATACTGTTTGACCGTCCCAGATAAGGGGCCGCCTACACACCACTTCTCATCTTTACCAAAAAAACAAAAAAAAACAAAAAAAAGGGGGGGGGGGGGGGGTTTACCCCGCCCCGTTTCAGAGAGCATATGGAACGATCAATCAATGTTTAGGAGTGACAGTGTGAGAGTGGCACTCAACCCCAGCAGCGGGGTTAAGTGCTTATTGCTTATTCCTGTCCAAAAAAAGAGGCCAGTTTCAGCCTAATTTGAGTTAGGGCTGAACAATTAATCGAATTCAAACCGATAGCAATGAAATAGATCGCAATTTTCCAAATCGCAAAGGCTGTGATTAAAGGTTGTTTTTTTATGTGACACAATCTTACCCAGTGATAACCAACCTTTGGCTTGTGAGTCGCATGCGGCTCTTTTATGACTAGTTGCAGCTCTTTAAAGTGTTATTTAAAATAAATAAAAAATTCTAAAAGAGTATTTCAATACATTTTGTCTGAGACATTGTCTGCAGTATTCAAAACTGAATTTCCCATTAGACACAACAACGTATGACGGCTTCAAGAGAGTGCATCTATAGGGATCTGTTTCCTGGTAGTGATCAATGATCCAATAACTGAGTGATCAATGGCTGATCATCTGGTTTCCACTGGCAATTTTAGTATAACTTATCACCGGACTCCCACCTGCATCACATAAGCCCATCCTGTCCAAAACCTCCGTCGGCTTCCACGCTACAAGCACCACAACAGCCTCCATGCAATTAATAAATAGAAAAACAACTTTTATATCAATCCACGGTTTTTATTTAAGCCATTTAACTTAATTTCAGTGCGATATTCCAGAGAACACGGCGCAGCAGACATGCGCAGTAGAGTCGGCTTGTCGCTTTCTCTACAGCTGCTTTCACACATGCACTCTAGACAATGTCCAGACTGTCCAGAGTTACCCTTTCACACATGTAGCACACAACCGGAGATTGTCCGTGTCAGACTCGTTTACACCTACTGGAAATAACCCATTTGGTTTGACGAGGGGCGGAGCCTGGGTAGAGCGTGCAGGAGGCAGGACGTGACGTAATGATGCTACAGAGTTTTACAACACATCCAAGATGGAGAGGCTACAGACTTATCTTTTTTTAGTGTTGAATCTCCATGTTTTTGGACGTAATATAAACGAAAGACTGGAAAGGAATATAAAGGAAAGCAGAAAAGAGTACAAAGCAGATGACAGAGCATAAAGGCATGTGATTTCCCGTACCAAAAACAGCCTGAGAGAGACATACTGTGACAGCCTGGAAACAAATGAAAAGAAACCTGTGGCCTCTTTAAACATACAAACTCGTAGACCTTTACACGAAGGGTGACTGACCCAAACAAGCCTCTCTCTCAGCTCGGAGACACAAGGTTATTCGCTGAGAAGGCGAAGGGAAGAAGTCCACAACAGGACAACGGTAACCCAGGCAACAGACATTCTGTGCCGGCGCAGCGCGGCGAATATTTCTAGTGTTACACTCTCATAGAGATGTACTCACTCTGTACCAGTCCTTCGCTCTGGACAACCTCTCCAGCTTGGGGATCTGAAAGAGACAAAGAGGATTTTTACATAAATGAAGACAAAAGACAATAAAGTTGAAATTACATTCAAAGTAGGGCTGGTAGTAACAATTTTCTAACCAGTTAAACCAGCAATTATTTCATCGAAAATGTAAATGAATAAAAAATAACCTTATGCTGAATATGAACATGAACACTCATACTGCATGTGAATCAACTTTTTCAAAATTCACACAACTCAATGTTTGTAACAGTCGGAAAGGTTTCCACACCAGTCAATACAGCACAACCGTTCTAAAAGCACCCGGGTGAGATGGCTGCCATGAAATACCAGTGGAAGGTCGCATAGGGAACAAACACTGAACTGTATCACATTGCACACAGTATCAGCGCTACGAATCATTACACGTGCCAAGGCTTTGATTTTAGTTAGGCTCGGGCGATGCTGCAAAATATAAATTGTCCAATCACGCCCTCCAGCGATCGCCAATAAACGATTCTATCAGGGTCCAAGTGCATAGAATGTGATGCTAAGTCGTTGTCACATTCAATTTCTGTGGTCATAGTTGATTCAGACAATACACTTCACAATGAGGGTTAGAAGAACACATAAAGTTACATAAACTACAGCTGATGTGTCTCGATTTTCAAATAAGATGAAAATCATAATAACATACAAAAAAACATGAATTATTTATCCTGTACTTGTCTGTTTGAACATTGTAATTGCTATTTACAACGGGGGAAAAAAAACAGATGTTATTTTTGTCTGAGGTAAATGATGGCGGTAAAAGGCAAATTAAGTTGTACTGATGCTACATATTTCTTCTATTGTACATGTAGTAAAATGCGACTCAGCTTGCCGTCAACTCTCACATTATGTTGTCGAAGCAGCAGACAGGCAATGTTGTAATTATTCATGATCCATCCAATGACTAATTTTAATTTCCCGAAGAAGCGCCACATTCCTTCCTGCATCTATCTCTGTTTACACTCGCTCCATGCTTGCTCCCACATGCAGATACCGTAAAGCACCGTGACGCAAAATATTGCTGTAAAGCAGTTCTGCCGCTGATTTGCGACATTTTGGACTGTATGTGCAGCTGTCCTATCACGTGAGCATGATCAGATCACGCAATTAAATTGTCATTGACGGACAGCATTGATGAGACCATGATTTCTTTGTTGTTTACAATTGCTCCCACGTGCAGATAACGTAAAATATTGCAGTCAATATTGCCGTAAAGCAGTTCTGCCACTGATTTGCGATATAGCAAAATTGAATACACCTCTTTGTTAATCATAGAGTATGATCGAACACGTAAACTGTACACGAAAACGGAAACTTCCCTTACGTCACTTTATTGCTCGACAGGATTTTTCCAGGCGGTTAAAAAAATTATATAATTGTCTGTCATTAATGTCCTTTGGCTATCGATGAGGTTGTTTGTCGATTTCAACGTCAATCTGCCCAAGCCTATGCTAAGTACAATATAACAACATAGAGTCATGTATTGACATGTTGACCATGAATAAATCGACCACGTGAAGATAAACTGCGACTTTCGTAATTCACAGCAGCCGGGCAGGGAAGACAGGGATCAGGAGTGACCTGAAATGAACCCATCAGCATAACGTTATTATTATGGCGATCTCAGCCGTCATTATCATCACATTAAATCACTGCATCACCATCTCAGTTTGCAACAAAGTCCCCTCTGTTACTCCTTTGTAAAAATCCACCTTTGCAGAGAGCACATCCATACATCATAATCACCATCATTGTAAGCATTCACCAGGACTGAAGGAAGCGCCTTCGATGCATCGTTCGGCGACAGTTGGTGGTCAGTTTCGGAGATCACCAGGCTTGGCTGACGGAGAGGGTGGTGAGGGCGAGTAAGATGTCACTATAGAGATTCCCCTAAAAATCATTGCGAACAACCTAAAACAGTCAAAGACTCAACATCCACTGCAGGATGTATGCAGGTGATACATATTAGGCCGACCCTTGTCAGTCTTCCACCTACACAGTAGCTTTACATCCGGATATCTACTTTAATAGTTTTTCTTTTAATCTGTCTTGAAACCCGATGCCTTCAACAATAGATTAAAAAGAGAGGAGCCACTCTCTCATTCTAACCTTTATCTCCCTGTTTGTTCTCACTCATAGTGTTTTGGGAGAAAGACGCTTAATTGAAATACAGGGTGATGACGTCTTATCCCTGCGTTCAGAGCAGATAATTATTTTGCGCTGATTGTTTAATTTTTCTTACTTTTGTAAGTTTCTCAAATGATCTCAAATGGAAGAAAGAGATAACTTTGCTGGATGTTGGAGTTGATAGAATACTAGTGGCACCTATTTGGTCATCAGACATGTGCATTGTACATGACTGCTATCACTCGATGGCTTTCCTATCATGGAATATAGTTAATAAAATAGAGGGCACTATAGAACACTAAGAACAACCCTGTTTTGCGTGGTTGATTTTACCTTAAGTGTAGCAGCACGGAGAAAGAAATACTCCACGCTGTTCCCACTGTTAATTTAATATGTGGGTAAAACACAATTTGTGGAATGTAGCTCTTTATGGGAATGATTGCATTAGTGCCACGGATGCTTAAACATTCCACCTCGCAAACATGACATGGAAGCACTTAAAGGCCTTTACAGTCAGATCTGCTGACCACAGTGCCAAAATGACGCTAACCCCGGCAGGTGAGAGGAGGTTATAAAAGGGGTGAGGGATATGAAGGAATCAGAAAGCATGAAGTAGAAAGAGGAAGTGGAAGGAAGCGATGGATGGGGCAAAGTGAAGAGTGTTTGAGGAGAAGAACAAAACTTAGAATAAAGGTTAAAAAAAAAAAAATTTTAAATAAAAAAAATAATAAAATGCTTCCCCCTTTGCCACAATGAATTCCCCTGAGAGTATCTTGCTGATCTGTCCAGAGCTGTCTGGAGCTTAAGCCAAATGTATTTGAGTTTTATTGTTTTTGGGTTCAGCCCGACCAAACAAGCACTGTTTAGAGACTTGACTTGCTTGGTTCCACCGAAAACGAGACAGGAGCCGAACAATACATGGGTGTGTGGCCAGGCAGGTCGATAAGTAGCCGATGGTGTTCATGCTTTAATGAGCGGTAATTTGTTGGGGGCCACTCTCCATCAGCCGCGTGAACACCTCTCAGACCGGCTAAAGTGTTGCCATTACCTTCTGTGTTTCTATGGAGATTTCATCAGCGGGCTCCAGAATCCTTATCAGCCAATGCATAGCAATGGTCCAACAAGGACAAAACCAAAGGAACATTTTACGCCGTTTAAGATATTAAAAATATATATTAAAAAAAAGGCATAGTACAACGGATTGACAGCCAAGAGTCAAGAGATCAAATGGAGATCACACACTAAAACTAAAAGGAGGAGACGTCAGTTAAGGCTGTTATGTGATCAAGATACTAAATTTGGGAGTTGCTGGCATCAAAATTTGTTTTATTTCAATGATGGCGACTGCAAAGCGGTACAAACAAGAAAACCTTTCCTGTATTTCTGTCAAAGGGATGGCCGTGCGGTCGTGTGTGCGGATGCAGGAACCATCTCTAAATTACAGTCCGAAATAATTGGTTCTTGTTTCAACTGGCAGAGAGTTGTGTCCATAAATATAGAAGGAGCCGTCGAGCAACCAAGGAATAAAGGAAGGCTGATCTCAAAATGTTTGTTTTCCTTGTAAGGTCATTATGCTTCCTTTTTGAAGTTTGGTTTAATACCCTTATTTAAATAACAATAAAATATTGTTTTTTTTCCTGAGCTGTTAACATGGTTGTACCACTCTTATATTAAGTAATAAATTGGTGCTAGGCATGGACCGATACTGGTATCAGATATTAACCAGATATCAGTATAAAACAGGTTATTGGTATTGGGGAAATATCTGCAATATGAAAATGCAATAGCAGAAAAAAAGCCATAAAGGGATTTTTTTAACATTTGTCATGTCAAATATTATAGAAAAGCAACTCGCTTTGGGGTTTCTTTCAAACAACACAGCGTGTTGTTTGAAAGAAACACGCAATGGGAAAAAATGGATCATATGCCAAACAACTTAGACTTAAATAACAGAGAACAAAAAAAATCGGAGACAAAGCAAAAACTAGATGATAATGGCTTCAGTTGACGTCCCTTCACCTGTTGAAAAGTACAAAATATTACCGAAAGAGGAAAGAAAGAGTATTGTTCGGCTTTTTGACTGATAAAGACCTTATGATTAAGGTGATATTATATATAAATCCAACGATAGTTTAAGGTTAATGCCTTTGTTAAGAAACAATTCTCACGCCTCACATTGCTCACTACAAACACAGCTTCAGCTCAGACCAGCACAAGGACTCTCTTTACAACCAAGAATAATTACAGAGAGTGATCAAACACAAGGCTACAGCCAACATGGTCAAATTAATTCTAATGCTAAGGAGTTACTAAAGAGATCGTTTCCAACTGCCCTATCCATCTTGGGAGAACCGGCCATCACTTTGACCTCTGCGATGCCTCCATTTAAGACGGACGCTTCTACCTCAAGAACTTAAGAGTCTTGCCAAGGTAAAAGTAAAAGCCTTTGTCCCGATGTTGTGACAGCGCAAACAGGCACTTATATAGGCAGCTATTTCTAACAGTCAAATTGATTCAGTAATTTCCTCTCCATCAAAGACCCTGTTTCACGCTTCCTCCTTCGCAGATGAGAATACCTAGGGACAAGGTTATGAACAGATGGGCTGCAGGGGATGGACAGCCTAAAGTCAATGGAGCACAGTTTTCAGGCCATATTTCCACTTTTTAACGCTTACATATTTGGAACCCATTTTGTATACTGCAAGGCAGAAATGGTGGACTTTTGTGTCCACAAATATAGAAGGAGCCATGGAGGAACCAAGGAATAAAGGAAGATAAAGACTACAAAGGAAGACCCGTGTTGACAAACAAATGTCGTAATTTTAATCCCCAATTTGACAATTCCGTTCAAAAGTTCAAAATTGAAAAGTGCCTCAAACTGCCTTTCTTGACGATCAGTGAAACTTACCGCCAGTGCCATCCGTGATTTCGTGTCTAACCATTCCATGTGGTTTGGCGCGCACACGTGTGTGTGTGTGTGTGTGTGTGTGTGTGTGTGTGTGTGTGTCTGTATGTGTATAATCATCTATGGCTGATGTTGGGTTTTCCCCACATTGGAGACAACCATGCCTCCATTTGTCATTTCTGCCCGCAGCCGCAGCACAGTCAATCAACTGGGATGTATAGTTCAAAAGAATATACACTTTTTACAGCCTTGGCCTCGTGTTTGAGGGCTGTATCCAGCTGCGACTGGGAGAGAAAGAGAGAGCGAGAGAGAGAGAGAGAGAGAGAGAGAGAGGAAAACACTAGCTCTTATTTTGGATAATAGAATGCAACAGAAACAGGAAACACCCAGCATGTTAAACGTTATAGCCAAAGTGCATTGCGTGAATCACCTGGAATGAAACAGTGAATTGCACTTACTCTATTCAAATGCACTTTACTGCACATATCTGTGTATACAAATGTATGTGACAAATAAACCTCTTGAATCTTGTTGTTTTCCTCTCGGGCTTAGTGAAGGAGATCGCCAGTATTTGAGAAGGTTTTTATATACCTGTACACCGTTATCATTTAGAATTTAGTCGAATAGTAGTTGACTTGGTTTGAAGTCAACTCTCCAGGTATGAGTATGGCAGACGGGGGGGGGTGGGGGTGCGTGGTTACGGCGCGGACTTCTTCCCGCACTGGAGCAGCTGCTCCGACTCGGCTGGGAGAGTTTTCTTATGTGTTGTTTGTCCTGTAGTGGGGATCGCCTAGAGCCAAGAGCCTGCGGCCCAGACCGCAGAACGGACCCTGATGCGCACTAATCGGTCTGATTTTTTTATTTTTTTTATGTTTGGCCAGGAAGGCTTTTTGTTGTTTGATTATAATATAAACCCCGCCATTTAGGCACCCTCGCCGTGTAGGCACCGCCTCCCCCCTGAACCCATGTGCAAGAGCGGTCTCATCATACCGTTTCAACACTGTTGGCGCTCCATTTTAAAATGGTCTCCACTTCCCAATATCTAAAGTCTTATCCCTCCAATTCTCATCCAAAAACGCTGCAATCGTTTCACTTAAGTCTCAAAACCCAAACTAAACGCCGAAAATCAGGAGCCTTTGAGATCTCAAATGTAATTATATTTACAGACTGCGGTGCTAGACCTTGGACCTGTTGTGGACTTTTCCCTACTCCGGGGCTGCGTTTTAAGCATCCAGCCTAATGAGGCTTGCTAATGGTCAACCCACGGAAACCCAGAGGGAGAAAATGAAAGAAGAAAAAAAGTAAAAACAGGCAAACACACACAAAGCAAAAAGTAAACACACCAACGTGCAGTCCCTGTGTACAGATAAACATTAGCTAACCATTAACCAAAGCTTTGTTTCTGCCTACCTCTTTTTTGCCATCTTTTGCTGCTGGACAAATAGGTGTCAGCAATTTTTTCAAGAGGATTAAATAAGTAATGCTAACTAAGAAGCTAACTTAAGCCAACCACCACCACCACAGTAATTAGAGAAGATAATATTTGACCAATGTTCATATTAAAAGCAGGAATCTGGTCGGGAACAACCAGTTGGCCAACCTCTTCAAAAAAAAATCACAAATTGTATCTCCAAACCAACAGAGCTTTGAACCTTAGGGCGCCCCCACTGCTCCAGTTAGCCGAGGTTACTCATCTCGCAACGTGTGGTTTGAGCACCTTTACGGATGTAGGTCAAACTCACTGCGCTCCATCAACTACGGTCAATTACCAAGATTTTACAGTTCGACAAGTAAGATGTGTGATGGATGTAGCTCATTTGAAAAGTACAGCCAGCAGGCGTTTTCTCATGGTGGCTGCTGTTCGGAGGATAAGGAAGGGACCGCGCTCTCGCCAGAGCCCCAATCCATTAGCCATGCGCTGTTGAGGCTATCAGGGTTACAGGTTAATGATTTTAAGACCTTGTTTCAGCATATCCAAAAGGGCCAGGGAGCCAATTGGGCAGTAAATATTGAAAAAAAAATTAGGGCTGGGCGATATGGCCAAATCACAATATATTGTTTAAATTGATCATTGTTGATAATTTTTTACAATATTTATTGAATAACAATAAAGCTCAATTTACACTTTTAAGTGTGTTCTCATGGCTTTACATTAAACACTGAAAAGCGCAAATTCTCCCTTTAATCGCTTTCCAATTGCGTGGGCCGCACCAGGCTCAGGTTTGGAGGAGGGCGAATTTGAGTTCGAGGGGGGTCCGCTCCGGGGGGGGTCATCTCCGGGGGGCGTCATCCCGCACATCTGCTGTGCGATTGGCTGTTCTTGTCACATGGTTGTTTCTCTGCTGTACAATTGGCTGTTTGTGTGCATCTCTGTAGGTAGAGGAAAACTCTTTATTCGAACTGTATAGAAAATAAATCTCATACATTGATCGAAGTTTTTATCGTGAAAATTATCGAGATCATTTTATCGCCCAGCCCTAGGAAAAATAGTAGAAGTATGGCACGGTTACGCCCGACAGAAGGCCACATGTCTACTTACAGAGTGCTACACGGGTCATGCACCCTGCAGGCAGCATGTTGTTGCCATTGAAATTTGAATCCAAAAAATAAAGAAACCAAGTATATCTGTCGAAATGGCCTATGACAAACTTCCTTGGCTCGCATCCAGTGGGCAAATCGTTGTTTCAGGAGGCAAAACCGTTTGCCACTGCGCTGCGTTCAGCCATGCTACTTGGTTGACCTGCATCTGTCTATAGGAAAACGCCCTGGTAACACACTAGGTTTAGACACCTAGAAGAGATTTGGGGCTTTAAAAAAGCAAAGATGTTGTCTGAAGTCTTAAAGAGGACACCATACTGGCTCTATCCAGTGAGCGAGATAACAGTTGCCTATTAAATTTAACTTCAGCATTAGGTCATAAAATGAATGGAACTGCTGGTCTTCCCGGCCAAACAAGGTATTTATCACAACATTGATATTAAAATTGACTCTCTATCTCTTGTTCCTACCAAGGCTGCAAGGAATCTAGGATCATTATCGATGACCAACTGACATTTTCGGCCCATGTTGCCACCGTCTCCCGGTCCTGCCGCTTCGCACTATTCAACATCCGAAAAGTCAGGCCGTACCTGACCCAATATGCCACTCAACTGCTGGAACAAACCTTGGTGATGTCCCGTCTCGACTACTGCAACGCTCTCTTAACAGGCTTGCCGGCCTGTGTGGTGAAGCCACTGCAGATGGTACAGAATGCGGCGGCGCGACTGGTGTTCAACCGGCCAAAGAGGGCACACGTCACTCCGCTGTTCATCGAGCTCGACTGGTTACCTGTAGCCGCTCGCATCAAGTTCAAGTCTCTTATGCTTGCCTACAGAGTGATTGTTGGGAATGCTCCCACCTACTTAAATGCTCTTGTAAAAGCACACGTTACCCCCCGGATGCTGCCCTCATCAAATGAGCGTCGCCTGGCTCTGCCGGCCGTACAACCACGGCAATCCAGGTTATTCTCATTTGTGGTTCCACGTTGGTGGAACGAGCTGCCAAAAACGACCAGAGCAGGGACCTCCCTCTCTATCTTTAAGAAGCACTTGAAAACCTAGCTCTTCAGAGAGTACCTCCTCTCCTAACTTACAATTACTTAGCACTACTTAGCAGTATTTATTGTTAGACTAATGTCTCTGTCGCAATGTAGCTTGAATGTTATTCTCCCTTGTAAGTCGCTTTGGATAAAAGCGTCTGCTAAATGACTAAATGTAAAGTAAAATGCACTTCCTCTCCTAAGCAGCACTTGTTTGCTTCCCTTTCCATCCATCCAGTTTGTCCACAGAAGGCCAGGACAAAGCAAGGCTGCAGACAAACATTCGGACAGAATGACAAAATACATGAGAGCCAAATAATCTGCATTTCCCTGAGCCCCCGTCTGCTTGACCAGCGAGTGCACCAAGGGCCATGTGGACAGGAGATCCAAAGGGAGAAGGGGAAAGAGCAGACAGGGGGGAAAGGGTCAGAGAAAAGAAGATAGGGGTTTATTTTCGACAGATCAACCCTGGTGAAGTTAAAGTGCTGCAAATGTAGAACATACTGTACCTGTGGAGTACAAGCCTGGCCAGCGTTAAATGTGACTGTCAGACATACATCAGTGTCTTCCATACATTGATTTATTTGTGGCGGCCCACCACAGTATCAACATTGACCACCACATATAGATTTTCTATTTTATTTTACTATTTAAATTTTTTTTCAAATAATAAAAAAAATCTTATTTGAAGAAGCTGTATGCAGTGCATGACCCCTGCGCCACATGTACAGGAAAATACTGTTGGCTCCCGTCCTGCCTCTCAGTCATGTGTTTAGGCCTCATCGCTCCCCTCACCTCCAGCTCATGCTGTGCATCGATAACCTCGCCCACAGACATCTCCCCCGCCCTCGCCACACTCAACCCCGCTCTCTGGGCAAAGGGAAAGTATGACGTTGGCCTCATTAAGAACTGCCCCCCTGTACACATCAAACCCAAGTCACATCACCGCCCATGCCAGAAACAATACCTACTACGCCAAGAGGTGATTGATTGTATTACACCCGTCCCTGTCAAGAAGATTCGGCCACAAGGCCAGCCAACTGAATGCCGCTTTGTACAGGATTTGCAAGCCATTTACGCTGCCATTGACCCTCCAGCTCCCAATGTTCCTAATCCCTACACCATTATGAGTCAAATTCCCTCTGACTCCATGTGGTTTTCTGTCATTGATCTCTCCAACGCTTTTTTCTCTGTCCCAGTTCTTCCGGACTCGCAGTTCTGGTTCGCGTTCACCTTCGGTGGAAAACGCTACACCTGGACATGGCTGTGCCAGGGCCTGACATGCAGTCCCACCCTCTTGTGTGAAGCCCGAGGTCGAATCTCAGCTCCCTGAAACTCACTGAGGGCATCGCTCTCCTCCAGTACGTCGACGACCTTCTGGTTGCTTCCCCTACCCAGGATCAGTGCGAAGCCGACATTCTCGCCCTCCTTTCCCATCTGTGTAAAGATGGCCACAAAGTCTCTTTGTCAAAACTCCAGTACGTCACCAAAAAGGTCATGTTCCTCGATCACATCATCACCCCGGAAGGGAAATCTCTCGCGCCGACCGAAATAGCGGCCATTGCAGAAGTTCCCAAACCCATGACAAAGAAACAAATGCTCTCTTTTCTCGGCATGTGTTCCTACTGCCGACACTTTATTCCCAACTTCTCCGAAATGGACAGACCATTATGGGAACTAACTACTACCAAATCTCTTACCGCTACCTCACCTCTCACATGGACGGCAACTGCCCTCAAAAAGGCTCTCCAGTCAGCTCCCACTTTGGGCATACCTGACCCCTCTCGCCCGTTCATCCAATACGTGGACGAGCGACGGGGCAGTATGACTTCACTTCTCTTACAAACCCACGGTGACACCTTACGTCCCATCGGGTTCTCCTCCTCTCTTTTGGACCCGGTCGCCAGAGGCCTTCCAGCCTGTCTGCGCGCTGTCGCTGCATGCGAAAAAGCTATACTCGCAACCCGCAACTTTGTGGGCTTCGCCCCGCTAACCCTGTTTGTTCCCCACTCTGTCTCTAGCATCTTACAGGAACAGAAGTCCTCCCACCTATCCGCAGCGCGATGGCTCTGCTATCGCACCGTCCTGCTGGGACTCCCGCACGTCACAGTGCGGCGCTGCACGACTCTCAACCCAGCCACACTCCTGCCTCTCCTGGACGAAGGACAGCCACACTCCTACCACGCAGAGCTCGACCTGATCTGCACGCCCCGTCCTGCTCTCAGGGACGTCCCCCTGCCCAACTCTGATTGTTTTCTACGTAGATGGATCCGCGTTCCGCCACCCAGACACCGGCCGCTCACACGCCGGGTTCGCCGTGGTGAACGACCACTCAGTCGTTCTCTCTTCCCCCATCCCTTCTCATTTCTCCACACAGGCAGCAGAGCTCGTCGCCCTGACAGAAGCCTGCAAAATTGCCGCAGGTCGATTCCTCACGGTTCACACCGATTCCCGATACGCGTTTGGCGTCATGCTTGATTTTGGCACCCTTTGGAAGCACAGGCAGTGCTTAAAATCCGACGGTAAACCAATCCTACATCATCACAGGGTTGCGGCTCTTTTGGAGGCCATCCTCCTCCCATCGGCCATTGCGGTATGTAAATGTGCCGCACACACATCCAACACCGATCCAGTCTCACAGGGAAACGCCCGCGCCGACACGGCTGAAAAAGCCGCGGCCAGTCTACCCTATTCCCCTTCCTCTTTCTCCTACCTCTCCCTCCCCATACCTTCCCCTCCTCTCCTTACAGACCTGCACACCCTCTCCACCCCGGCCAAGCGGCGCCTGTGGGCACAATGCGGCGCATCCCTACGCGACGGCAAACCCTGCCTCCCCCGCCGCCTGTTCCCGTGCTTCGCCCAGTTGACGCATGGGTTGGACCACGCGTCAAAAAGGAGGGATGTGTACAGCAGTTCAAACACACTGGTTCACAAGAGGTTTCACCACATCCGCAGCAGACTACTGCAGCAAGTGCGTCATATGCGCACAACACAACCCTGGTAGACCCAAGGGACTGACACAACCCGCCGCACACCCAACACCAACACGACCATTCCAACATGTCATGAACTAACACTGTGCGCGAACAAGAAATATTGCCTGGTCATGGTAGACATGTTTTCCAAATGGGTGGAGGCTTTCCCCACCAAACATGCCACAGCGTCCACCGTCGCGAAAGCGCTGCTGACTGAAATCATTCTGCGCTGGGGGATCTCAGAAAAATCATCATCCGATAACAGCAGCCACTTCATAAACGGAGCACTAACAGAACTGTTAGACTTGGTTCAACCTCAAAACCCACTGCAGCTACCACCCTCAATCGGGAGGGGCAGTGGAACGCGAAAATGGCTCTTTGAAAAACAAACTAGCCAAATGTTGCGAAAACACAAAACTGTCATGGGGGAGAAGCTCTGCCTATCTAAGCTCTGCCGCGTAATGACCTTTTCCTGTTCGAGACTCTCTGCGCAGTTCCACCGAACGTCGGAAATGGGACCACCCAGACCACCCCTGGACACCACGGTCTGCGAGACCGATCTGGTAACTTAATGTATTGCATGAACTAAATCTCTCTCTACAATCAGAACACAGGTAGGATCAGCCCTAGCCCAAGCGGTGACAGGACCTCTCCACAGCATCAGACCCGGAGACTTCGTCCTCATCAACAACCATCGACTGAAGTCGTGGGGACACCAGCGCTGGCTCGGCCCATACCAAGTCCTACTGACGACCCACACGGCAGTGAAGGTCGCAGAACGGGCAACGTGGGTACACACCAGCCACTGCAAGGAGGATACCTTCCCTGACCTATACCCACTCCCCACCTTCTTGAGCGACTCTGTTGAAGAGATCCCTCTCTAGTTTCACCTCTTACCCCAATGAATGAAGGGATTTCTCCAAAGTCCTCTCTAGGAACAGATAAATCCCGGATAGTGTTTTTGATGCGAGTATGACTGTTGTTTAAAAAATAAACAAAAGGGAGGAATAGTACAGGAAAATACTGTTGTAGGCTTATTAACCACATTGAAGCTGTATAGCAAAGCCATAATTGCACATTGCTAAATAAGATATCGCACACAATGCATTTTCAGTTCTCAGGATTTGAACACGTCTAGAACATAAGGTTCTTAGAACACGACCTCGAGGCCTGCAAAGCACTCGAACAGGAGATCGCTGCACGCTTGCTTGAGAAGCACCACAGCGCTGATAGTATAAGCCAGGCTGAAACATCCCAACAAGGTCGTGGTGCTTGATTGTACCACAGTATAAAGACTGCACCTTTTTATTGTCCAGGAGGAGACCCCGAGACCGCATGAGATGAGGCTGCGCCCTCATGACTCGTGTTCAGCGCACTCCTCTCCTTGCAAGGATCTGCTGTCGATGATCTTTGAATAAATCACGCTTAACCATTTTGACACGCGTGTGTTTATTGACAACGAGAATTTCCAGCACACACACCAGAAGCGACACGTCAGCAACACAAAAGGCATCGCGTCATTTGACAATTCGTCAATTCCAACTGGATCGGACTTCATTCATACTACGACGCATTCACATAGCGGCATTCTCAAGACTTTAAACTTCTAATTGTGAAATTTCTCAGCTTTCACTGCATTCATGAATTAAGTGAATCCTTGCCTTTGTTTTCAACCCTTTACTTTTCATTTTATTCACATTTGGAGTCTGTTTATTATTAACTCAGTTGGATTAGTTTGAGTTTATCGTTTATTGTATATATTTCACACAGCAACTTCTGGCTTGAATACAACGCGTTTTATCGCTCAAATGAGTAATAATCTGTAAAAAATACATTGCACTAATTAACAGGAGGAATGTGGTGCTGGTTCTTCTCTGTGGATCTGAGGGAGAAGCCAGGGACGGCAGCAGTTGGTTTGTCGCATTAACCAGAGGAGGATGCAGGAGGTTTCCAAAATCTATGTGTGTATTTATTCCCCTGTTTCTATAATAAAGTGTTTTCTGATTATTATTTGGTATCAGTTATTTGTGGTTTGATTATTAAATGAAGTAAACATGCAATGGATATATTTTTGTTCATTTTATAAAAATAAAAAAAAAACATAACTTAATAATACCATACAAATAAATTGACAGATTTCTCTTCTACACAATTCTACTGCTTGTCAGTTTGACTGGAGCCCACACATACATGACTACAAGCAGCAAGGACTGGTACGGTATACCAGACCAATAAAGTATATAAAACTATTTCCCAAGTATCAAGTAAAATATAAAGTCTATTCCTGGGCATGATATTTGTTTTCCTGCTGGAACGATCGTATTTTCTTTACATAAGTGAGGTTTACTTTGTTGTGGGGGAAAATGTACCTCACTCAGTAACCCACGTTTGGACCGCACATCAGCTTTTTTATATACAGCATGTGGTTGATGCATACCAGGCTTGGTAATTAAGGATTTTCACTAAATACATCTTTTGAATGGACCTCTAATGGCAATCTACGCTCCAGTTTACACTTTGCGCTCGGAAAAATAGAGCAGAGGTGTAAAAAAAAAAAAAAAACGCGAGGGGTTTAGGAGCCTTCACCCCCTCCCGACCACATCCCCACCTCCCGGTCAGCTACCACCACAAATAGAATCTAATTCGGTGGGAAACACTGCATACATGCCCCCCTCCTGTCGTTTGGCTTGAAGCATCAGTTCAATACGAGAGATTATTGGACCTCTCTACTTCATACTTGCGTACATACAGTGTCAAGTGCAATCAGAGAAACATCCCATACATGTAAACTCTGCCACATCAATGAGAAATTAAACCATTCTTATGTTCCACTCGGAGAAACAGCCCACCCATCGGGGCTAAATTAGCCTTGGCTATAAAGCAAAACCTCTTCCACCAAACTAAATGAACAGCTATCCAAAATGCCACAGATGACCAAGATTAAGAACAGCATGTATTCTGCCAAGGTAGTTGTTTTTTTTGGGTTTTTTTTTTCCCATTTTATTTAGGGAACCTTTGTTGAAAGTCCTACACAAATCATACAGTGGTCTATTGAATCCAGACAGAGCATTAGCTCCAGTTGCGGGGTCGTAAAAACAGATAACCACCAGATGTTTGGTGGGGGGCCAGGAGAACTCAGGCTTCTGGACAGGTTCTTTTTTTCTTAAAGAAGCTTCTGGCCACCCCGCCAACTTCTGAGGCCACATGAGCTCCTTGGAGTTCAATTCTTACACACGTACGCACAAACAATTCCTTATTGGGACCAATGTACGGGGACCCAAAGCTCATCTGGATGAGGTTCTGCAATACAGATCTGACCCGAAATGTCGTCTCCATCTAGTTTTCTTCTTATACACTTCAAAACAGTATTCGCTGATGTTTACTTCCAACATAGCTAATTTAAATGAACAGATTTATTTTTAGATGGTTATGCATATTAGCCTAATTAAGAACCCTGTGAGCTGAATATGGTTGATTTTGAAAAGTGGCAGTAGCAGCTTCAGAAAAGGCTGATGGAACGACAAAGAGAGTGAGTGACGTCCAGATTTTCACAGGTATAAATAGATGTCGAAGCCTCATGCTGGGGCAGGGGTTAAGGTGATTCAAGAACTCATATGTTGGCAAATTCTTCATACCATTATGTAGTTGTCTAATGAAATTCAGTATCACACGAAGATTGTATCTTAATGGCTCAAAGATCTTAAAGCTCAGAGGATGGTGTCGGGTGGTTGAGACTAGGGGACGCGGCTGATTTCAATGTGATGTGTGGGCTTGTGAAGCCCTTTGAGACTGTAGTTTTATTATGGGCTATATAAATAAATTTCACTTTGCGGGGGGTGACCTGGGCCCACTGCTTGCCAAGAATTAATCGTGGCAGTTTCTTCCTGAGGCTGCAAGCAGGGGCTGGAGAAGAACAAAACATGGATGAGAACAGATGAACTCGTCATTTTTTCCTTGTTCTGATCTAATCATACTGTCACACACAAAAAGCCAGTGACTTCAGCCATGTAGACAGGGGGGGGAATGGGGCAACTTTTTTTCTTCATTATTCTTCTGTTGAAGTGTACACAAAGCACATTCAGTAATGTAAATTGCTCCGACGTGTCCTCCCCTAAAATTGTTGCCACACGATGCTTCTCTACATGCAAAACCAGCGCACGCTACTAGTTCCCAACTGCCATATCTTGCTGAGAAGAAAGCCCTTAAAACTGAGGGAAGTAATGAACACCTTTTTAAGCACTGCTTATGCAACCCTGTTGGCCTAAGCTCACGCTGTAATCCTCAGCTGGCACGGCTTTTTATTGATGCCAAACCAAGACTGGGAGGGGAAGTGTTTTTTTTTCTTTTTCTGTTTAGGTTTTAAATCCAAAGCATATTGGGGGGGGGGGGTAAATCTCAAATCTCATGCTAAGACAATTCAGTTCTGCATTGTGGGGGATTCATCAAATTGAAACTATATGACGATTTAAAAGCACGATATTAGACTAAAACGTTGGTCTTTCCAACAAATATTCCATCAAATAGACCAGACCCCATATTTTGACAAATGTCATCTCACATCTTTGCATCAGAAACAAATTGCGTACCTCAATATGGCAGTATTCTTGATTGAATGACCAAAATACCTCAAATACGACCATAAATCACCGAAGTCTAGAAGCCTGAAAGAAAGCCATAAGGTGTGTGGGACTGGGAAGCGGCACGAGGAATGACGCGGCGCGCTCCAAATCGACAGAGGATTCTGTTTCAAAACCTGACATAAGCAGCTTTGTCTCCCTGCCACCTATCCCCGAGCTTTCTCTCCACTTCGGCCTCAACTAAACCCCCTTGGATTTCTAAACCTGTCCTCTGTGTCTCAACCACAGCCGGAGCACTCTGTCCAAAGTCTAAGCTGAGTTTTCTTTGTTTGTTACAGTATTCTCCATTCCAGAGTCAAAGGGAGGAGGTTTGGGGAGAGACATGAGCCTCTGACATAATACCCAAGGTTCTACCATCCTGCTGTACTGCATCTACATGTTTGAAACCTTCTCTTAAAGACAAGACTGGATTAAACTGCAGCTATTGAGCAAGCTCCAATTTAAGAAAAACGGGCTGATGTGCTTTAGCGGGCCAAGCTTTTCATTAGGCACTGGAGGAGTTCACCTAACGGCCATGGACATCTCCAACCTACTGTCACTGCGATGCCGTGATAGTCATCAGTAGTGTGTCTGTGTGCGTAAGTGTGTGCGTAGATGGAAAACTTTTTTGGGCGCAAGGCTGCAGCCTGGACCGCGTTGGTGAGAGCTGTCAAAGTATTAAGATATAATTCCGTGGTCATGTGTTGTTTTGGGTTTTTTTCTCCCTTGTGTCAGGTATCCAGGTATCACTACCATCTGGGATAGAGAGATGTGGGAACACGGCTGTTGGGAGCAATAAGAAAAAGGAAGACCCAGACAAAAATGTGTGTGTCAAGGCTGTGTGTAAGCCTGGGAATCATCTGCACAGTGGAGTGGAAATAGGGAAAAATGTGGCAAGGGGGTAAAGAGCATGACCGGAATACTGTCGGATAAATCACCTCATTCCTCCTCTGACAGAACGCAACTTCCCAGCCAAAGATAAAGAGACAGACATGCAAACCGAGAGAGAGGAATAGAAGGAGAAATAGAGGGAAGTGAAGTGAGAGAGGTTTTTTTTTATGTTTGTGTGTGTGAGATGAGTGTAAGGCTGGGCAACATGGATGTGTTTATCATCATGATCATTTTTAATTCACACAATATTGATATATCCCTACATTTTCTTGTGAATTCAGAAGCCCATGTTGAAAAAAAAAATCTTTCAACTGACCAATCCAATATCAAAGACGATCTTTCTCATCTAATACGCGTCCAATAAAACACTGATGACTTGATGCCAACTACCAGACACCACTTGTGGCAGAGAAATACTTGTGTAGGGTTTTGTTTGGAACAAGCTCTGAACATGATCAAATGAAAATACTTCAAACTATAAAACAAATGAGAGTCAGCGACAAAGCATCATGATGTATTATGCTCCCAATCGAATTAAGCATGTGAAGAATAAAAGTAAAACCAATTTTAAAAAAAGGAATACATCAAGTTTTTTCAGGTTGCACTGAAGCAGAGGGGGATTCCCTGAATAGAAAATTAAATTTAGCACAATTTTTAAACAAAGCTTCTCAATCCGAGTAATTTTTAACATTCTCGAATATGAACTGATCTAAATTATTAGACCAGCATAGCTGGTAGATGTATATAGATGCTCGTCCCTCTTCAACTTGCCAAAATAGGGCATCGTATCCAAGGATATCTCCACAACAAAACCCCCAAAAATACCAAAAGCCTTGTCAAACATACCAGATATGGGGGAGAAAACAAAAACAAGATTGGACTGGGAGCAGCATGGATCACATGGGTAGCAGAAAATGGCGAGTAATGGAAAGTGTATGATGATGAGGAGTAAAAAATATTCAGAATATTTTGACCAACGCATAAAAAGGTTTTTGTTGCTCCCCTGTGCCAGTGATTGATGATGTCAGCAACCCACCTTGTTGATAATGTACTCCTCTTCTGTGTAAAACGAGTTATGGCCATTATCAACTGTGAACTTGTCAGCAACATGAAAACAATTCACTATAAAGCACATGGGAAAGGAATTTTGTATTTCAGGATAGCTACTCCAACATTAAGGGAATATAACATGTGTCATTCAAAAAGCAATTTCATTTATGTAATGATATAAAAGCCAATTTGGCAAAAGCAAGGAAAAAAAATACCAGTGCATTCATATTCAACACTTCTAGTCTCTGGCCCTGTGTATCCTGAAATGTAGCTTCAAAAATCCTTCTCTGGTATTTTACGTCCACGTCTACTGGAAGCACCAGTAAACTTCAGGCCTGTCCAGTTGAAGTGTTTGTGTTGCCTATGGCAGACCTGGGTAATGAAAACTCTAAATCAGGACCACCACCACGGTCCCAGTCCGTCACCACCCCTTCATCGTTCTTGACTCAATTCCTTCTACCCTTCACATTCTCTTGCGTTGCCACGGAGGATCCAAAACCCTGCAAAGACTTTCAACTCCCCCTTACACTTAAGAACTGACTCAGGATCTTCTTACAATCAGATCTTAAAATTGACAAATTTTTATCCTCCCACTCTGGGACAAACCACAGTCTTTCTCCTGGTGAAAATACAACCAAATGCGTGGGAAAAAGTAAACGCGGGTTCCCAATCTTCCCCAAGCAGGTAAAAGAGATTCCCAACACCAGACAAGAGGCACCGCAGACTAATTAGAGCAAGCTCACTGGAACAACAGCGGAGCTGCTCAAAACAAAAGAGCGAAGGAGTGTAGGCTAAAACGCCTTAATCCGGACATCTGAAGCCCGAAGCCCCACTAATTCGCTCATGGGTCGAGGGAGTTTAGAGCGCGCCAGACTTCAGAGCCAGAAGAAGGTCCCTTGTTGATTCGTTAAACATGGCCGACGGGACCTGTGGGCAGGCGGTTAACCGATCTCGTGACCCCAGGAGAGAAGCATCAAGACAAATAAAGACCTTAAGCAATCTTGTTCACTAAGGAGAACTGAGCCACTTTCCTCTTCAGCCTTTTCTTTTTGCTAAAGGTGTACGGCAAATGATTGCAATCCTTTGTGGGGGTGGTAAAATTGGGATAAAGTGGAATAAAAAGGTACAACCTAGAGACTAAAATTCATGACTGATGATCACAATTGCACAAACAATCGATTGAGGCTGGTCCCTGAGCCCTCTCATCACTCAACAGTGGACAGATTGACAAGCTCCTGTTTTAACGGCCGTGAGAAACAACGTGCCTGGTACTCCCTGCTGTACGGGCAGGAGGGATCTCAGCAAACATAGTGACACGTTGACAGATGTGACGCCTTGCGCATCCCGAAGGGGGACAGAGAGGGAAAGCCAGAAGAAGGACTCTTTAAATGAAAAGGGGTGGGGTGGGGTTTTCTTGTCTAAAAGAAGGGTCATGCAATTATAGGCGATTGGGGTTGCTGCTACTTTCTACAAGTTTTTCTTTGAAGCCCCCCTGAACCACTTGCCCTCTAACACCCCTCTTCACTCGTCTTAAAGGGGCAGTATACTCATGGCGAAACAGAACCTTTCAAGCAAACATGTATTTTGAACCAAAAACACGGGGTATTTTGCATGTGGAGCCTGAAGGACAAACCATTCATAAGTATGTTCTGATTGACCAGCTCAAAACTCAAATTTCTGTTCCTTCCAGTGACTGTGTTTTCGTGAAGACACTTCCCAAAATTACTACTGACAATGGCTTTCGGGAATGTGGTTGGTGTTTATTTCTCGTCAAGTTCTTTCTTCATTTAAAGTATACCGTCTACTTTACTCTCACTCCAGACTATTCACTTGCCAGTGTAGCAGGGTGGACAATCAGTCTCCCTTAGAAGCTACCAAAGCTGCAAAATGTATAGAACTTCATTCATATATAACATATTGCTTTGTCATTTCTTCGGAGATCAGCAGTCAGGAATTAAAAGTCCCTTAGTGAGCCCAGCAAGTTCCATTCTGTCCAAACTACGTGATACTGTATCACATAAATGTGAGAGATACTGTGTATTAGGAACGAGTCAACTGTACGAGATGAAAGGCAGTTTTTTTCTTGCTTGAACTAAAATAATAAAGAAAAGGAAGAGGTTGGGGGGGCTGCCAGAGGACAGAGAATCTTGCGTTGTGAAAATAAATGGAAGAAAAAGGAGCAGCTCCTAATTACTGTCTTTAAAAGGCTTGCGTTATCATTACACAGCCAAGGCTTTCGACAATACAACAACCGTGCTGCCATGGCAACGTAGCGACGGCCCGCAGAGATGCGGCCGTTTCATAACATTCCCTTCCGTTTTTAAACAGGCCGTCTAAAGCAGCTGTTTTCCTTCTTTTTTGGAAAAAATACATTTGGCACACAGCACTCCAGAGCTGCAGCCATGAGGGGTCAGGCTGTTCCAGGTATGTAGGAAGAGCCGTGAGGCTGAACCTCCGGGGATGAATGGACAACCAGACAACCATGCAGTAATTAACGAGGAAATAATAAAAAAGCAAACATATGCTAAACCTTCCGGATAGCTGTTATGAAACTCATAATTCACGTCCTTTTTTTTGTTTTTAATCTTTGCTTTCCCTTTTTAATAAGAGGAGGTGATGGTGAGAGGCTTTGGAAGCAGCCGGTCTAACCAGTGTCATTCCGGTGGCTTCCCCCGGGGGCCAGACCCTGAGCCCACCATGCCCAGCGCAGGTGGACATAGCTGTCAGTTTGCCGCTCAGCTGGGTTGGGTTGGTGCTGCTATTATGCAACGCACTGCCGGCCCCCGCAGGCCCTCTCCACGGCCCCCCTCTCCTCCCACTCCTGCTCCTACACCCGCGGTTTGCTGGACGAGGTGCACAGCGAATACTACCACTAAAGTGCTCCAGCACGGAGATGATCTGGAGTAATCCACAAAGGAGCAGCTTAGTCGGAAGCTGGCTATGGATGGGGTGAAAAATTTGGCTAATTCCTCACAACAAAGAGATAAGGCTTCAGGTAGTAGGGATCAGGTTTGGACTATCTAGGCTTCCAATCAAAGTATCGGAAGGTCATTGTAGAACGCTTATAAAGACTACAAGAATGCCAGGATTCACACATCTCAAATAGAAGAACCTTGAACTCCTATGCATAGAAAAAGCCTGACTTGGTTCAAAAGCTCTGCATATTGCTTAAAATACATAAAAAGGTATCCGATTAGACTAAAAGGTTGTATATATATCATTGAAACGTGGTTATTTAGCTTATAACAGAATCTGCGTTTGTTGTCAGCCAGCATTTGGTTTTCAACTGAGATCAATGGGAACCAATTGGAAACCTCTCGAGCACAATGAATGGTCAATATGGGCTTGTTCACAGGGCTGGTCAGTAAATATGGCCTGATGGGCCCGGGGCCAGTACAGCAGTGGTGCAGGCCAGATGATTGATTGCTGAAGGGCCCAATTGGGCCAGCACAACAAATTAGCAGTATGAAAAAAAAAAAACATTTGTCCCCTTTCCTCCATCACTGTATTCGGAGTGATCCCATGGCATTCTGCATGCTAAATGTATGTTGTTAGATGGTGATGCATCAAAGCGTTGAAAGAAAAACTGTGAGGGAAAGTGTCCAGCACTGTGCATCCACAGTGCTGGACACTAGAAAGCACAGTAGAATGCACCAGCACCTACAGGAATCTGATTTTCTGATTTGCCAGTGGGGAGAGAATACCAAGCAGGGAGGGGAGCAAAGGAATGAATCTCAAGTCAATGCCCCCGAGTGAATTTTGACTTTTTCTCAGCCATTCCCGATTCCCAGAAGATAAGTGAGTGCTTTATGAGCTGATTCAGGGCAGCAGTAACTTCATTAAAAACAACTCCGCCGGCCCTCATCAAAGACACTCAAGTCAAAAGCTGGCTACTGCCATTAGCGAGTTGGTGTTACGGGCTGGTCGCCTCTACTTTGTCGCCCCTGTTGACTCTTAATGACAAACGGCAGCTAAGTCAAACTCATACATCTCACGTGCATAAACCACAGGGGAAAATCTTCTTCCGGATGCTGTTGGAAAGGCAGAGCGAGAGATAGAGAGCCCATGGAGCTGTTCATGGGAGTTTTTCTGTTACCAGATTGGAGTGGATTCACCAGGCGGCTAAGTGACACTTGTAGACCACCTTAATAACTCCAAACCCCCTCTTAACAATCAGATTTAGAGATTCAGTCATGGTCTTTGTAAACCTTAAGGACAGGGTTTAGGATGGTGGTTTGTTTTTTGTAATTATGCCCAAACATAGCGGAAAGTTTCTGGTTGTTTAATCATAGAAAGGACATTGGATTTTTTACTAGAAAATACACACAAGCAGGCAATTTTCATATAATGGTCTATCAAAATGCTCCCCATAAAGGAGGTCTGTAGAGCAACATATGACAAAAACCCTTCTCACTACTTTATATTGGAAACTAAACCAGGAATAACAATTCCCATTGTAGAGCATTCTAGCTGCGGGTCAAGGTTCACTGTCCCAGCCGCAGAAGGTCAGCTGGTTCAGGGCGGCATACCCTTCCTGAGACATGGATCCCAAGACCCAACCAGGTTAGAGGCTCTGTGACGACATGCATTGCCTTGAATCTCCCAACACTTTGAATCATGCAGGACCAAATAATCATTAACCTGTTCAGCCCTGTGTTAATATTTATCAGTAGATTAGTCTTTGTGAACTGGAGGATGAAACAAACACACAGAGTGAATAGGGAAAGGGAAGAATGGGTTAGTGGGGCAGGCAGATTCATTGTTGTCCAGAGCGCCAAGCTTAGCTGAAGTCGAAAACGATGAGGTCATCCTCATTGTGTGCACGCAGCCCTGTCAAACATTCTTCTGCATGCCGGTGTACCCCGCTCGCCGAACTCCACAATGGGACAGCCAATTCAATCTGTGCAAAACCGATTTTTGCCTGGGCAAACTAGACGCCCAAAAGGGTATGAAATCTGGGGGAATAGAAACCCCTTTCCGTGTCACGGGGGCTACCACGTTATACCCCAAAACAATCTCACTCTTGGACGAGCAAAATGAGCACCAAAGATTGCAAGGAAGTGCTACAGATCATGACAGGCCACTTTTCTGTTTTGGTTCTGTGGCTTCCACCACCTGCAAGCCAGATGTTCCGGGCCCAGGCACAGTGGCCTCATTTCTCCAGCGAGGGAGCAAACTTGTCGTCAGGTTCAATTGTGTTAAGCCAATTGGATTGTTTAAGCTTGGATGGGGTCAGTCTGTCTGTCTCTGAATGAGCCGCAGGAATCAAACCACTACCAAATGCGCTTCACGTCCAGGCCCGTAGCCTACTAGTGTCAGCAGGGGAGAATTTGCCGCTATCAGTGTTATTTATCGCTGGCAATGGGGCAGAACGTGGATTTGAAGAAGAACGTGGCAACAAAAATTGCCGGGGAGGTCAGCCAAAATCTCTTGCTGCTGCTGCTGCTGCTGCTGCTGCTGCTGCTGCTGCTATCTGTAAATCAACGTGGATCCAACTGTCTACTTGTTAATCATCCCTGGCACAGAGCTAGGATCTCCTTGGAACCCACAGAGCCATGCAAGATGTATTCGATTACAACAATTTAACCAAGTTCTTTTTTTCCTCTCCCCACATGTATGGCAAAATATTGATTGAAATGAGCCTACTCCTCCCATTGAGAAGACATTTGTGACCTACTGAACCTCTCACTCAGGTTTATTTTTTGATAGACCATGCTGACTTGTTATTACTAAAGGGGCAATCTGCTAAAGAGTCTACATGCCTGCTAATTATCAACATAAGCCGTTCACACCGCGGTGGAATTGTCACAGATTAGTCCACTACCCTAATAAGAACATGTCCAAAAAAAGTCCATCCCATTTCAAGCAGTCTTCTTCAATCTGGCGTTGTCCCTCAGCAGTGCACCTTTTAATAATGAACGGTCTTTAAAGTCTTTTTAGTGTAACTCGGGCGCAAATCAGTTATATGTGTTTTCTGTGTCTGGGAGAATGACTTCAAAGCGGCAGCACATCGAGAGCCATCGACACAGCCATATAAGTTTTTGACCCGTCAAGTCTCAGCGAGGTGTGACCGCTCTAGAGAAAAAAAATCAAATCGCCCAGCTGGGGGGCGCTAGGACGGTCAATTACAGCACTATTAACACAGCAATTTACAGGCCACAAAAACAACTCTGGAAGCTTGCCGATTGAATGGTGTTAAACAGGGAAGACATCCTTCATGTTCCTATGTGGTCATCTTTTGCAGACCGCTTCCCACGATGTTCCATGATTCCATCAATTGTGAGAATATACACACATGCGTAGCTTTCCATAACATCAGAGAAGTGGCTAGTTATTGAATAGCATCATCTTTCTGTCACCCCAAGCCTCCTCCTTTCCTCTGCCTGAGCGAATGTCCTCATTAGAAGGTTCTCCACAGAACACTCCATCCAGAGTAGCAGTGGGAGGTCTCCAAAACAGAAAAGTGTCAGATGTTTGACTCCTTTGTGTTTCCAGAGGCCATGATATTTTCCAGTTCCGGCATTGCAATAATAACAATTTTAAATAAAAAAAAAACAGCTTGGCCAATGCAGCTTGACACCCTGCTCCGTCCATCGGTTAAATTGGCTGATCTTCACAAGGTCTTCAGACTTAGTGTATTTGCAAAAAAATATTTTTGTTATTAACACAGTTAATTAGGAATGTAAAAGTTTGAATTATGTTAATTTGTTTTGTTTGTACATTTCAATATTATTAGTCGAATTAATTCAGCATAAACCACAACATTTTAAACTATTGTTAAAAAGCAATCTCAGCTATTTAATTGGACTTCTGCTCCAGGCAATTAAATACCATTGGAAAACAGATACTGAGCTCCAAAACATTCTACTTAAGGGTCCCATTAATTACAGCATATACCCAACCCATCCACACATGAGGTATTCCAATACATTACATCCAAAATTTCCAATTGAAATATTTGAATATTGAAATAACGATATAATAACGCCACTTTTCCAAGTCCTATTCTATTCATAAACTGTTCTATTCCTGAACTATCAGCTGATACCGGGTACAGTAACAATACAAAAACATAGCGTGGACTGGTGTGGTTCCTGTTATACTGGAAGAATATAACATGGTAAGTTAGGGTATGTTTCATTTAGAATGATTTCAATGTATATTTAATACAACACAGACAATTAATACTGTTATAATTATAGAACCCAGAATCGCAATTGTGGCACCCTCCCTTGCAGTCGCCTGCACGAGCGCCTCCGTGTCGATTACATACATTTTAGCGTTTTTAGAGCTTATTGTGCATAATCTCTGGGTGCATTGCAATGACATTTCACTGCATGTATGAACGTATGTACTGTATATGTATGTGACAAATAATCTTGAATAAAATACAATATGACATGCTATACCTGGTAAATCAATTACTCAAGAAAATAAAAAGTACAAAAGTGACCTGACTATTATTTTGACCAAAAATGTCTTCATAATGTATTCATAAGAACTCATCTAAGCCACTAATATAAGCTATTATGAAACATGGCCTCCTAGTACTTACGCCTGGTTAAATACTACAATGGCTTGGGAGAAATCAAAAGATCAAATCGCCACATGAGTTTTCCGTTTAATTTCCCAGCTAATGGCTTGCGTACATTTTGGGTTTGCAGCACTTTTTCAAAAGAATTAGAGAGGGACAGCGGCAATTAACAAGTCATTGAAAGCATGTCCATCACTAATTCCAGCCCCCCGGGGAGCCAAGGCGAGTTGACAACAATCCCTTCTGCGAGCCGGCAGAAGAGAGGAACTCTCCTCTTTGCGCCACGAGCCTCGTCTGCCGACAAAAACAGATGGCGAGGCAGTTGGTGGGACATGGGAAAGGCTTTCCTACATGTTCGTAGAGGAGGGTTTACACAAGTCGCCGTCATTTTCATTCAAAGGATTTTGAAGGGGGGGGGGGGGGGGGGGGGGGAGAAAGACAGCAAGTGTATAAAAGCAAAAATTACGCAAAACAAAATCATTCAAATGACCACAAGCCCGACCCCCGGCTCGTTGAACAAAAGCAAGAAGCGCCGACGACCAAAGGTGTAGCTTTTCCACTTGAAATCACTATTTTTTCCTATCCTGACCAAAAACAAAACAGAAAATCTGCTTCCACACATCTTGGTCCGAGACGATTACTTTTGGGGCGGTTTCGGGTGTCACTGCTGCACATCCGCCATCTTTGTCTAGAAAGTTGAAGCATGGCAGGAAGACAACAGAAGACTCTTTCTCTCTCAGGGTTCTCCATCTGTACAGAGTGTTCTCTCCGTTTACCGGTGCATGGATCAGCCCGCTTAGTCATTGTTTGCTGGCGTTTTTATAGATTTCTTGCTCATCTGTCACAATGAAAAAGTTGCTTTTTTTTGCCCCTGTATAATCAATCTGCACCTGCTTTCATGTGACGTAATCACCTCTTCCAAATTGAAATGTTATTTTGAGGAAGGGATGGAGAGAAAGGCGTTAAAAAGTCCCTTGTCTCAAGTGTGTTCTTTGACTAATGGACACACACACACACACACACACACACTATACTGTATGACTTTCAAATCAGTATCTTCAAATTTGTCTTTAAAGAAGAACAATGCTTAGCAGTCTAAAAGGAAAAAAAGGAAATACAAATACAATAGCTGTAGTTTATGGATATACTCTATCATTGCACTTACATGGAGGTAGTATGTTGTGAGCAAAAAATGTTGTACCCTAGTACCACGCCAGCGGCAGTTCTATCATAGGTAAATATGGTGACATAAGTGCCAACGCTGACATTACTGTCTCGCGTCAGCTGACGAAACACACGTGCAATGACAAAACAGACGGTCCCGGCCCCCGGCAAGGTTTATTTAATCAGTCCTAAAATCCGGGGGGCGATGTACTCTCCTTTAAGTGGGGCCTCGCACATCTCAATAGACAGACCACCCCTGGAAACCTAAGCATCTGCTCAGGGAGCTCACATTCCAATCTACTGTCTGCAGAGAGAGAGAGAGAGAGAGAGAGAGAGAGAGAGAGAGGTTAGATAGACTGCAATGATGAGAATGTCATTGCTTTCCGCTACAGGAAGGGAGCAAAAAGGAGAGAGAGAGAGAGCGAGAGAGAGACTCAAGAGAGATGGAGACTTCCAGTGACAGGGAGGAAGGAATTGTTTGTGTGTTGCCGTGGGGAGGCACAAAAAGGAAGAAGCAGAGGTGCAACGTGTGTGTTGAGAGAGAGAGAGAGAGAGAGAGAGAGAGAGAGAGAGAGAGGAGGTAGGGGGTTGCATGCAGATAAAGAGTCAGTCAACAACAACCCCCCCCCCCCCCCCCCCCACACACACACACACACACACACACACACACACACACACACAAACACCCTAGTTTAGGGCCCGTCAATGCTGAAGAGACGTGTACGCAGGCAGGGGAGCCGCGACACCGAACTGTGCTACTTTTCCTGACTATGCGTTTGCCAATTTTCTCAGCAAAGGGAAGAGATATATAAATCTAAATGAACCTTTCCTGTCCCAGTTAAGCCGGTGCCACACATTACAGAGATCACATCGCTGTAATCACAACAACAGCAGCAGCAAACTTTGGATTCAAGACACGGGAGGAAACAGAATTGACACGTGATTGGAATGCGACGGGAAGAGAGGGGTCGAAGCGTCCCGTTCACCCCGCCAAGCTCCTGCTGTTTAATCCGGGAAAACACCTATGGTGGAGATTTTTTTTTTTAGAGCTGCTCTACATCCCAAAAGCCCCCCACCGCACCCCGCCCTCGATAATCTTCCAGCTGCCACTCACACTCTCCGTCGCCCACTTTCTCACCACCACTTCATCTGCGGCTCCATGTGCCACGGAACATGTGCGCATCCACCTACACACTGCCATCTAACAGCCTTACTTAATGTCGTTCCAGGCGAGAGAGAGAGAGAGAGAGAGAGAGAGAGAGAGACACACACACACACACACACACACACACACACACACACACACACACACACACACACACACACACACACACACACACACACACACACACACACACACACCTCAGCCTTGGCGTTTCGCAGGCAGTGATGTTGGGGGACTGTATTTGATGTTCACATGGTAGTACAACAGCAGGCACAGAGGACAAAAAAAAGAAGAAAAATGCTGCCTGTGGTTGGGGGGGGGGGGGCAATCCATCATAGTTTTCTCCATTGCTTCATTGTTGCATTACAAAATAAAATTCAAGAACATTCAAATACTTTCTTAAGCACAGTTTTTCATTTTCAAGGACTTCATGGTAAACAAATATAATCAAATCTTGATGTGATCTTTATTAAGATATAATATAATCTTAGTGTCATTGTCTGCTAATTATATTAGTGTGTGTGTATATATATATATATATATATATATATATATATAAATAATGTATCTCATTGTTGTCTACTATTAGAATTGTCTATTTTGAACCATGCTGGATTAAATTTGCATTTCCCTGGCATAATCTGTCATAAAAGCAATTCTGGAACTTTTTTTTATTATGTTTCAATTTGAATAACAACATCAGGGGGAATAGTACAGGTCTTTATTCACAGGTATTTTATTCTAGGACTGTTCAAGCACTTAAGCACAAAATTGGCTATTGTGAAGGTATTCCAGTACATACATTACTGATGTCGAAATTCAAGCACTTCAAGGACCTGGTAAGGACCCCATTGTAAAGTGGGAATCTGACCCATCCACACCAGTCACTAGGCGTTGTGCTGATGACTCCACTCAAGGACCCCCAGAGCTTTTTCGTGTGTGTGTGTGTGTGTGTGTAAGCCCCATAGCTACAAGGTCGGGGACATTTTATTGTGGGGGAGGGGGGGGTAAATGAGGGCAGAATAACAACAAAAACCAACCAAAACATAAAGTCAACTGATTAGCAATGCACTGCTGCAGGACTAATTACACAAGACACATGAGTAATCAGACCGAGCAATGATGTGCATGCTTTTAATCATCTTTCACTGGGGTTGAGCCTAATTCTCAGAATCCCTGCAAAGCAAAATGAGATCCTGGGAATCCCTGTGCTGAAACCAAAAACAGCCACAATCAACACTACCAGAAGTCGTGCAACCTGCAGAGACATGCTGAGTGACCACCTAGACCCCGCCGGCTTTCTGGAGGGAACACAGGACGACGACGACAACAACAACAACAACAACAACAACAATGCGTGATGACAGCAAACTGCAGCAACAAAAGCAAACGCGTTAGAGAGGTGATGCGTGGTTTTGAGACAGGCTTGCAGGAGAAAATAAATACAATAAAAATAAAAAAAGATCTTCTGTGAAAACATGCCACTAGAACGGGAACATCTGAACCTGTTGGTTTTGCGGGAGCAGCGCGGGGCGTCAGGGAGACGAGCACCCCCGAGTTATACACCGGGCTGGCACGTGAATATATACGAGACTAAACCTGCGTCACACCCGGTGCATGGATGGATCGATGGAGAGGAAAACTAACGCGATGCAATATCAACGAAGGCATCCGGGCCGGCGCGAGTGGAGCGGCGTTGTGGACAAGACAAACACCGCGGATCTCCGGTGATGACACCTACATGCAACTACTCTCAAACTATCAGAACTACGACAGGGGGAACGGGACGTAAAAGGTGCCGATGCCGCCCGTCCTGCCACGCCGCTACGTCGACGCGTTCGCCGGCTCGAACCGCCGGCGGCGAACCGGACAACATCCGCAACAGACTCACCTGTATCCGTCCACCTTGTCGGCGCGAATCACAAAGTTGGAGCGTGACACCCGCGGTGGCGCTTTTCTTCGGTTTTGTTTGTTGGAAAGGGGACTACTCCTAAGCAGACCAGCCCCTCCACACACTACACCGCTCCGACTCCGCTCCTCCGGCGTCCGCCCTCTTTGCGGTGGTTCCGCTCCGAAGTTCGCCCAAAAAAAAGTTGCGGCAGCTCGCTCCGCCTCGCCAGTCGCAGCTGGTGGTGGTGGTGGTGGTGGTGGTGGTGGTGAGGTCAACCCTCCGCCGTCTCCTGCTCTCGCGAGAGCGGCGGAGCGTCGCGAGTCAATTCGGGCGTCAAAAATTTGAACTCTCGCGAGCGCGGTGGTTGGGGCTTGAGACGAGCAGATTGCACGTGAAAGGATGGAGGGAGGGGGGGGGGGGCGTTGCTGTGGCAACAGCCTCGGATGGAGGAGTCTTTTTTAGCGAGGAAAAGCTGGAAGCAACTGGTGTTTGTGTCAGATCCGGGTGTTGATAATTCAAGACTGAAGATACTTTATTCATACATACATACACCCATACACACATACATGCATACATACCCATATGCATACACACATGTATGTATGTGTGTGTATGTGTATGTGTGTGTGTGTGTGTGTGTATATATATACATATACATACATATATATATATATATATATATATATATATATATGTATATGTGTGTATGCATATATGTATATGTGTGTATGCATATATGTATATGTGTGTATGCATATATGTATATATGTGTATGTATGCATATGTATGCATATATATGTATGCATGCATAGATACTGTATAAACATATATACATACATACAGACATTTAAAATAGTTTACAAATATTTGATGACAATGAGATGAATTATATATGTGTATATACACACACACACACAAACATACATACATACATACATACATACATACATACATACATACATACATACATACATGTATGTATCTGACTACGTGTGCGATGAGCAGCGCGCGGCTAATTCAACCCCGGAAGCTCGTTGTTTTGTGCATGTGCAAGGGTTTTGGCGCAACAAGTGTGTGGGAGTGCAAAGTGTGACAAAGCTTCAAGTACATTTTTACTGAAAACTTTTATCAAAAGTATTTACACCAGGTCCAATATACCAATCTATCAACAACAAGTATTGTTTATTTTTATTCTTATATCGTTTATTTGTCTATTATGTGGCCTTTCGTCAAATAAGAGCCCACAGGGACGGTGCCAGCGGTTGAGTACGGGAGTTAAAATGAATGCGCTATTCTCGCCTGTGTCCACCTTGTTCCTTGTTCTTCATTTGTCTAACTCTCTCGCTCTCTCTCTTTCTTGCTACTCTTGCTCCGTCCATCCATCCTTTCCTCCCCCACTCCCTCTCACCTATCTCGAAACCAAATGCTGTTTCCAAAGCGGTCCCACGCACTGCCAAGCCTTTATCCCCTCTCCGCTCCATTATCTGAAAATGTCACCCCGCATTACATAACAATCCAATAAAGACAAAGGAGGGAGATTACTCTCATTAAAGCCACTCCATTCTAAAAGCCTTATACGCGACTCGCCACCCACTCCATTCTGTCACGGGGCGGAAATGTGTGTGGGTGTTATTTTTATTGTTCCTTGGTTGAAAAACATCCTTTATAGGATTAACTGTGGCAGCCTAATTGGCCGAGTCTCAGGGAGAGAAATCAGTATATATTACAGCGTGTGAAAATAAATCAACTGGGACGGCCGGTGAGATTGCCGCCGTCCTGTCAGATGTGTCAATAAAACTCGAAACTCGCGATGGCGACAACGCGACCGCACACTTAATCATCCTGGTGCAGGATTACGAGACTTCACCACCAGTGGGCTACGCAATTTCTCTCTCAACCGCTTCAATTTAGCCAAACAATGCACTTATCTCTTCTCCGCACAGCGCTCGACTATAATGTCTCCATCAGCGACATGAAATATGAATTACGCAGGCATGCCACACGTCTAAATATAGATCCATTGAGATAAAAGGCCGCTGCCACCGAGGGCTGAGGTATGAGGGAGGCAGAGAGCCGGTGCGGGTAATAGAAAATGAAATGCACATACATACATACAACATGAGTATGTTGTTCTTCTGCTCTGGGTTAGGAAGTTAGAGAGCGAGATCTTGGTGATGGAATTTCCGACGGAGGTCGCCCTGGATGCGGCTGGAATGGGAAGAATGGGCCCCATTCATGAGTTTTCACTCAAGCGTGGGCCCCGACATTAATAGAGATTGACATGAGAAGGAGTTGACAACCTAGTTTTGCACTCACATTGAGCCTTTGTCCCGCCGGCTAATGGCCATAACGCAGATAGTGAAGCTGGACAAATAGCCTGGATTGGGTTTTCATTATCACTTAACACAGTCGTTGTCATGTTGTGCAATTAGTCCCCATGTTGCGTTTTGTCATCGTTAGAACTAACTGGCTGAGTCATCATGCCATTGTCTGACTGGAGTATTCATTTTTTGCATATCCCAAATCCTAAGTACATTGGAAATGGTTAGGAGGAAAGACACGTATTTCAGCTATTTCTCTGATGCCCCCTATGACAATTTCAGTCAGTGTCAGTGTCAGTGTTATTTCACTGCAGATAGGCTGAAGCTGTACGCCTAACTGTTTTTTTTTCCCTTTTAATTTCCTTCGGCGGCAATAGACTGCTACAGCTGTAAAGCTGGTAGCCTAGAGGAAGAACATGCAAGGAGAAAACAATGCTATTTGTTTTGATACAGCACTAGGACACCAATTAAAACACAACATTTTGTCTAAAAACCATAACGCAATTATGGTTTGAATTACAGGGTGTATTGGGTATTGACCAACCTAATCAAGACTTTGACCCCCCCAAAAGAAGTAAAAACAACAGGTTGTGGGGGGCAGGTGGAAACATTTATCTGTCCTTCTTACCTGTAATTGTAATCAATATATTTCAAATATTCATGCCAGGAAAAATCTTGTAATACGATTTCAGACAGCCCCAAAGCGGACCATACCATTACGCTGAACATCGCGCTCCGCAGTGGAGGGCGCGATCCGCAGCTCAGATCAGAGCGAACTTTTTTCTAAACAAAACAAATAAAAACAGTGTTTTTATTGTAGATGTATTTCTTTTCATTTTCTAATTGAATGAAACAAATGAAGCCCCTTGTGCAACCATAATTTCTCAGTCACTGCCCCCCACCCTCCCCGATTGTCATTGTATAATTCACACTCCGCAATCAACCTTGACCCTTCACCAAAATTGAAAAGCACACCACTGCAACAATGGTAAATCTATTTTTGGAGCCTTGTGACGAACAAATGAACGTTAATGACTACTTTTTCACTCATAAATACATAATAAACATTTGACAGTACTTTTCCGGCAAAGCCGGCCCGTAGCATAAGCAGTCTATGTAGTTGTTTTGGGCCACAACTGCTAGGGGGGGCCGCACGATCAGTGTATGGGCCACGCGATAAGTGGTTTCCTAATTGACAGAAAAAAAAGGCCACCAAGCCCTGTACAATCTTTATTTGAACACGCCTTAAACCCTTGTCCATCGAGTTGAACGGCCATTTGCAAAACAAACAATAAAAAAGACAGAGGCAAAAATGAATCTACAAAATAAAAATTAGAACCATCAATCCATTACCTCCCAAATCTTTTCCCCCTTTTGCACCAACCGTGAGCCATTCTCTCTTTCTGATAACCAAAACCATAACCCACAAAATGGGTCCACAGCCCAAAATCATACTTTCAGGGATCATTTCTATCGTCTTTGACTTGAGAAATGTCGTGTGAAAGCGATCACCTACTACGTCATTTTACTACGTATATGTATGCGCATATGTATATGTATGTTACAAATAAACATCTTGAATCTAAAGTTCCAAGTCAATATGAACCATTTTGTGGATTACTCTTTGCTTTTTACTTAATGAGTAAACCACAGGCCATGTAGCAATGTTCATCCTGGCAGAGTGGGCGCAACCAGGTGGGATCTTGGAGACTCACAATTAGTCAAACCATCAAAGGTACAATATGCTAAGTTCTTCACTGACAACACGTCCTTCAAATTAAAAATAAACTGTTACCAATCCCTCGCAGCACCTTCCTCCCACCTCACACACCTCTCGCCTGTTTGAAAATATCTGGAAGCCATGACGGATGGGGATTTCGGAAGAGGCGGCTTTTGTTGGCAACAGCTCCGAATAGAAACTGACTGAGGAGGCTGACACTCGGGGTGGAGGAGAGAGCATCTCACAGTTCCCCCTACAGACCCCTGAATGGTGTTACGGCATTTAACTTCCCAAAAAAACGCAGTTGGTTCAGCTTTAAGATTCGTTCCAAAGCTGGGGTTAGCTGCGTGTCATCCAAGCTGCCAGTCAGAAGTGGCGTGCTCTGATCCTTAGCATCCCCACCTTCCTTTTATGAAGCACAGAGACATGACAGGGAAGTCTTTAAAGAGTCGATGGGGGGAAAAAAAACACCAAGGACACATAGGATTCGGCTCAAACCATCTCAGGATTCGGCTCAAACCGTCTCCTGCTATCCTCCTGTTGAGCATTGTTCGCACGCGCGCTTCACACCCACACACCCACACAGCCGGCGAACGCACACACTCACACACACAAGCATGCATGTGCACACACACAAGAAGCCAAGACATGCTCATGGTAACACACACCTCCCTACGAGTCGAGCCGGAGCAGTGTGACTCACCAGCGTGAAAGCACAGTAGAGTGGTGGGAGGATGACATCACAACAGCATTAAGAGTCTCACACACACACACGCACACACACACACACACACACACACACACACACACACACAGGTAGATTAAAAACAAGTATACTGTATGACTTTCGAATCAGTATCTTCAAATTTGTCTTCGAAGAAGAGTAATGCTGAGCAGTCTAAACACCCTTCATCTCACACAGACACACACACACACACTCTTCATCTCTCAGTCACGCTGGCCGCCCACGCTGCATGCACAACACACTCACTGAACTCTCCCTTACCCGAAATAACACTGGCTGTCCCAAGAAGACGTTCAAGTCTCTTTTTGTTTTCGATTTGGTCACCGGGGAGGAAGGGCTTAATGGCAGCCCAATGGTCGCTTGGATTCGGCTATGCTTCGACAGGATTTGGGGGCAGAGGTCGGAAGACTAAATATTAGGAGGGAGGGCATACCATCCAACTGGGAGGTGGTGTTAAGCGCCAGTGAGTTGTATGGTGTGTGTGTGTGCGTGTGTGTGTCTGCACGCAAGTTTGTGTGCGTAAATGTGTTCACCCCCTACCGCTCTGCTGGGCTCCAGGCCCTGTGATGATAGCAGAGGGAAAAAGGAAGTGGGATTGTCAGCCTCAGTACACACACACACAAACACCCACACGTATGACATTACATTGACATTGACATTGACATTACACGTGTCGCAAAGAGATCCACATCCAACCTAAGTTCAAGTTTTGAGTTTGCGGGCATTCCCTCATTTTCTTCACTCTGACTTCCTCTAACACCAACCAGTCAAACCAAACGTGACCCATGACCTTTCAGTCAAAACAAACGTCTGCCGAAACGCCCCGTCCATGGCTGCACACCACTCCCTGCTGCTGAAAATCATCACTCCATCATTCACTCAGGATGCGTTGCTTTTTCCGTTCAATTTGTTACCTGAGCTTTTTCACCAGACAATTTCCTAGTCGGTAGCTACAAATTTGCTCTTTGGATCATACAACCTTTAAATTTGACAATTCTCAGAGCTGCAGCCTCCGTGGTTTCCTCGTGCATCATAGCATTGAATGACTTCAAGATGGGGATTTTGGTGTGTGTGTGTGTCAGGTGGGTTACTTCTGCAGGGTGTTAAAATGTCCACGTTTCATCAAACGCAGGTAGTTTTTCAAGTGCACCTACTCCGCTTGCTGCCGAATGTTGGTATCAATTCCCAGCTCTAAATGCTTGGCTTTACTGTGAGCATGGGCCGGGAAGCATCGAAGAGGAAGCTGACATGTGTGTACGGCGTGCGGGTGGGATGGCTGTGTTCTGGGCAGAAAGATATTCTGGGGAGGTATTCTGGTGTTTCCATCTAAATGTGTGACTGAGTGAAAAGCATTTAGACACAGAATCAATGCACAGAAAACATGTCCAGATAATCCCATAGGTTGTTTGCCTTAATACTTACAATTTCTCAAGGTTGCATTTATCTTCCTCTTGTGCCTTTCTTGGCTCTCTCACTTTGGAGCCTTGACACAAAACTGTTTTTCATCCCATCCCCAACAACTTCACCCACCCTGTACTGTGATGTGTGCGTGATGTGTGTGTACGCGATGCGCGAACTCATAATGGCTCATAATGTTGTGTCACTGCATTCAGCGACTGAAATTGAGATGACATTCATCTCTTAACCAGATATCGGGGGCGACAGCGCCACGTCAGCGCCATGTGTTAATTTGGGAACTTTTCTTAAAGTGCTGTTTGACTCGCATGCATGCATTGGCGTGAGTGGACACGTCACTCATATGTAGAGACTCAACCTGAGGGAACTTCTTTTTGACCCGCATTGTTTTTTTTCTCAGCTGTAACCACATCAATACGCAAGATCATGCACAAAGCATCTTAGAACAATAGTAACACATTATGTTCAACAGCTACCATATGTGATGCCACCGCGCTCAAACAGATAAGAAATGAACGAACAAAATAAGGCGAAGACTGTGACTTTGATGGTGAAACTGTCAGGAGCTCAAGGAGACCAGAAACCTCATTTGCACAAATGATTCACATATCTGCAAGTATTTACTCATCGACATTTGACATCTCTTTTCAAAGAATGACACATTGCACATAATATAGTTTCACAAATACAATTCAAGTTTTGCTAAAATAAATGGAAAAAAAAAAAAGAGTTCATAAAACAACAGATACGTGGTGTATCCAGAGAGTAGTCCAGACATATCATTAAGTGGAACTTCCACTTCCACCTGCGCATATTTGATTTTGGTCACATTTAGTCCTACGTTGTTGAGTCAGTACAAGTCTGTAGCGCTCGGCTTCAATGCTTAACTTCTATTACACTCTTTTGATTAACTTCACTGAAGTTGCAATTAAAAAAAAAAAAAAAAAAAAAAAAAGACTTGGGATTGCATGCAAATCTCTCGCTGGGCCCTTGTTTAGTTTGAAAACGGGTAGAAAGAAAGAAAGAAAGAAAAGGAATCGAATGCTCAAAAGACATGGTAGTCACAAAAGTAATATTAAGACCATCTATAATCACTGTTCACACTCATTTTACAGCCTTTTCATGGGTACACACTACCTTTTCATGTCCTCTGCTTACCAATCTGTGATCCTCTGTCTGTACAATGTAATGGGAAGTTGTGGAAAGTAACCATTAGTAGGCCTATTTTCTGCCTTAACCATGACAGAGTATGAATTGAATATGAAATACATATTTCACTTTTCTATATGCTTGGAGAATCATTCTCATGTAAATATTCATGATTAATATTGAGAAGGAATATTTAGAATTAAGTATTAGAATATATATGTAGTCCTAGATGGATGAGTAGTTGCATATCAACCTGCATTGCCAACCACTGTGATACCTGCATATGTTTAAGTTAGTTAAATCTTTCAATTTAACGGCAGTCTACTCCAAACACCAAAACAATGCATCTATTTTCAGATGTTCCGTATATGTATCTTCCATTCATATGTTCGATGATCCCCATCACCCCACTGTAGTGCTGGCATATAGTCTTTTTCCAATACTACAGTACCCTCTTGTGGCGAAATGTAAAAATCCACCTATTGCATACGCCAGAACCTGCTATTAAAGTATTAATGTCGAAAACAGGTCATCAAAGGGGAGAGAAAGCAAAATGACTATGACCAAAATATTAATATTTGAGACGTCGCTGAGAAACAATTTAAGTACAACATTAAGAAAAATGTCCAAATCGAGCCCCATCTGTAACATCAAGACCACTGCGCAAAACGCCCACATTATAAAAGTATCTTGTGTTTTTTGAGGCTGTGAGGAGTCTTTGAGCATTACTTGGCTTTAACCTTGTATTCCATATTTGTGGTGCATGTCCACTACCAATTTCTAGAGGGTGGGATCGAGAAAAAAAACAAGATCAGGAAGAATGAGTGCCATTGAGAGGAACACCATGGAGGGATTCAGGAATCACCTTGATTTTTCTCCCGATGAGACACGAGGCGCAGCGTGTAAAATGCTACTCACTGTGCCTTTTAAATACCCTTTAAATGGCTTGTTTTCTATGTTTGCATTGCGGCCATTGACTTCAAGTGAAAAGGCGGGCTGCAAACCTGTAGCCTGCTGCGCCGCGTGACGTCAATGAGAGCCAACTTAAAAATGTCCACAAGCCACGTGTCAAGCGTGCGGTTGAAGTAAAGACGAAAGTAAAGAAGTAAAGAAGAAAAAGACGAAAAGTAAAGAAGAAAATATTTGACCCAGAATCAATTGTTGAGGGATCCCCTTCAGCACCAGCAGCCCTTGTTTTGCGTGTCGGCCGCGGCGCCATCACAGATGCCCTCCTCTTCCTCCAGGGCGGCGAGGTCAAACTCGTCGGTGATGGACATCCGGAGGAGATCCAAGTCCTTTTTATTGGCCGCCAGCACCTGCTCCGCCAATCTGGTGAAGGACTGGGGGAGAGGAGTCCAGGAGTTCAGAGAGAGAAAGACATCATGTGGCGTATAATTACTGTCGCAATTTCAAAGGCTATTCATTACTTAGATGAATTATTGCCATTGACTTCATTTGGTAACTAAGTATCATGAGCGCCCTCCACAGCCCCTGCATTGCACCGGAACGCTCAGCCCTCACCTCTGTGATGTTGTGATTGGTGAAGGCACTTGTCTCAAAGAAGTCCATTCCATAGGCCTTTGCCAGCTGGACGGAGGACAGGTGAAGACGACAACAGCGACACATTAGTTAATTAAACAGCAAGAAATGATGAAACTTCCCAAAGGGGTTTTCATTTTGGGTAAGCAGTGAACCCAAAACAACCTACACCAGGACAGTCACTGTAAACATGAATGCTTTTCACTTTTTACCCCTTTCAGGGGGACGTCGACTTTTGTCGGATGATCGAGATAAGAACATTCTAAAACGAGTTCCATCACACTTCACTTAAGGACAATGTAGTATGTTTGAAGGAGAATCAAATAAACCAAAACATAATCAAAGATAATATACAAATGATATGGTCGATCATTCACACAGGTTTCAAACCCCTGTTTAGAAAAATACCCTATTCTTTAAAGATCAGTATCCAGAGTCAGCAAATCAAAAAATTGCCGTGATTAAAACAAAAAAAATGCAGCATTTACTTCGTGGAATGATATTTGCATCTTGGAGTCCACCCAAACTCTGGCTGAGAAATGGTGACAGACTCCATAACAACTAACTGCTTGCCCAGAGGAGCAGCAGCACGTCCAGCTTAGTGACCACGTCCAGCTTAGTGACCACGTCCAGCTTAGTGACCACTAGGCAATTAACTGCTAATTTACACTTGAGCAAAAAAACCCTCTAAAATGACAGTTTTTTTTCCTTTTTGCCCACCTTGTTGCCCTGCTCGGTTGCGACCTGCCTCTTGTCCACCTCGTCTGACTTGTTCCCCACCAGGATCTTCTGCACCTTGTCTGGAGCGTACTGCACAAGGTCCACGATAAAGCAGGAGAAATCAGATATGGAGAAAAACAAACCCATGAAAACTTTTCATGTTGTCAGGCAGTCTCATTGAGATCCAGAGCTCATTTTCAAGACAGACATGACAACAAATGATGCCTTCCCCCTCAAAACTTTTAAATCAAAGCGAGGTCAAGTAATAAGGTGCGTGATCGTCCCCCAGTTTGGTGTTTGCATGGAGGACTTTTGAAACGAACAAATTCTAGTTTTGATCATGAATATGAAAAGAGTAATATGCAGATCCACATTCTAGACGTCAATGATGACTGCCAAATTTTTCCACATAACACACAATAGTTGTTATAAGTAATCCAATAGCACGATAGTAAACAGCAACCAGTGGCTGCAGGAGGGCGGTGGAGGTACAGTGGTACCTCGACTTATGACTGCATCTACTTACGACGAATCCAAGATACGAGTAGCGATAGTCACGAAAATTTGTATCGACTTGCGACCGACTGCTCCAAGACACGACTGTGGAAATTTTCAGTTGGTGCGTCGGCGGCCAGTGAGCAGTCAGTCAGCGGGCGACCTACATCGTGTGTGCACGTAGTTGGTGGCTTATCGATATTTTTTTAATATTTACTGTGTTTGTGCTGTGTATTTTGTTTATTTTCACCTTTCATGATTTCATAATTTATATGGGAAAAATTGCTTCGACATACGACTGTTTTAACATACGACCGTTCTTATCAAACTAATTACAGTCGTTAGTCGAGGTACCACTGTAGAGGCACTCAGGATATCTGTTAATCAACCACAGACATTACAGTTTGCGATGTCAAGTGATCAATTTCTATTATTCAGGCCGACACATGCTTTATTCCAGTACAGATCACAAGTTTTGAAGGCAACGCTGCGATCCAACCAAGTATTTATGAGTATTAAATTTGATCACTGGTAAAAGCAAGAATAAGGAAGGGGACAGGGAGAAGTCAGGCAGTGTGAGTTCTTGTGAAGTGCATGTATTTACTTTACTTAATAATTTTGAGATCTCAGATGGAAGCATGTGCGAAAGAAGTGTGTGTGTGAGGAGGGGAGGGGTATTTTAATGTTTAGAAGAACGGGAGAAAGAAAATAATAAATTATCGTCTTCAGGAAATGAGACTGGGGGGGGGGGGCAGATGATAGATAGGGAAGACAATCATCTTGGAAAATGGTAGGAAGCCGGGCTGACAGAGAGTGGGTCACGAAAAAATACAGGCAAGAAAAAAAAAAAAGAAAAAAAAAAAAAGGCATTTTGACACCGAAGACAGGGCATGACAGGCATTTTGTCATGATAGCAAGTCAGAATATTTGATTAGAATATTTGTTCAAAAGTCAAAATTGATTTCCGTTTTTTAGTGAGGGTCCAGGTATTTTTTTACTTCACTAGTCCGTTCCAGTTGGATCTTGGGACATATTTGAAGACCTCTTTTCCAGAGTGACATGTCACTTCAGTTCATTTGGCACTTGGCAGGTATCAATTTCTGAATCATCGATTATTCGCCCATACCACCCACTGATTATTCAACCATGAAAAATAGGAGTTTTTCCACATCCGCTCATAGCAAGGAGAAAACAGCCTGAGATATGTAAATCTTTTGATGGGCATCTGCTACGTGTCAACCTTGCACCAAGTAACCAATAACAGAATAACGCCATTCAGACAACTGTGGCCTTTTCACAACAAAGACAACCCCCCCTCAAAAAAAGGAAAAACAGGAAAAGGAAAAAGAGTCTCAAAGCCCCGGCCCCAGTATCTGGGTAAGACTCTGCAACGCACCTCATCCACATCGCTGGCCCACTTCATGATGTGCTGGAAGGATCGCTCGCTGGTGATGTCATACACCAGGAAGATTCCCTGCGGGTGGTGAGAGATGGATCAATCTCACTCAGAAGAAATTATGGAAATTCATCAACTGATGGTACAGTATCTGCCGCGTGATTCCATTACCCAGCAGTGGATTCGTAAAACTATTTACAAGGAGGGTGATGGGTTGTGGGGCTGGCTCTGGGGGATGATGGTCAGAATCATCAGAATCAAAACTAGTACCCTCAATCCCAATGAAACAGAAAGGAATGGCAGTTTTAAACAACTAGGGGAGGGTTTTAAACCTTTTTTTTTTTTGTTTTCTTGCATCACCCCTCAAATCGGCCCTTACCAATACCCCATAACGGGGTTTGATGTTTTTAAATTAATATCAATTTCATCTATCTTTAAAATGATTATGGCTGGGAGACATTTCCTCTTATTTTCAACTCCTGTGTGATCAAAGTGACCCAAATCGCTGTTGAGCCATTTTAATGTCGTCCGAGGCACTGTTAGCCAGGGAAGTCTGTGACGGCTGCCAACCAAAAGACAGCACTTCCCTCAGTCCAGGAGGAGGGACGCAGCTGAGGGGAATATGAACTCACCGCTGGGAGATTGTGAAGGGCAGAGAGGGGGAGAGAAGCAAGGAGTTGTTTGTCAGGGAGAGTTTTGATTTAATAATGTGTTAATTCCTTAACTCCTTTTCTGTTTTGTGAATGCCCAGTCTGGAAGAACCTATGTTGAATTGTGAAAGTAAATGTAATCTTTTTCCCCACCCCAGTTTGCGCCCTTTACTTTATGGTCACACACACTAATGTGGGTGAACAAAATGTTCTTGTCGGTCATTCCAATGCCAGTAAGCACAAACAACAAAACCAATAAAAAGGTCCAGTGTGTTATATTGCATTTCACCACTATAGCTGCAATAACATCATTACTGAACTCCAGAATAGCGCGTTTCCCAGAACTACTGGAGATAGACATCTCGAGAACTACATCCGTGGGGCCACTGCTGGCCTGAGATCAGCCCTGCAATGGCCCTCTGGGCCATTGCATAGGGAAAACATTTATATAAGTTAAAACAAAAACAACAAAAGAAAAATCGTTCTAGTTGGACTGCCCTGTTCCCCTTCGAAAAGCAAAAACATGAATCAAAGAAGAAAGAAAAGAGCAAAAGCTGGGATACCTGTGCCCGTCTGTAGTACTGTTTAGTGATGGTCTGGTACCGCTCCTGGCCAGCGGTGTCCCTAAGGCAAAAAAAACACACACACACACACGAGCCTGTCTGTCTCAATACATTACATTGTCTTTTTTTCCCCTCTGGACCATCAGACAAAACAGTTGAAGATGTGGGATAAAGAACAGTTTATGTTGCCACCTTACCATATCTGTATCCGTACTTTAACGCCATCTATTTCTAAGGTCTTCATTTTGAAATCCACTCCTTGCAAGAGACAAAAAAAAAAAAAAAAAAAAAAGGATTAGCACCATTTTCTTCACATTTCTTCAAACCTTCCAATTAGTCGACACTCCTGATGGTTCCTAACCACTTCACACCGGGCCCCTCAGCCCGGCCGGTGGAGGTAGACGAAGGGGTGAGCTTACTCCTAAGGTCCTTGTTTCAATTTAGCATTTTGAGATCGGCATCGACCGATGCAAGGCCGATAGGCAAAAAATGTCTGCAGACTAGTGCTCTCAAAAACATCCTGTGGTGTGGGGATGGTGTAGTTTGAGCCGCCACACCTGTCTTGGGTCTAGGTGATTGGGCCCAGGATCAGTGTGGCTGTGTGCCTGTTGCTCATTAGAGCAGCAGGTAAAATCCCCATCCCCACACACACTCAGGGGAGGAGCCCTTGTCATGACATGTTTTTTATCTGCTCCGGGTCTTGTTCCACCTAGCCCATCCTATACAATAAACTGGTGTGTTTCTACTCCATTGTCTGTCTATGTGCCGGGGAGCCTGAAAACGCCACTCGTGTGGCAGGTGGAACTGCCACAGGTCTATTTTTCTATAAATATCAATTCTGAATATTTTTAAGGGTTTCAACACTCATTTTCTCACTATCAATGTACTGGTAGTAGCTGCGCTTCCTCGCTCTCTCTCAGACAGCGAGTTGACACACACACACCGCTGCAGTGCCCACATAGCCCAGCCTCCTTTCACTCACTCACAGTGCTGTCTTCTTCTCATCACTCGTCTCATTCCCTCCGGTTTGTTATGGTGTTAGCTCATCAAGGATGGCAAGTGCAGCGCCGCAGCAACCGGTTTAAGTTGACAAAGAAAACAGCAGGAGTGCTGTTTGGAAATACTTTGCCTTTGAGGCAAAATGTAAACCAAACTCAGAGAATTTGAGTGGAGTTTTTTTTTCCTCCTCCATACAGAATTCATTTTACTGTGTTTCCTTGTATGAACATAACTTTTTAAACACAACTGAGTTAAGGGACAGTTCCGTCCAGTTACAAAAACCCTGTGTGTCCAGAGCCGCGTCACATGTTGATGTGGGACTTTAATAAAAACTGGATATTTTTGTGCAAATACTTTACGAGTAAATAATAAATCCTGCACTTCTGTAACAGGGAGACTTTCTCAGTTTCCGGACCAGACTTTAATATGACAGCGTTTATTATTTATTTTTCATTCAGGAGTTGGTGTTTTATTTTTACAAAGTTACATTTTCCGATTACCTAAAGGACATTTATTTCGTTGATTCATATAATTTGAATAAGTGCACTGCAGAAACAATGCAGACAACAACATTTGTGTTAAAAATGTTCATTTAGTTCAGCAATGTTGAGTCTCATTTTTTATTAATATTAAATTGTATCACACACACACACACACACACACACACACACACACACACACACACACACACACACACACACACACACACACACACACACACACACACACACACACACACACACACACACACACACACAATATCAGCGTTATATATTGGCCGTCGGCCACCGCGCTCTCTAAATATCGGCTTGAGCCACTGAAAAATCACTATCGGTCGACCACTAAAAACTAAGTTACAGTGGCCTGGCCTCCGATCCATTTCGGCTTCTTTTTGCCGGATCTTCATCGGTCACATTTAAACATTCTCTGTCTGATTTCGCATTGATTATCTTCCCCCAGAAGGGTCATGCAGTGAAGTGGATAAAAAGCAAACACACATTCTAATCCCCATCAGATCAATATGAGAGTTCAAGCCAATTAACCTAACCTTACCCTCAACATCCATTAGGCACGGCCACCTTTGCGCCGGGCTTACAGGGGTTACTTTTGTCATATTGATTCACAGACCTTCAGTGGGTAATAAAATAATGGAAGAACTGCTTTTTCTTTGTTTATAGGGGCGGGGGGGGTGTTAATAATCACTGGCTTTCTGCCTAGTCAGTATTCCTAGAGATTTGAAAGAAAAAAAAAACCAACTGGCTGGACGTCAGGATTGGCAGATCGGGTCGGAGTTTGCATTCTGCGACGGGGGAGAGAGGCCTCATTTACCCGGTGAAAGAGCAGCCGTCTTGAGAGCATCCTGACCAGCACTGACAGAAAAGCGAGCATTAAGATCCAGCGGCTTCCCTTGCCCGGGGCTTGGCGAAAGGAGGATAACGCATTCCTTCCTCTCTGCCAGCTCTTTGCGCGCCTCCCTGTCAAACACGAGCAGTCATTGCAAATTGTATAGAAAGACTCCGAAGTCAACCATGGATGCAGTTCAAATCCAAATCAGAGTAGGGTGTAGTGGATTTCTCTTCTAGCATGTTTAATACAGGATGTACATAGAGTGTGTTTATGAGCATACATTTGGGATTGTTTCCTCCCCTTAGTTGAGGACATCTGGGCTTCTTTGCCAATTGAAAATCAAAGCTGAATTATGCGTAATTCTGCCTCTACCAGTAGCAAAGGAGCATTGCGATATGGCCGTCGAAAAGTTCAAAATAAAACACCCACCTTCCCTGAAACACTTCCCTGTGCCTCTACCTCCCTTGTCCATCAAATATCACAGTTCCGTTGCAGAGAGTCCAAGGTGCTTAAAAAGATTAAGGCAAAGCTAACCTTGTCCAACGGGGTTTAAAATGGAGGCAAAATCAACAAACTGACCTGAAAGGCTGTAACTGACAGTTCCTTTTGCAGTGTATGAAGGTTTTCATGTGGGCTTGGCGTCTCCCCGTTCCAGAAGTGCAAGATTTATTATTTACAAGTTAAGTATTTACACAAATTAATCCCATAGCAACGGAAAGCAATGGTGGCCTGTCACAGGTTTTTGGAAGGGGATGAAACGGGACAGTCCCTTAATTCAGTTGTATTTAAAAATGTTGTTTCATACATGTAGGAAACAAACAAATTATCTGAGATAGGTTTACATTTGTCACTTCCCATACAAGTAAGAAACAAAGGAAACAAAATAAATCTTTGTCTATGAGATAATATTATATATTGCGATATTATAATCACAACATTTACACATTGAGTGGCAGGCACGTGGTGTGGTGTGGGGGGGTGGGCATCCTATGTGCGTGAATGGGCATCAAGGCAGCTGTCTAGGCAAGATATATTTGTGGGGAACGTATCCTCGGCGCATCTGCGATGTGCGCACAGCGGAGCGCAGATCACGGGCGTCCCGATGCGCAACATCGGTGCCTGTGATGTGCGCTCTGCTGTGCGGTGCGGTTCCGTTTGCCCAGAGTGGCAAAATGCCTAGAACCGAAGCTGGGGCTCTGCCCCCTCTCTCCCTCTTCCCCTCCATCTCTCCCTCTTCCCCTCCATCTCTCCCTCTTCCCCTTTCTCCAGTTTCAGAACACAGTAAACTGCACTTACAACATTTCAATGCTCAGATTTTTCCTGGCAGATCTTTTTTTTTTTTTTTTTTTTAATTGTCCATCATCAATGTCAATCGCGATCGCTGATAGACGATTGAATCTTAAATCTGCCTATTAAATAAAGCCTATTTTCATGCTGCTTTACGTTTGCCATCACAGCTATGCATAGTTATGTGAGGATGCTTTTAATCTCAGAAACCAACTGGACTTTGTCCCACTAAGACTTCCTCCCACCGACAGTGAGCGGGTGAGGGCTCATTGTCACTTGATGAGCACAGTGTCATGGCACGATAGCAGCTAATTAGACATGGCAGCGTTTTACAATCAGTGCGGTGCAAAACACTATGGAGGGACTAATGGGTACACACCCAAAAATGACTTGTCTTATTACCGTGACAACCATGAGGTTTTGACTGTGCTGCGGAAGATTAGGTACTGGCATGTGTCGGGGGTGAGCTGTCGGTTACGATGACGGGGCACTCTAATGGATGGCTGGATGCTCACTGGGGAACTGGCCTGTCATCCGTGGCTATCAGCGCCACTAACATGTAATGTAACCTCCGTCAAAAGCTCTTGTCTTGAGGGAAGGTGGTAACCAAGAACAAGGGTTTTGCCAGCAGAAGTAGTCGTTAAGTCTATATTTCAAACTAATCTGTGACCTGGACAATGCCGCTTCCTTTAAAAGGCTTATCTCAAAATGGACCAATGCCTGTTTCGTGAATATCCTGACTTGAAAGCGTCTGACTGTGGTTTGACATTAACTCTGACATAAAGCCTGTGGGTGAATAGTGGCACACCCCTAACTGGCAGCTGAACTCACTGACAACATTCGACATCTTCGGGTGGCTGAATAACTGCTTTAATAAAGTATCTGTGACCGTGGCTTCCATGGCCCGTCCCTGGAGACACCTCCCCAAGTTAATGAGCTCCTCTCGACAGCCGTGTCCCTGAGGTCCATCCCTCACCAAACAGAGTTCAAGACACTTATTGAGCAATGATCTGGGGCAAAGGTTCCGTCTTTCATCGCGAGTGCAACAGCCGCAAGTTCAGAGGTGTCCCATTAAGAGACCTGCACAGGTCGGAGGGAGGTGATTAAATCTGGCGAAATGACCGAGGGCCGCTACTAAATCATCCCCACGGTCGCTGCATACCTCCAAGGAGAGATGAAGTTATCGTCCAAACCGAGTGACATGTGAAAATATAGTCGGATATCTCTAGGAGGTAAGGGTAATTTCATGCTTGTTTCCCAAATGGGGACAAATATGGAATTTACCTCGCTTCTATGATTTGAAAAGTTATTCTAACAGTCATCACACTGTGAAATTCACAGATGTCAGTGCTCTCCATATTGTCGAATATGGTAAAACTGGATATTACTTGGTCTTTTGAAAGATAAAAATGATTGATGTACAATACAGGAACTTGTCGATCTATTCTTTGGTTTGACAGCGACACTCACAAAAACCTTTACCCTGTGAATTCCTTGGGTTGTTCTAAAGGATGTAGAGGGAGGCAGTCCTTGTCTGCTGAATAAGACAAGCTGAGGGTTCATTTCCCCGAAACTGTTTATGGTTTGACAAGGAGATGGTTTCGCTGAAACAGCAGTTTTTTCAGAAACTTGAACACCGGCTGATAAGTTATGGGAGAGGTTTTTTGTCCCTCTGTCCCACTGAAGATTGGCAAATTATTTATTGATTCTCCATGGGGGGACACCCGGAGTCCACAATGGTTGACATTGTAGTAGAGCTCCACTTTATATGGAGCATGGCACCATAGGTACACGACATTAAATAGCACTGCTGTGTCAGTTAGCATGTGCAAGTAAATCATCCTTCACTGGAATGGAAAACAGTCCTGTGTTTGTGATATGGAAGAACAAGACGGATGTTTACGCCCGATAGGAGCAACTTCCGAGTGATTTTAATTCATCCGAGGGCCACAGACACCATTGTTTTTCCTTTCCCTTCATTAGGCCAATTACTGATACACTTAATTCCGCAGAAACAGGAGATTCTTTGAATGTCTCTGATGAGTAAGACATGAAAGTCACACTAAACGGCAGACACCACCCAATGTATTAGGCCTAAATACTCCTAAAACCCATATTTTATTATAAAACTAAACAAGTTTTTTTCCATATTCCTAATGTGGAGGCAAAGATACTGTCCACTAAGGAACTACAATTCTTGAGTTCCATATATATATATATATATATATATATATATATATATATATGTGAAAAGTATACATTATTTCGACCGATTGATTTTTTTCGGCTGGCTAACAGTTCTTGTGGGGTACCATTCTTGCCGAAAAAGGCGGACCCACCCACCAACACTGTAAACATCATATAGAGGAGCACGTCCACAACGCAAATACATTGAATGACTGTTTCTTATAAAGTGCCAACTGAATACGTATGGGATGATAATCAAATATGGGATTTTCTTTAATTATAATAATCCCACGGATTACCACTTTAAAGTAAGAAGGGACTACAGTAAGACATTAATACAAATAATCAGTCACAATTTCCCCAACTTGCCTGCGGATAATGCTATGTAATTTGCATACTGTACTAGTGCATTTCATTATTGACATACGCAGGACAACATTACCAATAGATGCCTGGGGGCCACATTGTGCATCAGCAGTATGTGCCAGTGCCCTAAAGTGACAGTTGTGGTTGAACTTGACTGTTTGATTTGTCAAATGCTTGTATTGGCCTGAAGGATTCCATCACGACTTTAAATATGTTGAGCATGTTTTGTTGAGTTTGTTTTGCTTGCACGAATCCAACAGAAAGAATAAGCAATACAGCACGGCCTTGCTAATTCAACTGGAATAGTTCATACACGGAATCCCATCCAACGGGGGGGGGCGTTGACGGAGCAAGTGTTGGTGAATGATCGGCAGGAAAAAAATAAATGGTCGCTCTTACCGATGGTGGAGATGTGAGACGGGTGGAACTCGTTGTCGGTGAATCTGCACAACAGACATGTTTTCCCGACCCCGGAGTCTCCGAGGAGCAGCAGTCGGAAGAGCACATCGTACTGTTTGGCCATGGTGCGTCGAGAAGAACCAAGCACAGCCAGCTACCCGATCGGCGAATCAACCACCCCCCCCGCTAACGTATCCCATGTCTGCCCGGGTAGAAAATAAAAAAAATAAAAATAAGCCTGGTCGGGGGAAGGTGTGTCGGTGGAAGGAGCCTCAGCCTCCCAGCCAGTCAGCCTCCTCCCGATCAGCGCCGCCAGTGGGTGCGGTGGTCGCGGCGGGGATGGAGCGCGGAGCGTCGGCTGTCCTCATTGAACGCGAGCACGAAGGGGCGGAGAGCGAGTGCGATCGATAACGCTGGTATTTTGCATAGGCGCACAACAACTGAACGTGACCTTTTTGAAAATCAGGGGAGAAGAAATATTGTTCATTTTGTTGTTGGTCATTATCTGTCGTCATACGGTTTAATGTGTTTTATCTTATCAAACTGTATGTCTAATATATGTATCTTTTTTTTTTTTTTTTTTTACAAATCAACACATTTGTTTTTGACCATTGTATTTATAATAATGATTTAACTCATATTTTATCTATATTTATTTTAGTTGTAATGGTTGTTTGTATGTATGTTGTTTATAGTTTATTTCGTTAAAATCATGATGTCCTTCGCATTGTCGTCGGTGGACTACAAGTAAGAAAACTACGGGTACCCTCGGCACATTTGTCCCGTCGGACCTGCCGTACCGTGTGCGTCACCTTGACGAGCAGTGCGACCCCCTTTTTTTGAGGATTCGTCTCTTCGCGAGTAACGCGGTAAAAACAGATCCATCCAACCGTCAAACTCGTCGTTAGTTCGAGCCAGTCGGCGTAGCTTGCGCGCGCGAGGCTCCCAACTCGCGGCTCTCGTTCGCGGCCCGGCCCCAGGCGTCGCCGCCGCCGGCTGAGGCGAGGTTCGAGTCCCGGCTCAGCGGGCCTCTCCGTGCGAGGTTCGAGTCCCGGCTCAGCGGGCGAGGCGGCCGAGTCACCCGGGAGATCGAATCGCCCGCGAGCCTTGGCGTCGCTACGTGCGGCGTTGGGAAAAAAAAAAAAAAAAAAAAGTCTCCGCCCACTTCAACGCCACCAGGAAGTGAGTTCCAACCTGGGAGCAGCTGTCCAAGTACACGACGCGGCGGCGGCGCTTGCAGAGCTCCATCTCCACCAGTAGCATGGAGCCGGTGTCCGTGACTCTGCGCTGCTTTGGCGAACGCCATTCCTCGGAGTTGCTGTCGGACGACGGAGTGGAAACGGTCACCTCGTCCGAGCAGGTGATCGCGGACGCGGACGCGGACACGCTGACGTTAGCTAGCGCGTGGCCGCGTGGATGGTGTGGATTTGACGGCTTTCGGCGCGACGCGCACCCCCCCCCCCCCCCCCAGGGGGTCCCCGCGTCGGATCCCCCCCGCGATCAGCTGCCCCGCGGTTCAACAGACCGGCCGTACGCGCAGTGTGGGACTGGGGCTGGCTCTGAAAGGAGTTTGCCTCCCTAATAATCCCCAGTATGAGTTGTGTTCGTAACATTAACGGGATTACTTTGATTCAGTGTGACAGGCTCTAGGCGGACAGTAGACGGGGGATCGTTCCAGGAGCGGGTGCACGTTGTGTAGGTGACCGGAGCTTAGTGGGAAAGGTGTGAAGGAATAAACTTAAGGCAGTGATTTTCCGCCTAACGGATTTTCCGCTTAAAATTTCCAAAAATCGATACGATTTTGTCTCTTGGACCCCGATCTGAGAAGATGAAGGTTTTAAGGCAGAGTTCCACCTGTCTATACTATAGTTACAGACATATCAGAATCCGTTTATTGGGCCAAGTACATTTTGATACACGAGAAACTTGTTCACAGACGTAAAGCATAAAAAATGCAGAAAAAAACAAATTCAAAAATGTTGGGGGGAAAATAAATATGTATATGATGTAAAAAAAATCTGTGTGCCTTATGCGGCACATACATATCAATTACATAAAAGGCTATAAAAGGGGCTAAGTAGCAGTCAAGATGAAAGTGTTGACTGGGTATAAATATAGTTGAACAGTATATTTCTGTACATGATGACTTATATCATTCATTGTATAGGCACTGATGGATTGGTTACTCGATATTACAGTGTTATTACATTATAATTCAATTTATTGCAGTTATTGCATGCACATCTTCTAGTGTGGTTGCGTGTGTGACAGTGAAACTATGATCAAAACAGTCGTTATTATACATTTCCTAATGGTGCAAACATCCTGTAAGTGAAATAACAAAGAACTTTAAATTTAATCATTTTGCCAAGGACCCCCTGGAACCTCTTGAAGGACTCCTGGGGGGGGGGGGATTTGACTTGCGTTCAGCAGATGTGAAATGTTGAACAAGTGAAAATGCCTGCCTTGCCGGTGACCCTTGTTGAGATTTGTCGAAAATATCACTCAATCTGTCTTCTGTTTTCCTGTCAACCCTGACCAGAAAAAAGTTGAACACAACGTCGAAGAAGTCATCAGTGTTTACAAGCAGATACACAGCCTACCGCAGTAAGTAACCATTCCTCTAAATCGATCAAATTAACAGCCTCTCAGATCCTATTTCTGACAACAAGCAAGTCATAACACCAATCTAATATTAACACGTTAAGGATTGTGTTTTTTCTTTTCATATAGCTGGGATGGGATGTCAAGATGGTAGAAATTTTACACCAATACCAGTGCAATTCCATGATTTTTTTTTCCAATTGGATAGAGCTTCTACAGACATTACACATAATACAATGTAGTAATGCATGTTGCCTGGAAGTATTTATCAGTAAAGTGCAACGCTATGTTTTTAAGAGATACTTGACTGAATGGCAGGGAAGCTACCCTGCTACCTTCTATTATAAGCTCAAACAAGAAGCCAAGGTAATGTGACACTTGAAGTGGAACCTGGAACTGGTGCTTTCCTTTTCGAAGAGTCTTATATTTGGAGGAGCTGTCGTTGCATGCAGCTGTGGTGTGCTAGCTGAACAGCAGTTTGCCATCTTCGAGTGTTTTGCTTCTACTACTGAGGCTTTAAAAAAGCCTTGACTGAACCTCTCGGTATAGATTGATCGCTTCTCTTGAAATCGCTCCTCCATGGTGTTACTCCATCTCAGACATTTAATGTGAGTCTTGCCATCCGTCCCTTAAAATAAAGAATTGTTCTTGTTGGAGAAACATAAAATGATGTGTTTCTTAGTTTATCAATAGTTTTAGGGATGTTTTTCATTATAAAAAAAACAAAACAAAACAGCCTAATCATGAACAATACGCAGTGGTCGAGGCATCAATTTTCCAAGGACCAGCGTCTTTGAGAGCGTATCCTCCCTCCTATTGGCTGTCGCCCGTCGCTGCTCATTTGCATAGAGTTAAAACCTGCTCAACTTTTCTCGTCGCCGGTCATCGCTCTGTCCCCTGCAGCCCGATGAAGCCGAGCCCAGTTTGAAATGCATTGCAGCCTGTCGCTTTGCTGTGCCCCGTCGCCCCGTTGTGTGACCCTTGGATCAGGAGTTACCCAAAGACTCTCCTGAGAGGGTTGACTCATCTGTTGGCATGACAACAGCTTTGAGCTATGTGTTAGCGGGAATGTGCAGGGGAAAAATACATTTATAGATAGATGGATATACAAATGTCGCCCATCAAAGTAAATATAAAACCAAAATTTCAGCTTGGGCCTGCTCACAGATCCCAATTTCTGTGAATCGCCATGGAGAAATGCAAAAATTGCAGCACTACCGGTAGCTCAAATATAAACTGAACAGTCCTTTCCATCAATTTTCCCATGATGCCTGATTCCTGGCTGCCGTGTCAAACAGTGTCAGCTGTCTGTGACTCACACCCACACAAACAGTGTGTCAGGAGTTGACAGATGCAGGTGTAAAGTAGTAAGGTGCCTTGCTGTCTGGTGTGCATGCAAAAACGTGCGTACACCTACACACGAAAACAAGAAGAGAATGACATGAAGAGACATTCGAATAAATGGCAAAAAAAGATCTTGTCACCTGACGGCCTGGATTGCCTGTAAATAAATCACACACACACACACACACACACCAATCTTGTGATTTGTCTCCGCAGGCCAACACTGTTACGGGAGCAGCACTACCAGTATCTCAAGAAGGGCTTACGTCAGCTCTCGGATGCTTACGAGGTACACTAGCGCAAGTGTTGATGAGATATCGCACATACAGCGTGGTCGTCAGTGAAAGAAAACCTTGAGTTGCATTACCCACATTTCCCAGGGGTTGCAGCTGTACTTTCCCTTTCCAGATGCTTCCACTTAACCGACAAATGGTTAAAGGAAACGGACGGCTGCTGTGTTAATAACGCTTGGGGTGGGGGGATGGGTTTCATCTGTAATGTAATAACAAAAACGGAAATATATGATCAACTGATGTACGATAAAACAAACCAATGTGATATTTGCTCTGGAAGAACTGAACTGCATCAAATCCTACTCGGTAATGAGAACTGATCAGGAGAATAGCGGGAAGCAAATGGTGCAGTGAGTGACTCAGACATGTCCACTTTATCCTCTGGCCTCTTCTCTCTCTGTGTGTGTGTGTGTGTGTGTGTGTGTGTGTGTGTGTGTGTGTGTGTGTGTGTGTATAGTGTTTGGATGCTAGCAGACCATGGCTTTGCTACTGGATTCTACACAGTCTGGAGTTGCTAGAGGAACCGATTCCTGCTGCTGTGGCTTCAGAGTGAGTCTCACACACACACACCTTCGTATTAAGGTGAGGTCTGAGCGGATACACCTGGTAAGTGAGGGTCCATATTTCTGGAGCACTGCTAAACAAAAAAAAATTTAAATTCGGAGACCAGTCCTCAAGTATCGTAACACACACACACCTAGCGTGCTGATGATGGGTCATGAGGTATGAATGTCTGTGCACCACTGACTAGCTTACAACGTTACAAGCAGAGCAGCGGGGCACATTAACACTAGAACAGCAGCGTTCCTGATTAATTTCAGTGATCAGTGGTGCTGCCCTACGTCTCACATTCTGTAGTTCAGACTGAAGGGTCATCAGCCTCCATCACCAGACACGCAGAGTGAAAGTGAAATATTTATTATTTGGAAGTAAAGAGTATTTACACCAAAAATATCAATTTTTAACTAAATTAAGTCCCATAGCAATGGGAATACGTGTGTGACGTGGCATGGGCTGCACATTTGTTGTTTATGTTTGAAATAAGAAGTAGTTCAACTCGAGAGAGGGAACATAAGGGGAGATAAAGTGGAAGGTAAGATGAGGCCAGTCTTCAAGTGATTCTCAACCTTTTTCATATCAAGGACCTTGAATTGGAAATGCATTATGGATCCCATTTGATAAGCCCCAATCTGAGAAGATTTTGATTGTTAAATATGATTTAGTCCGAACATCCATCCCTGTCTATGCTGTAGTCAGGGAGATAACAATGTTTAGTAGTGACTGTTTTGATCATAATTTTACGAACGGTGGTAATGTCTTTTTCATTAAATACGGTGACGTTGAACTATTAATCATTTTTCTGGGGACCCTCTCGACCCTCTTGAAAGGGCCCCTGGGAGACGTAGTAGTGAAGTAGTTTTGTTCGGAGACTTGGGAACCGTGGATACACGGTCACTGACGTGGCTCTCCAAGACGGAGCTTGGCAGTCTCTTTTAGTTATGTATTACATTTTGCATTTTCATTTCAAGTAGGAAACTAATGAAAATATATAGAGGTACTCCTCACTTAACGACCTACCTGCTTAACGACCGTTCCGACCAGCTCTCTGACAAGTGGGTATTGTACACTGTGTACAATACCGCGGCGTGCTCGCTGCGTGGGCGGTGTCTCAGTGTCAAGCATCACATTGCGCATCAGCCTTTATATGCTATACATTATATACACTATATACACTATTTATACACTCTATATATATATATATATATATATATATATATATATATATATATATACACACACACACACACACACACACACACACACACACACACACACACACACACACACACACACACACACACACACGCCGCGTTCCAAATTATTATGCAAATTGGATTGAAGTGTCATCAACATTTACGTTTTTGTTTTTCAGTTAAACTCATGGATGGTATTGTGTCTCAGGGCTCTTTGGATCACTGAAATCAATCTCAGACACCTGTGATAATTAGTTTGCCAGGTGAGCCCAATTAAAGGAAAACTACTTAAGAAGGACGTTCCACATTATTAAGAGGCCACAGGTTTCAAGCAATATGGGAAAGAAAAAGGATCTCTCTGCTGCCGAAAAGCTTAAGCTCAAATAGTCAATGCCTTGGACAAGGTATGAAAACATTCGATATTTCACGAAAGCTTAAGTGTGATCCCCGTACTGTGAAGAGATTTGTGGCTGATTCAGAGCACAGACGAGTTAGTGCAGATAAAGGCATAATGAGGAAGGTTTCTGCCAGACAAATTCATCGGATTAAGAGAGCAACTGCTAAAGTGCCATTACAAAGCAACAAACAGGTATTTGAAGCTGCTGGTGCCTCTGGAATCCCACGAACCTCAAGGTGTAGGATCCTCCAGAGGCTTGCAATTGTGCATAAACCTTCTATTGGGCCACCCCTAACCAATGCTCACAGGCAGAAACGGTTGCAGAGGGCCCAGAAATACATGAAGACTCATTTTCAAACAGTCTTGTTTACTGATGAGTGCCGTGCAACCCTGGATGGTCCAGATGGATGGAGTAGTGGATGGTTGGTGGATGGCCACCATGTCCCAACAAGGCTGCGACATCAACAAGGAGGTGGCAGAGTCATGTTTTGAGCTGGAATCATGGGGAGAGAGCTAGTAGGCCCCTTTAGGGTCCCTGAAGGTGTGGAAAATGACCTCGGCAAAGTATATGGAGTTTCTGACTCACCACTTTCTTCCATGGTACAAAAAGAAGAACCGTGCCTTCCGTAGCAAAATCATCTTCATGCATGACAATGCACCATTACATTACATTTAGCAGACGCTTTTATCCAAAGCGACTTACAATTATTCAAACACCGACGGACGCAGCCATCAGGAGCTAAGTGTCTTGCTCAAGGACACTACAGCATGCTAGCAGCAACCTTTAGATTACTAGACGACCAGCTCTACCTTCTGAGCTACCATCCCCATCTCATGCTGCAAAGAAGAAGAGAAGAAGAACAATCTTTATTTGTCACACAGCACACCACACTATAACGCATGCACGCACACACACACACACAAACATGCACATGCTTTGGATGGTGGCCGGTGAAATGAGGCCTCTGCATTTAACCCATCCTGGCTTGTCCTTCCTCCGGGGGCACAGCCAGGAGCAGTGGGCAGCATTCGTGGACGCGTCCGGGGACCTGGTGATGAGTGTCCATCGCTGGTCAGACGATGATGTGTGCATGTTTTTGGTGGGGGTCCTTACTGAATACCTCTGTGTCATTGGCTGCTATGGGCATAAAAGGAGAGAAACTCATGGTGTGGCCCCATCCTCCCCTGACCTCAACCCTATTGAGAACCTTTGGAGCATCCTCACGCAAAAGATCTATGAGGGTGGGAGGCAGTTTGCATCAAAACAGCAGCTCTGGGAGGCTATTCTGACATCCTGCAAAGAAATTCAAGCAGAAACTCTTCAAAAACTCACAAGTTCAATGGATGCAAGATTTGTGAAGGTGATATCAAAGAAGGGGTCCTATGTTAACATGTAACTTGGCCTGTTAAGATGTTTTTGATTGAAATAGCTTTTGATTTCAGTAAATATGACCTCCTAACGCTGCAAATTCAACAAATGACCATTGTCAGTTCTTTACAACCTATAAAATGTTTTGAAACTCTGTTGAGCATAATAATTTGGAACAGTGCATTTTGAGTTTTTTATTTTTGAAAAAAATACTGTTATCATTGGGAGGTTAGTTCAATAACATTCAAATTACAGTATACTCTAACGGTTGATGACGTAAATTATACTGACTGTCATTTGCATCGACTATTCAGGAAAATCAGAGAAATATAATTTGGAGTGTGTGTGTGTGTGTGTGTGTGTGTGTGTGTGTGTGTGTGTGTGTGTGTGTGTGTGTGTGTGTGTGTGTGTGTGTGTGTGTGTGTGTGTGTGTGTGTGTGTGTGTGTGTGTGTGTGTGTGTGCGCGCGCACACTATATATACTATATACACTATACATCTGATCTTATCACGGTTCTCAGTCTCGTTCCCGCAGTCTGTCAGTTTTCACTATACTAGCGTTTACAATGGCCACACCCCCTTACCGTGAAATAACACGGGTCCTTGCTTATCGACCAATTCGCTTAAAGACCTGGTTGTAGGCACGGAACTCAGTCGTTAAGTGAGGAGTACCTGTAAATATAAAATAAAAACACAGAGGAGAAGCAACATGGCGCGACACCTACCACGCAATCTGTCGGAAACAAAAACTCCCTCCAATTCTTAGTTATATTTGCCTTATTCAAGTTCCATACAAATAGAAAAACAAGGAAACTAAATAAATCAAAATCTCTGTTCAGCCTGAAACCGGCACTTCATCTCAACATGCCATTCAAAACTTCAACTGATTATCAGATTATATTATAGAGCTAGATGACCAGCAATACATCTTTCAGAGGCTTTTAGCCCTTTCTGCAGGTAGTTTGACTAAAAACATCAGCAAATGTCAATTATCAATTTTTGAATGTGCTGTTCAAATTCTAACAACACGGGCATTTGCAGGGCGCATATGCATGAAAAGTCATAGCAGGATTAAAACAGGGCTCAATTAGTCATTAAAACATTACAATTCCAAAAGTAAAGATACACGAGCAGAAGCTGTGGAAGTGTTGATTACCAACAAAGACATACCGGTACCTACAAACAGCCTAACGATCTAATGCAAATGTGACAGCAAAAAGCATAAACTTTGACATTTTATGGATAGGCTCGCTTTTTTTCAACACACGCCTGATCAACACAAGACAGCATCATTCCACGGGGAAAGTTTTGGATATTTCCTAACCAGAAATCGTGGGTCGATAAATCTGTCCGCCGTGCTCTAAATGCTCGCACGGCCGTTTATGACGACGGCCTTGTATCCGGTAATATGGACAATTACAAAGCGGTGTTGTACAATCTGCTGAGGGCCGTGAAGGACACGAAACGGACGTACAGGGACAGAGTGGAGCGACAGATGGAGCAACGGAACACCAAACGCTTGTGGCAGGGGTTGCAGACTATTACGAACTACAACAGCAGCTCCTCCCCAGCCACGAGTGTGGACACCGCCCTAGCCAACGGACTGAACTCCTTTTTTGCGCGGCTAGCTCGCCAGCTAATTGGAGTTACACCGCTGGGGATGAGTGCGTACTCTGTGTCTGAGAATGACGTCAGGAGGGCTCTGATGCGGCTGAACACCAGGAAAAATGCGGGCCCAGATGGCAAATCTGGGCGAGTACTGAAGACCTGTGCTAACCAGCTAACTAGGATATTCAACGTCTCCCTGGCCGAGTCGGTGGTCCCGTCCTGCTTCATGAGGTCCACCGGAATTCCTGTCCCGAAGATCGCCTCTCCTGCCTGCCTGAATGACTGTCCAGTGGCCCTCACCTCGGTGGTTATGAAATGCTTCGAGAGGCTGATTAAGGATTACATCTGCTCCACCCTCCCCACACCTTGGACCCGCTGCGGTTCGCATACCGGCCAAACAGATCCACAGACGACACGGTCTCCCAGGTACTGCACACCACGCTCATGCACCTTGATGGCCAGAAGGGGGCCTATGTGAGATTGCTGTTTATCGACTATAGTTCAGATTTCAATACTATAGTCCCCACCAGACTGGCTGTCAAGCTGTGGGAGCTAAGACTGAGCACACTCCGTGTGCCTGGATCCTGGACTTCCTCTCGGCCCCAGGTGGTTAGGGTGGGGAAGCACATGTCCAGCTCCCTCACCCTGAACACAGGATCCCCCCCAGGGCTGCGTCCTCAGCCCCCTACTGTACTCCCTGTACACACATGACTGTGTGGCCAGGTCCAGCTCCAACACCATCATCAAGTTTGCTGACGATACCGATGTGGTCGGTCTGTTGAATGATGACAATGAGAAGGCCTACCGCAAGGAGGTGGTTGACCTGTCACTCTGGTGCCAGGACAACAGCCTCCTCCTGAACGTCAGCAAAACTAAGGAGCTGATTGTGGACGCGCAGTTGGTGACCAATGGGACTTCTGTCGACAGGGTGAGCAGCTTCAAGTACCTGGAAGTCCACATCATGGTGGATTGAACATGGACTACACACACACCAACTCAGGCAGCCGAAGAAATTCAGGTCCTTGTGAGGATCCTCAAGTCCTTCTACTGTGGAGCAGTGGAGAGCATCCTGACAGGCAACACTGCCTGGTTTGGGAACTGTACTGCTCAGGACAGGCGGACCCTGCAGAGGGTGTCCTCAGGGGTCCTCACTGAGTCACTCACATAGGCCCCTCTGCCATACTCTCCTGTATGTAGCATGCTATACTACATACTGTATCACTGTTCTGGGTTACTGCATACTGCACTGTATTGCTGTTCTGTTCCAAGTTACTGTATTGCTGTGTTATACTGTTTTATACTGTACTGTATATCTTTATACTCACTTTATTCACATGCACTTCACTGCACATGTCTGTATATAGAAATAGCCTATCCCATATACATAACTCTATTTCCTTTACTTCTATTTCGTACCCCCACTCTGTATTACCTTTTTGAGTCTTATTTTATTGTTATTTTAAATTTTTATTTATATTATTCTATTGACTAACTGCATTACGTTTTAGGAATCAGTTAGTTTCAGTTAGTTAGCTCGGTAGGAATTAGGTTAGCTATTATGTTCGGTTTAGAACCTATTGTTCATAATCTCCGGTTGCGTTGCAAAGACATTTCACTGCATATGCGCTACTCACAAAAAGTTAGGGATATTCGGCTTTCGGGTGAAATTTCAGGATGAAGCTAAAATGCACTATAACCTTTACAGGTGAACTTAATTTGACCTTCTCTAAACTTCTGAATGCACATGTCCAACTGTTCAATGTTTCAGTACTTTTTGCACAACTTGCTGTTCTCTAACAAGGAGCTGAACGGCAAAATTCACAACAGGTGTTTGATCCATAATCGACCAATACATTTTCTCGTTCAATTAGAATTGGTATTTAAACAGTCCTCTTCATCATGCTGTTCACATTTTGACATCATGAGACCAAGACGACACCTAACAATTGATCAACAGTACCTCGCCATTGCGAGGCTTCAAACAGGATGTTCTCAGGGGGAAGTGGCCACTGAGTTTAGAGTGTCACAGAGTGTCATCAGCAGGTTGCAACAGAGATACAGAGAGACTGGAAGAGTCACAGAAAGGCATAGAAGTGGACGTCCTTTGGCCACATCCCACACTGATGAGCGCTTCATTGTGAACAGTGCCCTGCGGAACCAGATGATGAATGCCACTCAACTCCAGGCACATTTAAGGGAGGTGAGAGGTCAGGTACCCTTGGAGGTCGTCTAGCACGCAGACCATGCTGACGTTAATGGTTTCGAATGGTCTGACGTGACACTTACCCAAGTGTCACGTCAGACCATTCGAAACCATTAACATCAGCGTGGTCTGCGTGCTAGACGACCTGCAAGGGTACCTGACCACACCACCAGGCACAGGCATCATCGTCTTGCATGGGCCAGGGAGCATTTACGCTGGACGAGGGACCACTGGGCCTCAGTGCTGTTCTCTGATGAAAGTCGATTCACGTTGAGCAGAAATGATGTCCGCCAACGATGTTGGAGACGTCAAGGAGGGCGCTATGCATCAGCCACTGTTGTCACCAGACGAGCCTTTGGTGGTGGTGGTGTTACAGTGTGGGCAGGTGTGTCTAGTCAATACAGAACTGCCCTACACTTTGTGAATGGTACAGTGACAAGCCCATACTACCTGAATAACATCATTAATCCAGTCATTGTGCCCCTGCATGAACAACACAGGCCTCATTTCATCTTCATGGACGACAATGCTCCAGCTCATCGAGGTAACATCATTAGGGAACGGCTGCTGGAGACTGGGGAACCTCAAATGGAGTGGCCTGCACTTTCTCCAGACCTGAATCCCATAGAAAACCTATGGGATCAGCTGAGTCGCCGTGTAGAGGCTCGTAACTCTGTGCCCCAGAACCTCAATGACCTGAGGGCCGCTCTTCAAGAAGAGTGGGGGGGCCAGGCCTCAGCAGATAATAAGTCGACTTGTGAACAGCATGAGACGTCGTTGTCAAGCTGTAATTGATGCTCAAGGGCACATGACGTTATTGAGACATTGACATTTTTTGTTGTGGTATACTCCACCACTGTTGTTGGCTTTTGTTTCGGTAAATTGTTTGAGATGAGGAAATCAACTTTCATGATATAATATCACTGTAGCGTCAACTTTTTACATTTTCCATAAATTTCACCCGAAAGCCAAATATCCCTCACTTTTTGTGAGTAGTGTATGTATGAACGTATGTATATGTATGTGACAAATAAACCTCTTGAATCCTTGATTACAACATGACTTGCCTTCATTTCTATCTTCATTCATATCTACTGTATGTTAAATGGAAAAAAATGTAATGGGTCCTTTATTTTGATCTAGCCACAGCAACCAGCACGAAAGTAACCAAAGAACATTTTACAGTTAAACATGAACCTCTAAATATGCACAATAGACAGTTTTATCAACCAAGGTAATATTAAACCCTGCCAAGTTGCTGCCAGCGAAATCTGTCACCTGATTAAATATCTGCTGCTCGAAAGTAATGAACCCAGAGCCCCAGAGCGTGTCCAGGCAGCGTCGCTCGACGTGCTGGGTTACCGACGAACTGGCAACCTCTCCTGGCTCCTCCGAACCATAATTCCCCAAGGTGCGCCAAGCCGCCGGCTGGCATGGACCGGTGCCAGCCTAACAACACAAACACACACACACACACACACACACACACACACTAAATTCATTTTAATAAAAATAAATTAACAAGTTCCCTGAAATGGTTTCCGTTGATTGATTGGAACTGTTAGAGACAAAAGTCTGTTTTTTAGTCGTCGTCCGCCCCCCTTGTGACGCAGGGCTCACCGCGGACACTGGCAAGTGTTGCACACCGGCAGAAGGGCGTTCTTAACACACAAAATCTCACACACACACACACACACACAAAGCTGTGGTTCAGATGGCGCTGGCTCTCCCACCTGGTGCCACGTCAGACATGGAGAACCGGCTCTCAGCGAGCTTCTGGCTCCACGGTCGCACACATGGAAAAGTACACGTGATCTGGATAGGAAATGAAGGGATGCGCTTACGTACGCCTGCCTCACATCTCAGGAAGCAAGTCCACGAGAGGGACTACTTGAGCGGATAGCTATCATTTTGCAAAATGATAGGGACGTTTTTGCTATGACTAGAATGTGAATTTACAGCGTTTCCATCAGTTGAGAAAAATTACCCGTCTATCTGAATGTATATATTCCAACATTCAATTCAAAGGCTTAATTGACATGACCATGAAATAAGTCATATTTCCAAGTATTTAATGCCAATAAATGGCTCTTCTTAATCAGGTGTATGTGTATCATTACACTATTATAGACTTGTACTATAATAGGCATTAAATTAGCAAGAAAGACAATTTAATCCTTCATTGTAATTATTTGTAAACTAATACTTCTTGATCCTAACAGAATCGAAAGTTTCAAAAATAACATACTTGCCTCTTACTGTAATCTCTTACTCTCACAGCTGTCTAGCACAGCATTCACTTATAGCGTTCTACAGTTGACCACTTTATATTATTATAATAATAATAAAAGCTTTATTTATGCAGCACCTTTAAAAACACAGTTGACAAAGTGCTTTGACAGATGAAATAAAAACAGTGCTCAGATCATGTATTTAAAAGGCAAAGGAACATTAATAAACAGTAATTAAATTAATTCATTAAATTGATAGAGACAAAACTAAATACAATATGATATGGAATAGAAATGAAAATAAATAAGTAAATAAAATAGATAAAGAAAGGGGGCCACATCACATAAAAGCAGATATATAAAAATGGGTTTTGAGAAGTGATTAAAAAGAAGTCACTGACTCTGCAGCCATATCTCCTCGGGCAGGTCGTTCCAAAGCCGTGGGGCCCTGACAGAAAAGGCACGAAACCTTTAGTTTTAAGTCTAGACTTTGGAACAGCCAGAAGGGCCCCACCTGAGGATCTAAGGCTGCGTACTGACTTCAATGGGGTCAAGATATCTGTTATGAAGCTTGGAGTCAGACCCAGACGTGCCTTAAAAGTGATCAGTAAAATCTTAAAATCGACTCTCAACCGAACAATGGAGAGAAGCCAGGAATGGGGTGATGTGATGTTGTTTTTTGGAACCGGTAAGAGGCCGGGGTATATGATAATTGAGGTTTGAACAGACTCACAATTCTTCTCTTTTTCCTTAAGGATCCCACCAAACAATTTCATCATGTCCGTCGTCCGTCCATCCGTGCTCGTCTCTAATTCAAGTTCTTCTCGTCCCGTCTCCTTCCCCCAGCGTGTGCCAGTTCCTGGCCCGTTGCCAGAGTCCTTCGGGGGGGTTTGCGGGCGGTCCGGGCCAGCATGCCCACCTAGCACCCACCTATGCCGCCGTCAACGCCCTCTGTATCATCGGCACGGAGGAAGCCTACAACATCATACACAGGTATGACCTTTCCATTCCCCTCCATTACCAGTCCACAGTGGAATTTGGTGCAGTTTACACCGTGATTATGCTTCTTTATAGTCTCTCTAATCAAATAGTGATTATTAGTAGTAAGTATTTTGAGAACGGCTTATTGTGAGATTTTAATATTTTTTTAATTGACGATCCGTTAGGTAAATAAAATAGCGCCTTTTTTAATATTGCAAATCTACTTAATTTACGCAGCCACACATGGTACATTGACATGAAGACAAACTAAAAACCACTGTGAGGGTGTCGTAGAAATGTCTCATGATAATACAATATTTTACCATAATATATTGTTATTTCTTGTGGCCTCAGCAGCAATACACATGCATTTTAGTGCTATTTTAATTCCATTATGTTTGGTAAAACCCAGACGTTGCTAAAGCTGTCGTCTTGGCATTTGCGTCTTTGTGTTACCTAGAAGTGTCAACATGAGGTTCTGGGACCCCCGGGGGTCCTTCAAGAGGTTCCAAAGGGTTATTTCACATCAGACTGTTTTGATCATAATTCTACTGTTATCTCCCTGACTATAGCATAGACAGATATGGACATTTGGACTAAATCATATTTAACAATAAAAATCTTCCCAGATTGGGGTCCCACAGACAAAATCTTATCAACTGGAGTCTGTGGCCTAATGGGTTTTTAATACAGGGCTGTTGATATGGAAAAAGTTGGCCTCATCTTACCGTCTCATTTATCTTACCTCTCTCGACTTAAACATCTTCTGTTCCACCTCCACACCTTTTACCCTTCCTCCCATCTCTCCTAATCCTGTGCACCACTTTATCCATCCTTCCTCCCTCCCCAGGGAGAAGCTCTTAGACTTCCTGCGGTCGGTGAAGCAGCCCGACGGCTCCTTCGTGATGCACGTGGGCGGGGAGGTGGACGTCAGGTGACAATTCGACTCGCGGTTCTCCACTTCCTCATCCTGCTTTAGATGCAGAGCGATGACAAAAAGATAAGGAGCGTTCTTTATCTTTTTGTTGTTGTATCTTGCTTTTCACTTTGAGCCCTTTTCCCTCATACTCTTTTTTTTTTTTCCTTTTGTCTTTTCTGTTGTTTGTACTTGGTGTTAAACGCTATCACCAGCATCAGTGGCTTTGAATAGGAATCACATTGTTGGAATCCCCACATCTTTATGGGAACCTGTGTTAGGGTGCACTACATTCCTCCATTTATCACATTTTTTTTAAACATTATTTGAGGCGTTCAGCTTTCACAACGTACTAGTCCTTTCTCAGATACCAGGAGGTGTGGCATAGTGGGAGCAGAAATGAGGTCAAGATGTACTGCGAGTACCTACAGCTAACTGGGTGTTCCTTTAAGATTTTTTTTTTGTCAACCGGAAACATAAAAAATGTAAAAGCAAAATTTGAAAAGCAAATGTTTCACGATTCTTCTTCTTCTTCTTCTTCAGGAGTGCGTATTGCGCGGCGTCTGTAGCATCGCTCACAAATATCCTGACGTCCAAGCTGTTCGAGGACACCCCGAGCTGGATCCTCAGGTGCGGCCCGCCAGACTCAGCTGCCGCGGTTCACCATCTGGTCCTAGTCCCTCGCTCCTCGTTTCTCAGCCAACAGCAACCTCGGCCCAAACCTCCCTCCGCCTCCCTTGTTCTTAATTATTATTTTTTTTTTTATATATAAACCACGATCAGAGCGTGTATTTATCAAAAGGAGTTTGATAAATACAGTAAATACGAGTAGTTTCCTAGTTTTTCTTAAACTAGGAAACTACTTGTTGTCCTAACCTGTTAGGAGTTCCCAGCAGATGGCGTTCAGGCACAGAGAATCACATACCTTCCCAGAGGATTGATTTCATTTATTAAACTGTTCCATCCATTAGGCTAGGGATTGAATCATTTCTGTGACCGATCTTGTACAGGAAGTGATTAAACCATTAAACCACCACCAACAGTTCTTGTAACTTTACTCTTTTGGCTAATATGCAACTTTGCAATAGCTACTTTGATTCACTCAACATGAAGAAATGCTCAAAAAAGAGGAACGCATTTATGCAAATCATAGATGGCATACATATAAGGATCATGATCCCATCAGTGACAAGGGTGCATATGCTAAAAAAAAAAAAAAAGTGTCCTTAATACTTCCCGCTCCTAGGCAGTAACTAATTTACTTCCGGTGCAATTCCCAGGAAGGATTCTAAGGTGTTTACTAAATGTTTGCTTTTGTTTTCAATGTGCCTGCAGGTGTCAGAACTGGGAGGGTGGTCTCGGGGGCGTGCCAGGCCTGGAGGCGCACGGCGGCTACACCTTCTGCGGCACGGCAGCCCTGGTCATCCTGGGCAAGGAGAATACGCTGGATCTCAAAGCCTTGCTGGTGAGCCCGCCCTCCGCTTCAAATGAACACACGATATTTGGGTCACTCCAGCAAACAGCCACGAAACACTGCACTGGTCCCGAATACAGAGCGTGTTTCTGCTCTGCTCGGCTTTAAACATCCTAAAGATGTGCCATCAATATCAGCTATCAGAAAAGAAACCTGTCCCTCTCCTAGGTGGCTCCCTGCTGCACTGGGGCCAAGCAATAACCTTCCCCCGGCACTGATCAAAATCACAATGCAACACTACAGTGGACGGTAGACTTTCCTCAAAGGGAAGGACTGCTGGTGCCAGATAAACGGCAATTTTTGGTGGACGTGTTGAACAAGCACACGCTTGCGAGAGTCGGCGTGTGGACGTTTGATTTCTTCGCTTCCCCCTCCCACCCCCAGGCATATACGTTCTTTTTCACATCTCATTCTATTAAACCACTTCCAGGGTCAAACTAATCAGGGATGGTGTTTAAAGAAATATCTAGCTGACTTCCCCCCCAACCCACTCAACACAGAGCTAATGAGACAGGTCAAACCAGCCGGACCTCTTGAAGGCGTCTCCCGTGGACACATGGATCTCTCATCTCTTCCCCGTTCGGTTCCCCAAGTGTCATGGAGTTGAATTTGGAGCCTACTTGGAATTTAATTGAAACAGGTTAAAAGCAGGAGTGTCACAAAGCCTTTCATTCAATCATATTATTAGGACTTTTTAGAGTTTTTTTCAGTCATAACAACAATGAATATTTCAGTTATTCCCGTTTAACGACGTTCATGTGTAACGTCGATGAGGCAGCTAGGAAAACCACTGGAGGGCAGAAGGTACAAATAAAAGTTATAAAAAAAACTAAAAAAACAACCCAAGCGCACGTTCTAGATCGGCAGTTTCCTGCAAAATTGCTTGTTTCAGCGCGCTCCCCCAGAGGTTGCTCGGTGTCGTAAAATGAGCGTTGGGTCGGGTTTTACCCGACTTTGACTCAGCTCCGTGACTCACCATGAGCAGATCGGAACATTTTCAGGCATCTTAATTGTACTATTTGGTGATCGGCCACTGCGACCTTCAGGATGAGTGTCTCTCTCCCACAATTCACCAGACGTCCTCTCGCAATGGAGGGCGTCCTATTTTTTGCTAGAATCTCTCATATTAGGATCATTGGGCAGTCTTTTGAAAGTAATCTCCATAACAATACATTATCCTGTGCTTAGTATTGCATTTTGTATATTTTTATATATCCGGCTATTTTCTGTTTTCTTTTTTACATTTTGGCTATTTGTATACGTTTCAAATTTTATTTTTATTATCCCTTTCATTCAGACTAAGCTTTTTTTATTGCTCATATTTTTGTAAGGAAATGCATCAACCCTCACCAGAACAAATTCCTAGTACATGTAAATATACCTGGCAAATAAAACTATTCAAGATTTCAGATTCAAGAGGTTTATTTGTCACATACATGTACATATGTTCATACATATATGCAGTGAAATGTCTACAACTCACCCAGAGATTATGCACAATAGTTACTAAACCAAACATAATAGCTAACCTAATTTCTACCTAGCTAACTAACTGAAACAAACTGATTCCTAAAACGTAATGCAGTTAGTCAATAGAATAATATAAATACAATGAAAATAAAATCAGTCAAAAGGGTAATACAGAGTGGGGGTACAAAATAGAAGTAAAGGGTATAGAGTTATGTATATGGGATAGGCTATTTGTATATACAGACATGTGCAGTAAAGTGCATGTGAATAAAGTGTGTATGGAAATATACAGTACAGTATACAACAGTACGACACAGCAATACAGTAACACCGAACAGAACAGTAATACAGTGCAGTATGCAGTAACCCAGAACAGTACTACAGTATGTAGTATAGCATGCGACCTCCAGTACAGTAAGGCAGTGGGGCCTGTGTGAGTGACTCAGTGCTTTTTGTTAGGACCCCTGGTGAGGTCAGCATTGACAGTTCTTATGGCTCGCGGGAAGAAACTCCGTCTCAGTCTCTCTGTTCTCGCTGTGTGACTGCGGAGGCGCTTGCCTGACCGCAGCAGCTGGAACAGTCCGTTGTTGGGCTGATGAGGATCCTTCATGATCCTGCGTGCTCTGCTACTACACCTCCTGGTGTATAAGTCCTGCAGGGAGGGGAGTGTAGTTCCAGTGGTACGTTCAGCTGAACGCACCACCCTCTGCAGGGTCCGCCTGTCTTGAGCAGTACAGTTCCCAAACCAGGCAGTGATGTTGACTGTCAGGATGCTCTCCACTGCTCCACAGGAGAAGGACTTGAGGATCCTCACCGAGAAGCTGAATCTGCATTCTACATAAATCTAAAAATCTCAATGATATCTTTAGGTTTATGTAGAATAGCTCTGTACCTCCAGATATTTGAAACGTCACACACACACACACACACACACATACACACACACACACAAATCAGACAGACAGGATTCCAACTGTTGTTAAAACCCAATTTCATAACTAACCAGTCAATGCTGCCACAGCTGGACAGGATCTATTCAGCACATGGCGACCGAATCGCAAGTTCCTCTCCTCGTTTTTTTGTGTTATACATGTGTTATACCTGAGCCCTGCCTCTGGTTCAGTTTGACCTGTTTCCAGTGCTTCCTGTCCTGCTCGCCGTGACATTTCAGCCTCGGTGTGGAGTTCTGCTCACGCTTTGTCCCGCCTCCCCCCGCAGCGCTGGGTGGTCAGCAGGCAGATGCGCTTTGAGGGCGGCTTCCAGGGCCGCTGCAACAAGCTGGTGGACGGCTGCTACTCCTTCTGGCAGGCGGGGCTCCTCCCACTCCTCCACCGCGCCTTTTTCAAAGAAGGTACGAGTCCACGTTCCCCACAGGGTCGTACATTTTAAGCTCGTTAAGTCGCTCTTTTCTATCAATAGCACAAGGACTGACTACGCTGTTAAATATCAGAAACAACAGTTTGATTTTTCTTATTTATTATTCCCTATTTAAGGAGGAACTATGTGACATATAGAAGCGGTTTCACGGACACAGATTAGTCCTAATCTTAAACTAAATCACACTTTTAATCCAGACTAACTGAAATGGCCTTTCTCAGTCATGGTTTAAAATAGTCTGAGACTTGCCCAGGTTTAAAACATCCGATTTCCAGAAGGAAGATTAGAGCTAATCTATGTCTAAGTGAAGGCTTCAATTAAACCCGGCCAGAGGCAGGTTCATTTTTGGATTAATGGGCGTGGTCTCCAGGTCGACCAGAAAGCCACGTCTCAGAAAGGACTTTTTAAATTCTGTATAAATTGAAGTATGATTGTTTTAGTCCTGATTTAGATTAAACCCTGTCGGCAAAGTTTGTGCACCATCCCATGATGTTAACCTTTCATTGAGTTACAGCCTTAAATATGGAGTCAGTTTTTCCCACATGATTTCAGCGTAGTATTCTGAAAACTGTGTATTGCGGTACTCACCGCTCCTAATTAGAACTGTAAATGGGCTAAATAATAACAAAACGTCTCAACCACATATGGGGCCAATGCCCCCACCTGTGTCTAATTAGAGGGCTGCTATTTAGCTAACATCACATCAGCTGTTTTTTAAGCCTCTTCTGCTGCATAATGCATACACAGCCACAGATCAGCCACAACATTAAAACCACCACTAATAACCGCTAATGTTATGTAGCTCCCCCCATGCCGCCAAAACTACCCTACCTAACAAGACCTGTGAGGGTGTCCTGTGGTATGTGCCACCAAGACGTTAGCAGCAGATCCTTTAAGTCCATGAAGTTGCCAGGTGGGGCCTCCATGGATGGGGCCTGTTGTTCCAGCACCTCCCACAGATGTGCTGGAACAACAGAAGAAGAAGAAAACGTGATTCATCAGACCAGGCCACCTTCTTCCATTGCTCCATGGTCCAGTTCTGATGCTCACATGCTCATTGTAGGCGCTTTCAGCGGTGGACAGGGGTCAGCATGGACACTCTGACCGGTGTACAGCTACACAGACCCATACGCAGCAAGCTGCGATGCACTGTGTGTACTGACACCTTTCTATCATAGCAGCATTAACTCTTTCAACAATTTGTTCTACAGTAGCTCTTCTGTGGGATCGGACCAGACGGGCTAGACTTCACTCCCCACACGCATCAGTGAGCCATTGGGCGCTCATGACCATGTCGCCTGTTCGGTTGTCCTTCCTTGGACCACTTTTGGTAGGTACTAACCTCTGCATACCAGGAACACCCCACAAGACCTGCAGTTTTGGAGATGCTCTGACCCAGTCGTCTAGCCATCACAATTTGGTCCTTGTCAAAGTGGCTCAGATCCTTACGCTTTCCCATTTTTCCTGCTTCCAACACATCAACTTCAAGAACTGACTGTTCACTTGCTGCCTGATACTATATCCCCCTTGACAGGTGGCATTGGAACAAGATGAGCAATGTTATTCATTTCACCTGTCAGTGGTTTTAATGTTGTGGCTGATCAGTGAATTCTCAAGAGCAAAGTGTGAAGATAGTTATAACAAGATACGTGAGGTGCTAGTTATCATTTAGAAAATTGTCCAGATCATTTTAAATTTCATTTGGCATCAATGAAGGAGTCCTTCCAAAGTGAATGGCCGACATGGAGCAGCCAAAAGCAATATTTGGTAAAAAAAAAAAAACAAAAAAAAAACATAAAATTGTACCAGTATCCAGTGAGCTCCTACTCTACATTCCCAAAATGTAGGAAAAGCCGCCTCCCCACAGCACTGAACCTGGAAACGAGAGCAGCATAATGACACAAAGCACAGCACCAAATGGATGAAGTATATGAATAATACACGCGATTCACCTCTGGGCCTTCTCAGGAACCTCTCGCAGATCAACATTAACAGTCAGCACACTATTTTGACCGTCAACCGAGGCGTCCGAAAACAGTCAAGAGCTACTTTTGGAACAGCATATTGTGGAATAGCGTACTGGAACGACTCTTCATTTATATTCCCGGGCTGTTAATGAAGAGGTGAATATTTCAAAAGTCGGGAGGATTTATAGGAACCGCACGGCGTCATGAGCGTGTATGTATCCGTGTTTCAGGGGCGTCCGAGCTGAGCCTGCAGAGGTGGATGTTTGAGCAGCAGGCCCTGCAGGAGTACATCCTCCTCTGCTGCCAGAACCCCGCCGGAGGCCTCCTGGACAAACCCGGAAAGTCTGTACCGCGCCATCTGGACCACACAGAATAATAATAATAATAATAATCAATAACACCACATACTGTACCTTTTTTTTTAATAACACAACGATCCAAACTAGACATTCGCACAGTAGTCCTTGGATTGCTGGTCTAATAATGTGTGTTAGTCTTTGTGAGTCGATTGTTTAACAACAAATGGATGAATGATTTGTCATTTTTATGTCTGTGTGATACCGTTTAGTTCACCCGCCCGAATAACTGTCCTTTTTTTCCTGAAAGTGATTTCAGTGCATACGGCCATTAGTTACTGTGTAAAATAATATTGCAGGGGATAAAGTACGTCCAATAAAGTCAAATGCTACCCATTAAAAACATTTATTTAGGAACTGTAGGGTTATTGACGCTTCGAACGGCACTTTTTGAAATGGTCAAATTCGAACATCGACACATTTCGTTTTTATGAATTTACCCTTTCATTTCGGAGCGGCGACAACAAGTTTATAAATTATGGACTCGAATCTTGTTTTTGTTTTAAAATATGAAACTGTCGCTTTTTGTTGTCTTAGTCCCACCAAAGAAAAAATTAAACCAATTAAATGTATTATTTCTACAGACTAGATATATTGTGTACGATTTTAATTCCCCACAAGTCTGCAACTAGCTTTAAAAGAAAAGGTAAGGACTGTTTTGCAGTGCATCCTGCAAGAGAATTAAAGTTCCAGGTATATTTTGCTAATTGCGAATATCCTTGTTGCCTTTTATGGAACGCCATTTGAGTCAATATTAAATAAATAAATATGCCGATAAAATAAATCTTGAAATAAATAAATGAGGCAATAAGTAAACAAACAAATGTAAATATATAAATGAGTAAATATAGTTCAATAAATAATAAGTAGTCCCAAACCTGGGTCCCCGGGTGTCCGTTCCCCAGCGGCGAGAATCGAGGGCTCGCTTCTGCCTCTCTGGTGTTACTCTCTACACTCCTGCAGCGCTAACGTTTGAACACAAACTCCGTACCTCAGTCGACTTGGTGTTCGGGCCGCCGCCGGAGCCGTGGGGGGAAGCCCGGCCTGGGCTACCTCCACAACCTCCGTGAAAGGCTGCGGGAGGTGCGCGGGTTGACCGTGCAAACCTTAATGGACACCGGGTCCCGACAGAAGCTGGCCTACAACGCCTGCTGCTGGGGAACAGACTTTGCACCCGGGACCCAGGTGGGGGTCTGCTGGGCCCTCCACCGTGACCGGCTCTCTCCCTACCGGCCCCCGGCTCCAACCAAGGAGGTATCGGGAGCCGAGGACCGGCCCTGAATCTGTGAGATAACTATGCCCCATCCATTTGCATATAAGGAATGGAAATGTGGCATTATGAAATAAGTGCCCTAAAAAAAGAAATGTGGACTTGTGAAATAAAAGTTCCCTGAATTGAATAGAAGTACTATTTTGAAAATTATCCTTTTTAAAATAAAAAATATTTATTATTATTGAACTATATTTACTCATTGGCTCATATATTTATTTCGGGATTTTTTTCATAGGCACAATTATTTATTAATTAATTTAATATGGACTCAAATGGCGTTCCATAGCCGTTATGGACTAGTGAGAATCATGAATAGGGTATTTTAATTTTTCGTCTTTTGAGCTTTCGTTTTTTTTGTGTGCCCTCTTCATTTGTAGCATGCGTACGTGAATGTTTGTCTTTCCAGTCCAGAGGTCCAAACGTCCTTGTGGGCCACCGTACTTTCACCCCCAGCACAACCAAAAAGATTTTCTGCCGGAAATTGATGTTCGCTGCATTCAAAAGTGGATGTGGAAAACACTTATTCACTTCGTCGACCTCGACCCGCCTGTGTTTTCACCGGTTCTCACCAAAGCCTGTGTCTCTCTCCCGGCCTGCAGGTCCAGAGATTTCTACCACACCTGCTACTGCCTGAGCGGCCTCTCCGTAGCGCAGCACTTCGGCAACGTGGACCTGCACCACGAGCTCATCCTTGGCAAGGATGAGAACAGACTGGTGAGGAAATAGAACTCCTATTCTTAGTACAGAAACTGAGCAGGTCTCCCTGCTTTTGCTTCCCAGTTGTGGGAGCGAGGCAGGTTTAGCTTCTCTGATTTCCCTCCATGTCTCTGAGGCGTCGATAATACCGGTGTTTGGTCAGAGGCAGGTTTCAAAGTGTGCCTGCAGGATGAGCCACATCTATCAGGTGTATTCAAGCGTTTCATTGACATGAATAATGAGCTTGTTGGAGTTTGACCCAGTCGTAGTGGGCAAAGAAATCCAGTATCACTTGCCTATTCTCACACAGTAGAGATGCGTTGAAAGTTCTGGATCCTTTAAATAAAAGGATGCAAGAAAACAAAAGGAATGTAGTGACGTAAGCCTTGATACTAGATACTAAGTAACCCAATTGTTTTACAGAATATTTTCTTGAGCTTCATTTTGTGGTTTATGATAACGATATGATCTACAACTTCTGAAATATTTAAGGGGGAATTATTTAACACTGTTCTGGTCTGATATAGTTTTGTGTGAAATCTGAATTCAGAAGCATACTGCTTGCTGAACTGTGTGTTTGAAATCTCTCTAGGATTGTTATATTGAAGTTCCTCCATGTGCAATGCCTTGCTTACATTAGATCTGTCCTGCGCACGTTTCAGGCCCCCACCCATCCTGTTTACAACATTTGTCCAGAGAAGGTGGCCCAAGCCCTGCAGCACTTCCACAAGCTGCCTGTCCCGGCCAACAGCCAGAGCCAAGCCTCCTCTTCCACCGACGAACCATCGGCCACTGCAGCCTCCACCGACAACCAGTCGTAGGTTGTTCTTCGGTGCTGTCGGCGTGTGTCATGGGCCTCAGAAGAAGTGGACAACTGTTCTGGACAGATTTTGCACTCTCAAACACAAGAAGGTGGGGTTGTGTCAGTGTGTGGGGAGGGCGGGACGAATAAAGGTGAGGGGTTTTGTGAGTTGTTGAGGTCATTGTCTGAAGCAAAAGTGAATCGATGTCACTCTTTCTGGAACAAAACGCTTTTGAAAATGGGTGATAGATTCACCCAGCTGAATTAGAAAAACAAAGACTTAATTTGAAGTAAAAAGTATCAGTCAGTGTTAAGCCAGAGGGTGTTCAAGGTTCAGCTTCGGTCTCCAGCCGGACCAGCACCTCCACCACGAGGTCAACTGGCATGGAGGATGTGAGACTTTGCCTCGGGGCAGTCTTGCGTGCCTTGTGAGCAGCGTGAACACGGAATGGAAATGTGCTAGTCTACATGCTGCAGGCTGTTAATAAATTGAGTCTCACTTTCAGTTTGAGATGTTTGGTGAACTGAAAACAAATAAACCTGGTGCAGCTAGTTGCAAAAAGTTCAACCAAAAGTGTGTACTATATAACACAGACAAACCCTCCAAACTGCAGTTACTGGTTTGTCTATAAAAAGAAATGCATTTTGCTAGATTAGAAATGCACAGCAGCATAACGTATTACCATATTATCCCTGTTCATTTCAGAGACCCGACTAAATAAATCCACAACTGGACAAACGTGAGGTGGCTTGATCTAAAGGCTCAGACAAATTTGAAATGGGTATGACGGTTAAATAAACGACAGGAAACTTTTTTTAAAGGATAAAATAGTTTATTTTATAGTCTCATAGTAAAGGTAGGCCTCGACTTGCAAGACAATTGTTGGCAGTATGTACAACATACTTGTAACTTCCACAGAGTGGAATTGGACAAAGACCTATTATACTAATCATATCCTAAGTGGAACTTAAATGGAAACCATATACAAACACACATTTCCTAGACACGCAAAAAATGCATTGTTATTTTCCTTTTGGGGGGGGGGGTCAGCAACATTGAAATTCGTATCTGTGTGAAGCACAACACATTTAATATATTTTCTTCCTCATAGTGGAAGGACGGGGGCTACCAGTTTGACATTCAATCTATTTAATACGCTCCATCAAAACTACCCTTAAGTGACCAAAGAAAATTGACATTTTCCCCATTGACACAAAATGCATAACATAACATACTTCAGAGAACTTTAAAACATCCAATCAATGCTTGGTCATATATAGATAAAACAGATGCCTAAATGAATCCAGCCACCTAAAAACCATCCACTAGTTCAAGCTAAAAAGGACAAAAATACGATACAAGTTTGGGAAATATTCAACGGGGTTTTTCTTTTCTTCCTCAAAAACATCAATTTCGACAAAGGGAGTAGTACTCCCCCCCCACCTATTAACAACTGTGTCAAAATGGGGAAACATCAGCAATGCAGTGGGGCCTGAGGTGGGTGTCACTTAACATTTTGCTTCAAAGCAATCTTCACATTCTTGAGTGGAAAAGTCGGCTACAAATAGTTGTTTTCGTACATTTTTTTTAGAAAGGTAAACTTCTGCGGAACATCTAGGCGTGTGTGTAAATTCTAAAACAGATTCATATCAAGAATACTCAACAAATGAAAATGATATTAGAGCAGTGCTTGGAGGAGAGCGCCTGGCCCACTCCTCAACCCAGGGAGAAGGGACCAGAGAAAGGGTGGAGAAGAAAAAGCATTGAGTCCATAAGAAGCCAAATGGCCTCGGTTTGGGTGATTTTTTTTTTTTGATGACGCTAGAAGGGGAAGAGGGGGTTAAGATGCTGGGAGGGAGACTAACCTGAGAGGACACATTTGAGAGGAACCAAACTAACCTCTCAACACAGATTTTAGCAGTTGTCTTCACCCAGTGTCCCCACCATGGCCACTTTGGGCGAACAAGGCTTGAAGGTTCCAGAGTCTCCGGTGCAGGCCCAGTTAAAGGTCTGGAGGGTGGAGTCTGATGGGGTGGAGGGGGGGTGGAGGTGTGGACAGGACGGGTGGCGTCTCTCTAGCTGTCCTCCCCACGGTGCTTCTTTCGGCTGGAATGCTCCTCGGCCTCCGATTCGGAGCTGGAGTCTGAGCCGCCATCGAAGGCCGACACGGCGCTGCCCTTGGGGTTGGTGTAGAGGCTGCTGTCTGACGACGAGTAGCTGGCCTGGAGCTGCGTGGAGCCCTTCACCTTCTCCAGCGCACGCACTGGGGGAGGAGAGAAAAAACATTTTTTTTTTTTTTTTTTAAAACAAGGACGGAAGAATTTTAAACGTGATGCTCGATCAGAGAGCGGCTCTGGCACTCACCTTGCTGCTCCAGCAGTGCGTTCTGCCTCTTCAGGTCGTCGATGTCCTGCTGGTGCGTGTGGTTTTTCCGCCGCATGTACTGGATGTATTCTGTGGCTTTGTCTAGGATCTGAGCTCGGGACGCCTGCTTGATGGATTGCTATCAGCAACAAATGAAAAAACCAAAACATGATGCAAGGTTGCAGAATCCTAATCACATTTTAAAACACAACACCCCTGCACATGTTCCTGCCACGGAGCTACTAAATAAACAGTCAATCAGACCCCTCCCTCCACCTCTTCTCACAGCAAACACAAAGTGTTTCATCTGCTTTGGAGGGGGAGCAGCAGTGCTGTGAATAAGTGGTCATTTTCAAAGTCTCAGGTCTGATTAGACAGCTATTAGGATGCTAATGACACCAACCAAACTAGGCTGCTGAGCACACAATCCTAACTTGTTATACTCCATTTGCCACTTGTCCTCCACATTAACTCGATATCAAACCGCATCCCACCTAAAAGTCAGCACACACATTTTACCTTAAAATGAAACCTTAAAATATTTCATGGTCCTGCTGGGAAGTATGGTAGCACTTCATTTTATTGTATTCGTCAATTCCAGGAAGCACCACTGCTTTCACAAATAGCAGCAAAATGAAGTAGCTTATGCTACGGTAGATCTCTCAAAATTCTCAATGTCCTAGAAGTACATTCTATAACCTCAATGTTTATAAATGCTCTTATTTCTGTACACTGCGTTTCTCACACCTAAACGTCTTCCAGTATTTTTTCAAGGGGTTGGAATAAAAAAATAAAAATTTAAAACCCTGCAAACGCTCTCAGCGTGTTCTAAACAGGAAAAGAGCAACATTTCCTTATAACTTCCCGGCACTGGTCCCGCCGTTTATTTCTCGCTGCCAATCTGTACTGACTGATGTACAAAGCTCATCATTTTTTAACATGTTCATGTTGACATTGTAGGAGTTCACATGTTGCACACATAATACATGCACCATACATTACATTTAATTACACAGATTTCACCAATTACTCAAACAGTTATGATTATATTAAGATTGAGCCTGCTGGGGGAGGGCTACAGGACCCCCGGGCCGGGCATTACCAACCTTTTCCCCTTGCAGGGCCGGCACCGAGTCCCGCAGGCTGTGAAAGCTGTCTTTGATGTGGTCCCTACGCTTGCGCTCCAGCGCATTGTGGTGTGCCCGTTTGTCTGCCTGCAACGAGAGAGACCGTGACGTTAACGTTCAACTCGGTTTTCAAGTAACGTTTTTTTGGTTTGTTGTGTTTTATACCTTTTTTTAAGAACAATTTGTATGAATGTTATTTGACTTAGTTATCCATTCATTTTCATTTAGTCATTTTAGTCATTTAGCAGACGCTTTTATCCAAAGCGACTTACAATTGTTCAAACACCGACGGACGCAGCCATCAGGAGCAATTAGGGGTTAAGTGTCTTGCTCAAGGACACTACAGCATGCTAGCAGGAGGAGCCTGGGATCCAACCAGCAACCTTTAGATCACTAGACCACCAGCTCTACCTCCTGAGCTACCATCCCCATCCATCCATCACCACCACAACCCTAACCACCACCTATGCCAGCCAACAAACCAAAGGAAGCTACTTTTTCTAAGGAGGCGGAGTCCATTCAGTGGTCAGAAGAATCAATACCAGAGCATGTGAATGTAGAGACCACTCCATCTAAAGTTTTGAGGTAGGAGATTTCTCAATACAAACCACACAGTAGACTGTCTTAATATTATGCTTTCCTTCTTTTGCTTGACACTGAGACACAGCAGTATTATACGCAGCGTACAATACAAACTGGTCAGAGAGCTGAACGGTCATTAAACAGGTTGGTCGTTAAATGAGGAGTACCTGTATAGATGTCTCCAGTAAACAAAGTTAAATAAGAATTCTAACTGAACCATTCAAATGCTCTGTTAGAAGACAATGGAACAAGAAAAATATTTTGAATACAACATTTAATTTAAAACAATAGGATAGGATTTGTTTTTCTTCATTAAATGCCTTGCTTTTTATTAGAATTGTGTAATTTGTTTTGGAGGATGTTAAGTACGTCCAGTCACAATTAATCACTATAAATTGTATAATTTTTGTAGTGATAAACAAAATATTTAATTATTTCTAGTTGAAATAAATGCTTGGGAGCCATAAGAGCCGTCTCTTTTCAACACTACTGTCTGCAACACTACTGTGTCCGCTCTGTACGTTCTTCTCTAATCTGACTTTTTCCTAATTCTATGCATATCACATCATGTTTAAGGTCCGTTTACCATTATCTTATCTTTTACATCAAAATCAAAATCATAATGTTAACTACTTTTAGGGAGCGTGCACCGGTAACGTACCGGCACCTCTCACGTGAACATATTGTAAAATATATAGACCACACTTGTTCTTAAATTATTAGAATGCTGCAAATTTGTTCAGAACGAGCAACGAAACCTGGAAGCCATTCTCAAGCACCATTGGCTCACAGAACACGGAACTTGTGCTCAAACCCCATTGGCTCACAGAACTCGTAGCCTCAGGAGGATGGCTCTTCCTATTTAAACAAAGCGCCAGGAACATTTTGGATTTAGAGGCATGTAAGAATGGCTCTAATATATAATCTAGTATTGTAGAAGTATTTCCAGCAAAAAAAACAACAACTTAAAAAACATGCTTGGGGACCTCAGAGACCTATATTAACTTGTGTAGGTCTACTTTGAAAATGCTGTAGATGCCCGGTCGCTAAGAGGCAGAACGAGCGTACGGCACCTTGCATGGGAGAGCAGTTTTTTTAATGATGCCACTATTTTCAGGCCTTAACAAGACTTGGAAATATGGAACTTGTTTAATGTCCACCACTTGATGTATTCTGAGTGCCATGCATGCAAACTCTGTCCGAGTGCATTGCTCTTTCAGAGTCATTTCGACTGGAGTACAAGTCAGTGGTGGATCCTGGTTGTGGAAGAGCTTGTTTGTAGAATATCATTAGAAGGAAAGTCCCCACAGATCATTCCTTCAAATGATTCTGACAAAGGCTTGACAAAGTCTTTAAGGAGAGTTTATCAGCAGGCGACTGTGGCCCTGTTTACACCTTGCATTAACATGCATCTTGGGTGATCCGATCACAAGTGGACAGCTCTAAGTAGGTCTGTTCACACCTGCCATTAGAATGTGCCTCCATATGCATCTCAGGTAACCACATTGATTCTGAATATTTGAAATGGTTTCTTACTCATTTTCTGCAGTATCGATACCAGCTTGGCTTTCTCGTTCGCTCTTCTCTCCGACAGCGAGTGCCCACAAAGCCCCGCCTCCTCTAGCTCACTCACAGTGCTGTCTTCTTCTCGTCACTCATTACATTACACAGACGTGTTTATCCAAACACCGACGGACGCAGCCATCAGGCGCAATTAGGGGTTAAGTGTCTTGCTCAAGGACACTACAGCATGCTAGCAGGAGGAGCCTGGGATCGAACCAGCAACCTTTCGATTACTAGACGACCAGCTCTACCTCCTGAGGAGTGCTGTTTGGAAAGGCAAAAGACACAAGCAAGCCCATATGCAAGCCAGGCTACAGAGCAGTGCTAACTAAAGCTGCTAACACAACCAACAAAGCAAAGCACGTGAAGGAACGATACGCCAAACTATATAAAGAATTTCGAGAGGTTGGTTACGGCTCCCCATTGAACATCACTGAGCATTAAACAAGATGGCTCAGTAAACAGTTGTTGATAAGTGTGTTGTCCAGAGCTCCCTGACTAACGGCGTCCCGGAGACGAAAGAAAATGTGTTTGGGACGAATAGAGATCTCCCGCGGGATGCGGGATTTATTATTTATTATTTATTTTATTATTATATCACTTACAAATGACAAATTAGATCAACTGTGCATCAATAGTGATAGTATTTTTTTCCACTACAGGGGCTGACTACAACTGAGCGTCTGTTCTCTTGCTGTTAGAGGTTGCATTGAGTTACATGATATGTTCAAGCTCTATTCAGTAAAAATGAGAATTGGGCAAAGGTGCATTATACAAGGTGTGTTCAAATGTAATCTTGTAAAATGTAGTTTTTGGCGAGAAACTTGAATAAATACAGTTGTTTGAAGGAGAAATGTTGATGTTTTCACTGCACATTAAATAGATATCAGAGAGGGAATTATACCCTGTTTAACCTCCAACACTAGTTCTAAGCATCTTATAATACATAAATAAAATGACTAATGCCAAGATTTTTTTTTTTATCAAGGCAAATATTTAAATAAAAATACAGAAATGTATTTCCTAATCATTTGAAGTGCATGTTTTATAAAAATAACCACTATAGATGGCAATAACAAAGTAAAAGGATAATATTTACAACAATATTTTGATTGTGGGACAGTTTACATTCACTTCAGGGCGGTTAAAATAGTTTTTCGGGACAGTCGGAAAATGTAATGGGTGTCACTCTCATTCACCTCTGTAGAGAAAGTCTGCATATATATAAGAATAGTAATTACTTCCATTAGATTTTTTTTACTCATTTGTTACTTGAAAATGCATAAGATTGCTCTGCTTTTCTTTTTACTTGCCCTTTAGTATGTGTGACAATCTCAGAGGCTTTTGAACAAGTGAACTAGCTCAAGAATATTGTTTTCGTCAAAAAGTTGTAATTATTGTTAATGTTTACTACAGTCATCCTGCTGTTCTCAGCTACTAGCCAAGAAAAGGAAAGGCGTTCCTTGTTGTCATGTTATAGCCTTGCTATATTTGTCTTTTAATAAAAATCTAAAATTTTGTGCCCCCAATGTTCAATTTTTCCCTGTGGTATCGAAAATGGTGTTGTCGGAGAGGAAGCACAGCGCACCTGCCCTGCAGCGCAGTGTGCGCTACAGAGGTTTTGCGCTCCCACTTTGCGTGCTTGAAAATGGCAACTTCGCATTAGATTCGGAGGGTCTCACGAAACACCGCGCTGCGATGAAAGTGATAAAAGATCCCATGAATCGGAATGAAGATCCCACCTCGACTGCGCCTCCGCTCAGTCTGTCAGCATATATTTATTAATTAATATATTTCTATTTACAGTTATTTATATATTTCTTTGTTTATCTATTTCAGGATTTATTTCATCTGTGTATTTATTTGTACTTGTGGTGATGACGGAAATGAGCTCAATGCCACGGTGACCTCACATTATCCCACTGTATGACCGTCGTATCCCTAACCAGTCACTTTAGAAGGTGCAGTTTGCAGAATTTAGGAAACGGACTTGGCAGAAATGGAATGTAATAATTCACAAGAATGTTTTAATTAGTGTATAATGCGTCAACTCACACAACTCATGATTGCTTTTGACAGCATCCTAAGGAAATGTATCCTTAAATTTAAGAATTTACTAAATAAAGACAACTCTTCACTTTTGGTAACTGAAAACAGACCTGAGGAACAGCCTGCATGAAGCTTTCATTAAATGGGCCTCCTGTGGCAAAATTTCCATATCCTGATGCCATGGTGAAAATTTTCCTCCAAACCAAGGAAAATAAAGTGCAGCAATAAATGCAGCTTATCAAGTCATCCTCTCCTTGTGATCACTTTGTTTCTGAAGTCTTGAATATACAAAGCAAACAAAAATTAACGCAAATATAAATTGCAGACCACCTGCTGCGCCATCTGACCGAGGCCAACAGCGCCAATATGCCATCCCGGCGCCTCATGTGTTCAGGGCTTTTTCAATGCGTACCACAAGGACTAAACAAAAAAAATTCTAGGGGGAACATCGCATAATGGAAATCCGACAGCGTGTTTCCTGAGAATCCATTTTGCCTGTTGTGGCTTCTTCTTGTTGTTTCACATTTTTAATATGATGCCGTTGACACACGACTGAGTACATACTTCCGCAGAGGAGGTCAGTTGAGTAGGCGGTCGTTCAATCTGGCCCAGGACACATTTGTATCACACTGCTAAAAGGATGTGGCCATATCACCCTCAGAGCACCCCCGAATGTGGTCGGAGTGATCAGATCTCAATGCGTCCTCAATGCGTCTCGGTGCATTCACACCTGTATTTAGAGCTATCCACTTGTGATCGGATTAACCAAGGTGCATTTTAATGCATGGTGTAAACAGGGTATGTGGTTGTGTCAGGTCCGCCTCCTCTGATACACACTGTCCTCTTCACTGTACAGCTGTAATTGCGTAATCTGCCCACACCCGGCAAAGTTCATGGTTTATTTCAGGCGGCTGCACTGAATAAAACTACACAATTTTTCTAGGGTTTAAGTTTGCAGAGTTGTGTAACTTGCTGACCGCAATAACCCATTTGCAAGTTTTAAACACCCTGAATACGTGCAAAAAGTCAAGCCGCTGCATTTGCATTCCAATTAGATTATAAAGAGGCACATGACAGAGGTGTCACAGAGCGGTTACCAACCACATATCACCCTGGCTTGACTGCTAAAAATTTGTGGTGTAACGGAACGTAGTTGATCCGTACGGGTCGCCCCCCCAAGGGTCAGCAAGCATGTGAATCACGGAGAAAAACAGTTTACCTGCCGCTGTTACTTTTTAAAGTAATAATTCCATAAATCTAAATCAGAGTTGCAGTGAAAAGAAGATAGACAAGACAGACGCATGATGTGTTTTACTCTGAAGCGCAATGATTGGTTCATAGGGTTAGGGTTGGGGATTCGGATTCCAAATCGAACAAAATGAGCGCTCGATTTCGAACTTTGAAATCACATTCAAGTTTGTGATTCTCCCGGGAGGGAGGGGCCATAGCTCCAGTCAAAGGAGCTGGAGTTCGCAGCGTGTGCGTACTTATAATATGAAGAAAAAGTGATTCAATGAAATATATTTTACATTTGTCCACTTGAGAGCGCAGAACAGAGACCGGCAGCTTGTGAGAAGTGCCGGTACGGCCTCCATAAGAGTAGTTAATGTTACGGATATGATTTGGATTGTGATATCAAAGATAAGATCATGATATGATGATTAGAATTATGGGAAAAAAGTCCAATTAGAGAAGAATGTACAGAGCGGACACAGAGGTGGTGGGCAGAGAAGAGAAGCACTTATTGTAGTATTGAAAGCTTTGTCTCTTCCGGCTCCGAAGCAATTCTTTAATCTATGAAATTGTATTAAATATTTTGTTGATATTTATTCCACAACAGAAAAATAACATTATTTATAATGATTTAATGTGACTGGACTGGAGTGGAAAGTTACTTTTTCAGAAACAAGTGTTTTCTTTACAAATCAAGACTCAATAAACACTAGGGTTAGTGCTGAAAAAAATACAAATGTTTAATCTAATCGTGTATTGTGAGATACAGATTTCTCTACAACAACGGCTGTACTTCACTTAATTCTGAACCAATTTCCATGAAATTGTTTGTTATTAACATGAGATACTGAACATGATACTGGTTACTGTTACTGGAATTAAATGTAGTTACTCGGGCGGGTCTAATCATATTTTTCCACTCACTATCATGTTTAAAGGAAGAAGGTAACATGTGTGCCTAATTTTGGACTTTAATTTAACAACTGAGTATTGAATATTTTAAGATTTTATTTAAACATAGGACATCTTGAATGTTGTATTCATTTAAGCCTATGGGCCAAAGTTCCTTGCTTTCAGTGTTTACCAGAATCAATGGAAAGCAAAGTTATATTTCTCTCTATTTTTTTTTGCTGATCCGAAAAATCTGCCCAATTGGAGCAGAGCTAATTGCCATGCGGTGTAAAAGTCAACGTAGGAGTTATATTGTTCTGACTCATTGATTCGTTCTCTGCCTTACAAAAAATAAAAACAAACACCTGTGGTACAGCATACAGGTCAAAACCCGTGTTAGGGGGAAAAACAGGGTGGAAGATATGCGATCCTTTCGTGAGACATAATTACCAAGACCTTTGTTCCGATAGAAGAAAACACTGACGTAAGTCGAAACAAGGCCGAAGATCACCATCTTAAAACACAAGATTAATGGTTGTGGAAGTAATTCACAAATTCCATTCCCAGGGGGTAAACAACATACTGGGGGTTTAAAAATCTGATTGGGCGAGAGCCTCATGCAGAGCAGACTAGTGCATATCCTCAACCAAACTATTTTGTTTTTTTGTGTTGTGTTTAGAGGCTACAGGTTTCAGGGATATGCCTCCGCGTTTCTTACGGCAAACTATCAAAAATATACTGTAAAACCCATTTATCCGCGTGGTATATGTCATCGCAGACAAAGGACGACTTCAGAGTTTCCGTTATCCAGTAATCTGTTGAAGTCCAACATAAATAAATCTCCCAGGTCATAATGTCTGGTGAAAATAATTCCCTCTAAGCACACTTTGAGTGCTAGACAATAAAACAATAATTGTCACCATATTTTTTTTTCCTCAACATAGAAATAAAATAGGCTTGAACATTCAGATTAAGTCTTCCGCAGATTTGTCCATTTTGTTTCCGAACTAGCCAATTAAGTTTGTCGATGTAACAAGAAGCCCCGCCCCCTCTCTCATGGGTAGCTTGTGTTTGTAAACACACCGGCAGCGGCGACAGAGCGACAGCGTCCAAACTGAGCAACTCGGAGAAGGAGGAAGATGGTGTATTATTGACAACAGGGCCACATCGCTAGTTTGGTGTTTGTTGATATCTTAAGTTCCGACCCAAAGCAGATAAATATTCGCTGCATAAATAGACATGCCAACTAAGACAGGCAACACCACAAAGTTTAATATTTATTTTGGATTATATCTAAATTGTATTTAAGTTAAATGTTAATTAAGCAGCTGCAACTGTTACTTCTTGTTCCTTTCTTACTTACATTACAACCTGGAGCCTACGTGTAATTTGTTTATCTTCAAAGAGTTTATTGTATTTTATCTGAGAAAAGACATGTCAAATAGAAATTATTTGATTTCAAGTCGGCAGCAGAATGCCGTAATAAAAATGTTATTAGCCATATAGGCTAACTTGTCTTTTTTTTGGTTTAGAAATTGTTCTTATTTTGTTTTATTTTATCTGACAATATGTAGGCCTAAAGCTGAAGGAAATTATAGGTGTTTGCACCAGCGAACGTAGGCTAGCGTAACATTTATTTATTTTTAAAATAGCGTGCACCTGAGTATTTTGACCGGACTTATTTTATTTTGAATATAATGTATTAGCAAATATAACTTACTTTTAATTTAAAAAAATATATATTCATCTACATGCCTGGATGTTATTCTTTATAGAGGCTGCCTGTCAATTGTTTTTAAGCTCAATAAAGACAGAAAATGTCTGACCGGGATTTCTCTCATTTGTCTGTAAAGATTTTAAATCTACAAGGAGATGTGGACCGGCACCAATTTATCTAACAGAAACCCTGCACGGCTTATAAGCTTATGAGTCGAACAAAACTAAAAATCTAGCACTAATTTCTCAAGATGAATGATCTTGTTTACTCTTATGCCGAACACAAGGTCTGTGCGCCCACATCATTTCAGCAACCACCGTGAATCAAATTAAATTATTCTGCTGGGGAATTACCTTCTCCAGGGGACTATTCAGCCGATTCCTGCCCATGCACATAGAAGGGACTGTAATGTAGCAAATTCGGCGTCCCCGGTACGGAAGTGCAGGGCTTATTATTTACAAGTGAAGTATTGACACAAAACATCCAGTTTTTACAAATTAAGTTCCATAGCAACAGGAAGCAACGGAAAGATGTGCATCTCCACCGACACGACAGTGGGGATGCATAGGTTTTTTTGAACAGGAATGTCCCTTAACTCAGTTGAGTTTAAAACATGTCATTTCATACACGTAGGAAACAAACGAAAACAAATAGATCCAAAATAATAACACAGGCACGGGAGTTGGAAACTGGCACGGTGCACCACTTTCTGGAGGAAGAAAAATAAAATAAAACAACTCAGCTCCAATTCTCCAAGCTAGGTTTACGTTTTTCATTTTCCATACAAGTAAGAAACTAAGGAAATAAAATAGATCTAAATTTTCTCAATGAGATTTATATATTGCTAAATTATAATCAAAAGATTTGCATAGGTGGTTACTCGACAGCTCTGAGTGGAGAGAACAAGAGCCTCCGCCCCCTCTCTCCCTTGTCGCTCCACTTTCAGAACACAGTAAACTGCACTCACACCGTTTCAATGCTCGGATTTTTCGTGGACGATAAAAGAAAATTTAAAATTTTAATTTTAATATTAAAACTGCCCAAGCTTATCCTGGAGCAAACACCATTTGTAGTCCACATCCTACTAAATACATATAAAAATAATTGTTTTTCAAAAAAAAAAAAAAAATTTTGAATTGCGGTACATAGACTCTCGGCTTCGGCAAACAATCCATTGTGCATTTCTCTACCAATAGTGTGTTTGTTATAGTGGATGTATTTGTTTAAATATTTTATTTGTTTTATTTTACGTTTATTTAACGTTCACAGAACTCGGGACCTATAGACGGTGGCTCCTCCCACAAAAAAACAGGATGGTATAAAGGTATGTTGGAATGGCTAAAACGCATAATCTGAGTTGTTTTTTCATCAAAAAACTTCGAATTTATGTTTTGGGCACCTCAGAGACCTATATTAGCTTGTGTAAAAAGGAGAATAATAGGTCCCATTTAGGGACTGTTTTATATATAGATAGATATATATATATATATATATATATATATATATATATTAGAGTGGAGGGGTGACTGTCACACGCCCTCCCGAGCGTGACCTCCGTGTTAAATAGGACCTATTATTCTCCTTTTTACACACACACACACACACACACACACACACACACACACACACACACACACACACACACACACACACACACACATACACACACACACACACACACACACACACACACACACACACACACACACACACACACACCATGCAGGTCTGTAGTGAGTTTTTGGGGTGGGGTCGGATTAGACCTGAACTTGAGAGTTGGAAGTGATTTGCAGCACTCCCCATCAGATTACTTGGTGATTTTGGGTGCAATTGGGTAACAACCACAATTGTGATTATTTTGGTGCTTAGAAAACCGACTGAAATGTCTCATCACACGCCCATTGATTGGACTGTTGAGGTTGTTTTGGTAAATTTCCCAAAGGCCGACCTGTATATGAATTAAACGCATAAGAGAAGACCAACATCCTAGAGGGCCTGCTGGCCTTAGCCTTTGATTATTATTATTATTATTATTATTATTATTATGAATTCTCCCCCCAGAGCCAAGGGGCTTTGCACTGGCTGTATTGCAGGAGGCAAATGTTATCTGGGTCATCAAAGACATTACAACACCTTGAAAAACAGGCGTTCATCCTCCAGAGCGTTACTACTGCCACGTCATGGTGGAGGCCGCACTGAGTGGGCTCCTCTCTCCATTCTAGTCATACCTGAATGAGTCGTGTTACATAACTCCTCCAGGTGCTGAGTAAAAGGGGTGGTTAAGGCTTCGTGGCAAATTCCGGGCTCCACACAGTGCTGCATAATGCCCACAGTGTCTAATTTGACAAAATAAAGCTCCCGCATTGCATGTGATCTGGGAGTACTATTAGGAATGACAAGGAATCAGGAGTCTTTCACAAATGACTGATTGCAGAGGAAAAGCTGCCATTTCTCTAACTTATTCACTCCCAACACGGCAAAGGATGGTTTCATTTGTTTATCCCTGGGTTAAATATAAACAACGCCTATCCCATTTTGGATACTAAATTATACACATTTAGTACGCCGCATTAATGGTTTGATGCCAGATGATTGTTGCTCCTAATTGCAAGTGTCTACATCGTCCACATCCATCCCATTGCTCAAGGCACTGGGTGGTCTGCACAACAACAACAACAAAAGCTGGAACTCGATTCACACATTGAGGAAAAACGTCACATACACTATTCAAGTCAACAATGCATTTGCGTGTCATAAATGTTGCAGTTGGCCATGCTGTATAACAAATCAACAATCCTAATCAATTATCTGGACGTATAATCAGTTCTCGACCGTTGTATTAAAAAACGCGTTTCGCGTTTGCATTTGGGCTGTTGCTGAGACACCGTGTGCCCCTGTGCGTGTGGGACTACGTGGTGGTGTTTTCCTCCGCCGCTGTGCGATGCGGCGACGTCATGCATTTGTGAGGGCTGCCAGGACCCCGTGGTCTGTCCAGGGAAGATGCTCTAATCACCGAGTGCAACACTTAGAGATGCAAGGGCGACGTCGGCGATGTGGAAATTAGACCGAAGAGCCCCGCAATGCAAATACAGTCAAGTTCCTATAAACGTCATCGGCCACTCATTTGATGGATGACCTAGATCCCAGATGCGAGTGGTGATCTTGAACGAAATCCGGGTTTATTTGCATTTTTTGCACGTTACTAAAGCAGCAAGAGCCTTTGTGGTAGGATCAGGCTTTCGGTCTAAATATAGACGTGGTGTCACCAGCTCCCTGTGCACGGAGGCTGGGGGACTCCCTGCATTGCAACAACACGAACGCCGCGGAACGGTCCGACACTAATCTAATACCAAGATATATCTGAGGACTAAATAAATACACCACACATACATCGCCATGCAAACATCTTCACAGTATTATCCACCAAATAAAGTCTCGACAGTATGTTGATAGCATAATCTCAATTTCAAAGCCATAATCCCAAACTCTGGTCTAGTGATCATATAGGGGAAAATGTGGGTGATGTGATCTCCACAGAGCTACAACATCGTTACGCACCACAGTGTGACACCCCGACGATTCTTCCTGTTAGGAAACAAACAAAAAAAAAGTGCAATTGTCCACACAAAACCGTACTATTCAGCTCAAGTCGACACAATTAAGACACATGTAATAAATTACAGAGTTAACCTCATAACCCTCGCCAACAGAGGCAGCTGAAACACTTATTGAGAGAACGCAAGTTAGCCAGTGGGGGCTAACCCGCTATGCTAGCCAGCTAATGTTAGAAAATACATGTTTTGAGGCGGAAAAAACTAAATGTGGATGCACTCACGTCGCTGTCGACTTCGATGTCATCGTTATCGCTCATTCTTTGACGGGATAGACCGTTTAAAAAAAACCACCATGGATCAGTGGGACTCTAGGGGAGCTGCAGCGCAGTTCACTCCGCCGCCCTCGGTGGATTCACCCGACTGGCGTACACGTGACTTCGCTCCGACCAGGCGGCTTCCAGTCTGCAACGCGCCTGCGCGACAAACCCCCGAGGACTGTGGGATATGTAGCTCGGAACACGTTTTGTGCGTGTTGTACATCGTTTATGCCCAAATGGTGGCCTTTTAGCATAACGTTTATCATTATCGTGTATATTATCTATTATAGGTAAAGAACAACACTATACATTCACATTCATTTCGTAAGACATGCATGTATACTATCATTTCCGTAGGTTAGTGATGGCGCGGTCGTCAGCAGAGCCTTGGTTTCCTCCAAATGCATCATGGGAGCTGTAGTTGAATTTATAGTTGTCAGCCGCTGTCAGTTGCCTACACTTATATATCTGTATATATATTTTTAACAGCAATTTATCTATTAATAATTAAGGTTATCGTATGTGTTCATTATAATTTAAAATATAGAACAAACTAGATGAGCAAAGATAGCATAATGTGCTATCTTTGCTTATCACATACATCTGTATATATTTGTTTGTTTGTTTATTTATTTATTTTAAGCCGTGTGTGTGTGTGTGTGTGTGTGTGTGTGTGCGTGTGTGTGTGTGTGTGTGTGTGTACACACCGGTCAGCCACAACATTAAAACCACTGACAGGTGAAGTGAACAACATTGCTCATCTCATTCCAATGGCACCTGTCAAGGGGGATATAGTATAAGGCAGCAAGTGAACAGTCAGTTCTTGAAGTTGATGTGTTGGAAGCAGGAAAAATGGGCAAGGGTAAGGATCTGAGCAACTTTGACAAGGGCCAAATTGTTGATAGGAACAGAAACAGCTACCTGGATTTGTAGAATGCAACCCTCAGCGAGCATGTAGAGCCAGCTGCACAGACACACACACACACACACAAATAAAGCAACCAATAATTTTTTTTCTTTTACTGTATCTTCAAATGATCTTATTTCTTATAATTATCCTATTATTTATATTCTATCTTGGACTTGGGTTGTATTTTCATGTTCAATTGTGTTGCAGACCTGGCCACATGCAGTATTTCTGTGCATTCTGGTGGACGTCATTTCCATTATTAACCAGAAATCAGGGGAAGCATCAATGATTCAGGCTGTGAAGGCTGTAAAAAATGTGTCATGGAGGGGGGGGTGGTAATCTGGAGTCCCCTTTTCCACCAACTGGGCTGCAAATAAGGAGCTTACAATGTGGATTATATGTGGAGTAATAGTGGATCAGAAAAAGTGTTAAAAAAAAACAAAAAACAAGCTAAGTGCAGCATCCTCCAATCTCTCAGCAGGTCAGGAGGCCGGGGCAGCTGCTGCAGACACCCGGCCATCGTACGGCTCCTCCAGTCCGTACAAGAACACCCCCACACACACACATACAACACACTCCCCGCTTAGCCCTCGTGCGCTCGCCTGTCCAGATCAGTAACTCTGTCTTTTCTTCTTGGCTAACCTCCCACCCTCCTACACGGTATATCGTCATATGTCCTGCAGCGCTGGACTCAAACGGGGTCATAGAGAAATGTGGTCGGTTACAATACAGCCCTTTCAAGGGTGATGAGAATGTAATAAGGCCGCATTCGTTTTAATAATACATCTGCTGCTCTGAGGAAAACATACAGAAACCTTATGCACGTATGATAATGATGCTGAACTCTGTGAGATTGTTTTTTTTCGTAGTCAGGCAGTTGGAGCCCTCGCCTAGTCACATCATGACCTATGATACATTTTATCAGGCAGTCTGAGTCGGAGCTACCATTGATCAGCTCTGGTCAAGCCCGGCGGGGGCTGCAGAAAGGAGGTAGTTAAAAAAAAGCACAGGCATGTGAATTGTCAAGCGCTAGCCCCCACAATTCAAAGAGGTGCAGATCAGTCCAGGCCCTGCCTGGCCTTTCCCCTCCCCTCCCCCCGTATTATGGGCCGGCAGACCGACAAAATGACCCCCACCCGCCAGCCTATATTTGCACCTCCCAGTGTTTTGCAGCCCCCCCCTTCTCTTGCTCTCATGGGGATGTGTTTTTTTTTGTTCTTGCCATTGTTGTCTAGGCATGACTTAAGAATGGGGGAAGGAGAGGTAGGGCTATTGCACTGTATGTGTGTGTGTGTGTGGGGGGGGGTGTTAAAGTATCTCTGCCCTTTACAGGGACCGGGTTAAAAGGGCATGTCCTCAGATCTGTTTTGCTGCCCGCTCTGTTTACCTGGGAATCTGTAAACACAAAAATTGGTCCAAAGAAGTCTTGTTAAAAGGTTCGAAAGCCTTTGTTTTAAAAGAGGGTGATGATGGCGGCCCTCCAACGTATCCAAAGACCACCTCTTCAGGCTGAACTGAAGCCAAACTAGAGTCTTTTCTCTGTCACCGATTTGATTTCTGGGTTCTGCATTTGCAAGGGTTGGGAACATTCAGAATGAATAGTTTGTGGTCAAATCGATCCCAGTATTTGAAGATTATTTTTCTCTGCCAACTGTGTTTGCAGTTCTGTAAATAAAACATTGTGCCGTCCATCCCTCCCATTCCCAACCAATGCATGCACTGGTTTTCCCAGGGCATATGCAAAACAACTGAAAAATGTTTGCTGATTCGCTGTTTGAAAGATGTTTCCATAAAAAAAATATTTTATTTCAACACACAATGTGCACATCTGGCAGGGCCAGGGCTTTCCACGCCATGTACATAGAAACACACATAAGTGGCACAAAAATTATCTCTGCTTTCTTCATTGTCACATTATTTTGTGTCAAAGTGTTTGACCCCAGGGGAATAGATCTTTGGGAAATATGTAATAAATGTGTTCTATGTTATTTTTTTATTCTCTATTTATATTCTATATATTATTGGTCTCAGCCTTCAGAGGCACTTCACAACTCCCCCCATCATACCTACAATACTCAATAATCAATCCATGAACATCATGAATAATTGGAGAAGTACCGGAAACTACCACCAGATGGCGCCACAAACATGGGAATTGTAGTTCCTACTCTTCCAGGAAAAATTTGGATAAATTAGATTTTTTTTTTAAGTGATTCTCCTTTATCTCATTAAGGCTCATTATACAAAATTATATCACAAATCATGCAATCGTTGAATTACATTTTTTAACATTTTTTTATGCTTTTTTAATTATACATTCCTTATTCATACCTGCCTTATTATCTGAGCAAAACGAACAATTACATTAAAAATAACATTAGAGGCGGCCTCTCTTCGATAATTAAAATAGTTTTCAGGAAAGTAATGTAAGCGTCAGAGGTGTAACGTTCAGGGAATAAATTCTGTTCAAATTCATAAATTAGTTCAATATGTTTCTTAGCATTACATTTCCAAATAAAACAAAATCGTTACGCCCTTATAGTTTAGGTTTATAGTTTTCCCTGACTTGCAAGTAGTTTTCGGTTTCGTTTGAGTTAGTGTCTTTTAGACCATCGCCACCCTTAGTTTGTTCACTTTTCCCAACGATAAGAATTCTTCGTTGTTTTTGTACAGCATCTTTTGTTTGTTCCTGCAAAAGTCAAGTAAGTCAAGACTGAATTATTATTTAAGCCTGGTCTCCGCCTGCTATTCTTCTGAGAGCTCACTGCATTATACTCAATTATATTTTGAATTGTCGCCCTGTGCCTGAATTTTGTGTTATCCTTTACATAGATAAAGACATTTCTACCATAAGCTGATACAGAAAAGGCACCGATTTGGAGCAAAAAAATTAACCAGAATGCAGGAAATGCATTCTGGCAAAAAAAAAAACCCTGGGGGAGGACCCCCAGACCCCAAAACCTATGCCACCACACACACACACACACACACACACACACACACACGTGTGCATGCGTGTTTGAACGAGTGCAGCCTGTTCCCACACATGTTATGTGCACACAGGTGCACTAAATGAATTACTCACCCAACGCTGTTTGCTCTTTCTCAAGTCAGTGCACATATTAACACTAAAAAAACAACATTCTCTCTATCTGATGAGAGATCCACAAACCAGGTAGAGGGGCGAAGGGGACTGCTATATGTAGGCTAGATTCAAGATTCAAGAGGTTTTTTTTGTCACATACTGTACATATACAGTACATACGTCCATACATATATGCAGTGAAATGTCTTTACAACGTACCCGGAGATGCACAATAGTTTCTAAACCCAACATAATAGCTAACCTAATTTCTACCTCGCTAACTAACTGAAACTAACTGATTCCTATAACGTAATGCAGTTAGTCAATAAAATAATATAAATAAAATAAAATAAAAAATAAAACGACTCGAAAAGGTAATACAGAGTGGGGGTACAAAATAGAAGTAAAGGGAATAGAGTTATGTATATGGGATAGGCTATTTGTATATACAGACATGTGCAGTAAAGTGCATGTGAATAAAGTGAGTATGGAATATACAGTACAGTATACAACAGTACGACACAGCAATACAGTAACACCGAACAGAACAGTAATACAGTGCAGTATGCAGTAACCCAGAACAGTACTACAGTATGTAGTATAGCATGCGACCTCCAGTACAGTAAGGCAATGGGGCCTGTGTGAGTGACTCAGTGCTTTTTGTTAGGACCCCTGGTGAGGTCAGCATTGACAGTTCTTATGGCTCGCGGGAAGAAACTCCGTCTCAGTCTCTCTGTTCTCGCTGTGTGACTGCATCTTTCTCCAAAACGCTATTTTGACATTTCCTGCTATATTTATTTTACAAAACCTTTCTTTCCTACCACCACCGCAAAGTATGTTGCTTCAACGTTGAAAAAAAAAAGCTTGGAATTCAGCGACAAATTACAAAAAAAAAAGAAGTAAAAACAAATCCAACCCTGCCAGGGCAGTGGGCTGCCACGTTTGCATTCCTCAACCAACAATATATATATATATATATATTTTTTTTTTTACTTTGTCGTAGAACCAACCAAACACATTTTTGGAAAGGTCTCATCTTGTAGGTTAACATATGCAAGTTTGAGAGATTTCAGTGGACCCTAAACTGAGACATTGACCTTTGAACCCCGACCAGAGATCACTTTGAAGCCCTATATCTCAGTAATTAACAGAGCTACCAAAATAAGGTCAAATGTTTTGGACAGCTCCGGACATGTACATTTAGAGGGTGGTAGTGTCAATATAATAACATATAATTCAGGGTGTTGCAAATTACATATGTAAATTCTGACAACACAACAGGTATATTCTCACCAAATTAACCCCTAGTAACACAAGCATGTAATAATATAACTACTTTAGCCATAAGGCAACTGCATCAAGATGCATAACAAATTGGCGCAGAATTGGAGTTTTTGTAGTTTATAGGGTTAGTTGATTGGTTGTGTTGTCCAAATTGGCATCAAATAGTTGTGAATCGGATGGAGGACACTGGGTGTGATTACTCTTAAGACCGGTGTACCAAAAGATTACTGTAGGCAGTCCAGCATTTTGAATGCATTGCCAGTTTCGAGTTGGACAAGCTTGTTGAATCTAGAAAACCCGTGCAAACTGGGCATGAGAAACTGCAGCTACAGTTTGTTCACAGGATCACAGTACATATAGCAGAGCATTTCTGCACCATAACTTAATTTTGCATCTTTGCGCAGCTGGAAATGCAACTTCAGCTCGTCACCACTGTGCTAGTACACGCACATAGCAGTCATGAATGGAGAACCATTCGGCGCATTTTCACCGGGTTTTATAAACTGGTAGATTTGGGCATACTCTCTATGCCTCAGTGCACTATAAGGACACCAGTTGTGTGAGTGGGAAATTAAAAAACTTGAGATTGAGAAGCAATGTTTCACCAGCTTTGCTGGCACACAGGTGAATGGAATGACTCACAGTTACACTCACTGACTCAGAATGGATGTGAACCTAGAAGCACAACACAAAAAACAATCAGGTAGGAAGTCAAAGTCCACAAGGTTTACTCCAAATAACAGGCAGGAGATCAGTCAGAGAAGGCAAACTTATCTGGCAGGGAACAGGCAGAGAATCAGGGTCCAGGGAAACAGGCAGAGAATCCAGGCAAGAGTCCAGGTCCTTGAATCAGGACTTTGATGGTTTCGACAGCTTGGCCAATCCCAGCTAAGCAGAAAGCAGAGGACGAGAGGATCTCTCAGAGTGGATTGCACAGCTCACCAGCACCTTCTGGTTTACTGATGAGACCCTCCTTTTACCGGACAGTTGGCATGTAATGGCCCCCCTGGCCACAGTACGGACAGCAGCTCTCCCTCCGGCCACGCTGTCGTTCCACTGACAACAGTCTGGTCCTGCCGAGCTGCATGGGCTCCACTGAGTCACTAGGTAAAACAGATAAAACAGTGTTGTTTTAATTGTAGATGTAGCTGTTTGAATTGAATGAAACAAATTACGCCCTGTGCTTAATAGGGAGACTTTCTCAGTAACTCCCCTTCTCCAAATGTACATACCCTCTTTAGGAAAAGAAACATTTTTGTTGTTGCTCGCCCAAATATTGCAAATGCTTACACAAAGATGACATCCTGGTAACTACACCTGCTCCCAAAAGTTTTCTTCTGGTACAGACAAGACCACCCTCTGACTAATGTTTGACAAGTGTTTATTGTCTTCCTCCAACAGGCAAACACTGTGAAAAACTGAAATAAAGAAATATTACATTTATAAACACAAGCATATTATAAGTGCAAAATTAGTCTCTGTTGAAACTTGTATTTACATGAACTTGTGAAACAATAAGTGAATTGCACAGAGGTAGAACAACCACATACCGCGTGCTCCTTCTGACCAGAAATGTATGAGTCATTACAATGTTAATGTCGCACTGATATACTTCCCAGTCACAAACATTTTACTCCATGTTCGCTCCTGATGCTTTGGCAAATTTATGCATCGACGTCAACGATCGCATGGTCACAGAATCTCGTCTATTCAATGTAATTCACTGGTTTAAACAGTCGGAATCGTTAGTAACCAAGATGTTAACAAACCAAAGGTTATATTTGAAAAATATTATTTACAATGCACCTATTGTACCTATTTTAATAAACAAGATATTTCCCTGGAATGGTATTGTGAATATTATCTTATATTATATTTTCCTGCGACAGCTACAGCAACAGCGCCACTGTTTGACATTATGATGTTAAATGGCTCGGTATTCCTTTTGTGTTTGTCTGTGTTAGCATGTTGCAGGAGGTCTGCATGCTGAGCTTTTCACATGCGAAAGAACTTTACTTGCACACACAATGTGCACCTATCACTGGGCCAGGGCTTTAAATATTATGTACTGTACATAAAACCACACGCCAGTGGCACAAAAACCAAGTATACATTCAAACAACCATTCTTAGGTTTTCCACTCTGCTGTTGTCTTTATTACCTTTCTCTGCTGTAAAAGTGTTTTGACTCAAGGGGAATAGATAAATGAATACTCAAAGATACACATTGCACGGTGTACAGAGTGTTGTGAAATGTTTCAAAAGTGTGGAAACTAGTGCGTAATCCCTAATCCAATGTCCATAAGTGTGCTCCAGTCATATGTACACAGTACAGATAAAATTGGTATCGAACAAATAACAAAAAATAACAGAAATACGAAAAACAAAAGCGCAATCTCACCGGGGCCACCAGGTAGGCATCAGGACACCAGCGCAATCTTGAGAATAATATACAATATAGAGACTTTGGATCGTTTAAAAGTTTTTTATAACTTCATACTATCCTTATATCTGCCTTACTCCTGAGCAAAATGAATAAGCGGCTTCTCTCGATAATTGAAATAGCATTCAGTCAAGAAAAAAAGGTGTCAGGTGTAACATTAAATCACCTTCATAAATTAGTTAAATATGTTTCTTAGCATTCATTACATTTCAAAATAAAAGCTGCGGTAATTTTGAAAGGCCAGCAAATTGGGGGATTCATTTAATCCATTTGCACTTATGCAGTTACCAAGGGAAATTACTGTTTTCCGACACGTTCAGGGAAACTGTAATTGATTTCAATGCCAAAAAAGGTCATTGTTTCTGGAACAGATATTTTATCATTTCTGGTTAGGAGTTCTCTGGAATTTTGAGAGGCGTTCTAAGAACATCTGAAAGTCAGCGTTGTCTGAGCTGAAACTCGACTTGATCTCGACTGGGGGAGTTCTTGGCAGTTTGATATAACAAGTCGAGGGAACTTTAAACGATAGGATTCTGGAAGATCAGAAGCCACTTCCCTGTTGGAGGTCTCTGGGGGGCCCATGGAGCTCCTTGTGTTGCCCAGGGAGCTCCTTGTGGTGGCCAGGGAGCTCCTTGGTGGCAAGACACTCAAGTTTGATGAGGTCTGTTTGGACTGTTGAAAGCCGAATTATGGCTTCTAATCTATTTTATTTTTAATTAAAAAAAAACCTTTGTGTCTTTATTTATTTATTTATTTGTTTGTTTGTTTGTTTGTTTGTTTATTTGTTTATTTTATTCGCTTATTTATTTTCTTTAGATATTTGTATTCATTGTTTGAATACGCATTTATTGTTTTTCATTCATTTTGAGATTTTCTTTCTTTATTTGGAAATAAAAACGATTCCCGTCTTCCTGTCCTAACCTCACACCAAAGACACCACTGGTGGTCTTTGTGCAAAATTCAATACGAGACCCGATAAGAGGACCAGGTGAGTGGGACATTGAACCAATTGCCTGATACCTGCTGATATACAGTAAGGGATAATAATTAACAGAGGAGTGATATAACCTATAAGGGTAGTGACACAAGTTCAAGTGATTATTTGAAACAGAAAGAAACAGTCTTTATTTGTCACACAACACACCACACTACAACACATGCTTGCACACACACACGCTTTGGATGGTGGCCGGTGAAATGGTTCCTCTGCATTTAACCTATCCTGGCTTGTCCTTCCTCTGGGGGCACAGCCAGGAGCAGTGGGCAGCATATGTGGACGCACCCGGGGACCAGGTGATAAGTGTCCATCGCTGGTCAGACGATGATGTGTGCATGTTTTTGGTGGGGGTCCTTAATGACGTGAGGTGGAGGAAACCCCATGTGAGCACGGGGAGAACATGCAAACGCCACACAGAAAGGCTCCTATTTGGGAGATAACCCACAGGAGCACGGTGCCAAGAGCGAATCGAACCCAGGACCTTCTTGCTGTGAGGCAGCAGTGCAATGCACTGCGCCACCGTGACACCCGGTGACACACACAGACTATGATTTGTCTCCAGGAGAGAAAAGGTTTCAGCCCAAGGGTAATACAAAATATGATTTAGAATAACTCAGTAATGTAATGTAATAGTGTAATGTAAACTCAACTGTTACCAGAATACATCAACCCTCCCCTTTTTCCTTAACGGAATGACTAATACACAGTTCCCTGGAAATTCAAGTACAGCATAAGTAATGGCAGTGATCATTATGGAGATGGAATGTTTTGTGTGTGTATATATGTTCTTCCTCAGAGTTTCCCAACATTCTGTTCACCGAAATTTCAATGGACTACACCACGGACACACTGCTCCCCAGTGCAGATGTGTGGCCGAATGGCAGCTTCTACTACACTGCCAGCAACACCTCGTTCAATGGCACCGCTTTGGATGCAAGTCGGCCCGTTTTGGAAAAAATAATAAACTTGTCGACTGCAGTCATTGCCGTCATCATCATGATATCGCTGGGATGCACTATGGAGTTGTCCAAGATTAAGGTGACATTGATTATACACTATATGTCTATGTGGTGATGAGAAACTTGTTTTGAAAATTGTTTTGTCAACAAAGGACTGAGAATAACTTGACATTTTTCTTCTTATTTCTAGGCCAATGTAATGAAACCCAAAGGATTGGCCATAGCAGCAGTGGCCCAATTTGGAGTGATGCCCCTCACAGCCTTTTTATTAGCTAAGGTTTGAATCCGCTTACCTTACAATAGACCGAGGAAGATGAGCCTCTCTTTAATGTACTGTTTTGCAAAGACAAACTGGGAGAAATCATTCAAGTAAAGGATAATGTGTGGCAACAGGTCATTATTGCAAAATAACCTCCTTCAGAGGGAAGCCTCACGTCGGGTCCTGATCACCCTGTCGGGGGTTATTTTGCGACACTGAATGAAAGAATGCATTGAGGTGGAATATTAATTTAAAATATTTTTTATTTATAAACCTAGTTGAAGAATAGTCCATAACAATGTAACAAATATTGCAACTATTTGCTCTACCAAAACCCTTTGCCCTACATATGACTAACCTATTTTCTGTTGTAAATGTCAAATTGGACACATCCACATTCATTCAAGTCTTCCATTGTACTTCCTATGCAGCGTCGACAAGACGTCGCCTCAAGCTACTGTTAGCATGAGGATGTAGGCTGCAGGAAACAAGGGACATGAATACAGGCAAAGAGTAGTGGTTGTCTGTGACAACGGTTATTATGAACAGACAGCGGGCATTATTCAGAAATAACTGAGTGCTGATTGCAGCTATTGACCAATCAGAATCAATTTCACATAGCCGTGTAATAAGTCAAACTGGTGGCGATGTTAGTGGTGGGCATCCAGGGCTTCAGCCCTGAAGGTTTTATGAATAGCCCCCGATCTAAAGTAGCCCTGCAGGGCTGGCTCTGCAGGGCCCCAATAACTCCCTCTCTGACGGTACCAACTGTGCCCATGGCGTGTCAGCAATGGGGCACCTGTGATGGGTGCGCCAAAACAGGGTGTCGACAGTTTGCCTCGAGCGATAAAAAGGCTTGAGCCTGCTTGGGCTATCATCTGACGCCCAACGCCCCTGAATCAAACTAATGTGCTGGTCAAAAGGGAGACAGTAATAGAGTGCTGCAGGAATGAGTCCTACATGTAAAACCCAGAAATTAGTTTGGCTTGAGATTCCAGTTCGCTCGTCTGAAAGTCAATGGGTGAATGAGTTTTTGGTTAGATGCCTGCAAAAAGGTCTGTGGTTAAGAGATGCTGAAGAGATTTTCACGTTTTGTTCGACAACATAAAATACGTCCTAATACCCCACTCGTGAATTTAGCAGTTTTTACGTGTCTTTAAGTGGACCTATTATGCTCCTTTTTTCCTTTTTTTCCTAAATATAATGGTCTCTGAGGTTCCCAAAACTTGTTTTGGAATATTTTCACTGCAAATACCACTCAGATTAAGCATTCGAGCCATTGCAACATGCCTCAAAACCATAATGTTTCAAAATGTTTTTTGTGGGTGGATCGACCTTGGAACATGAATGGCCACGAGGCCCCTAGTTTTGTGAGCTAATTGGGTTTGAGCACAAGTTCCAGATTCTGTGAGCCAATGGAGTTTAAGCTTTACTCTGGATTACGTTGTATTTCCTGGTAAACCTGGTTATTGATGTCACCTAATCAGTACACTAAAATCTGTTTTGAACAAATGTGAGGCGAAAAATAAGCAATCCAGTTGTTGAATCTTCACTCGTATTAGATCTACAAGGGCTCATTTAACCGCGGTGTCTGGAGCAGCACGCAACTTGGACATGGCAGCATACAGCAGCCCCAAGCCGGGCTATTTTTGTTTCATTCAATAGAAGAAGGTGACCTGGTCTGAGGAATCACATTTTCTTCTACATCATGTGGATGGCCGGGGTTAGGGTCTGATCTGATCGAGCATCTGTGGGATGTGCTGGACCAACAAGCCCGATCCATGGGGGCCCCAGCTCACAACTTACAGGTCTTAAAGGATCTGCTGCTAACGTCTTGGTTCCAGACACCACAGGACACCTTCAGAGGTCTTGTGGAGTCGGTTTGGCAGCACAGGGGGGAGCTACATAATATTAGTGGTTATTAGTGATGGTTTAAATGTTGTGGCTGATCGGTGTGTATATATATATTAAGTGTAGGGTGTGTACCAAGTGTAGGATGACCACATTTTTAAACCCCAAAACCGGGACCCTTAAGTATACTGCACATTAATGCACGTGCACAGGATCCCTATTTATTTATGGGATTTCTTTTATTTTTAATCTTGGCGTTTTTCAGACTTAAAGTATCTGGAACACAACGATCGCAGTATGCACAGATATGGTTGAGGTCTCACTGGGGATTTTTAAGGCGTGTTGTTGTTTGAGTTTGATCAATATCGATGTACATTTGGAGAAGAAATAACTAAAAAAACTGTTGTAATTTTACCGGAAGTAGAAGAACGTTGAGGCAATACGTTTCAGAAGTGCGCCGCTTTGTGACATCATGAACCAATTTTATATAAGTTCGGTTTCCATCTCTCGGTGCTCATTCGCCTTTAGAAGGTTGCGCTGTGTAGACCGCATAGTGGTTGCTCCGTGAGACGAGCAACCAGGAGATGACAGACGGGGGAACCAATGCAACGTTCAATATAAACTTGTGCTGCCTTTCAGAGAACCCGGAAAACTGTAATAGGTACCTAACACGACTAAACTGGACCGTGTGTATTTCTGCCTGCAGCTATATTTATTATTATTATTATTCTCATTGGCATTTTTCAAGCTAAAAGTGTCTGGAACATGACAATCGCTGAACCCACGTGCATAGTTGAGGTCTCGTTAGAACTAGAACCTCTCTGACATCTTGTGGTTCAAGTTTGATCCATATTGATCTTGCAGAATGTTGGCATACCTTGATTAGTTTATGGGGCAGGCGCTTTGTGACATCTTCATACAATTTTTTATATATGTCCAGGTTGTGGCTCTGGGTGCTCATTTGCACTCGGCGAGGTCCATGGTGTAGGGCTGCACGATCTATTGTATTTTCATTGTCACCGCGATATGAACATGCGCAGTTAACATATTGCAAAAATTCTTTAACCGTCTGAGAGAGCCACAGCATCAGCGATTGATTAACTAGTGGACCCGTTCTCTGTAGAAGACACGTATATGGAGCAGACATACAGCTCTCCGGTTTAAAGCGCTCCCTAACAGGAAGTGATGGTGTGTGCTCAGAAAACTCGTAAATAATGGCGCATTCAATGGAACTCGGATAACCTTAATTCGAGTTGTTTTCAACCAGATATATATAAATATATAAATATATATCTTTATATATATATATATATATATATATATATATATATATATTTTTTTTTTTTTTTTTTTTTAATAAGAGATGTTTTTTTATTAAGCTTAGAAGTAATTGTGTTATTAATTATGTTACGAAATAATAGTATTGTTTGTGTATTTTCATATTCCAGTTACCAAAGAGAAGCCAAAAGTCTTTGACAAAGAAGCAGTGGACCGAACGTCCACTCTGCGTTCCATGTGAACTCGGAAATTTAAATTGGTGTCAGGAGGACATGATGCTGCGTTTCATGGGAGCTCTGAAAACTGTCATATTTGCAATCACACGACTAACCTGGACCCCGTGTATTGCTGCCTGCAGCTATATTTAATTGGGTCCCTATTGTTATTGTTCCAGGAAAATTCTCTGAATTTTGAAATCTAAAACTATCTGGATTGGCGTCGGTTTACATCTTGTTTGAACCTGTATGTCAAAAACACCTCATGGTGGAAGTTTCATCCAAATTGATCCACATACAGAGCAGAAATTAGTGAAAAAAACAACCAAATTTGATCAATATCACAGATGTAGTCTGATGCGTTTCACGCCAAAATATGTCCAGCCTGGCTAAAAGTATCAGGAACTCAATAATGACAGAATCTACCAAAACTACATTAAGGTGTCTTTTAAACCGGTATGTCACAAGGATCTCGTGGGTCACATTCCATCCAAATCAATCCACATATGGAGCAGATATTAGTGAAAACCCGAACAACTTTGATCCCAAATATTCAGCTGGTCGTGCTTAACTGACAAGTCACTATTCGTAAACAAAATTAACGAGATGAGAGTCCACAAAAACTTGTGACCACGTCAAGTCGAATCCACTGAAATGTGTGACTGAGTAATGCGTTCAAGATCCAGCAAGGCGTTGGAAAAAAAGAACCCGTGAAATTGTAATTACTCACAGAAATACCACAGCATTTTTCGTATTTCATGGAAACGTACTTTATTGAAAATGTAATCCAAGGGAAAAAGTCAACAATTAAATTACATAAATTTGACTGCTATCTTAAATCTCTGTTAATACGTTAATCTACGTGAATACGTCATAATTGATGTACATGAGACACGTCACCAAACATCACTGAGACTCCAGATGTACATTTACATTTACATTTACATTTAGCAGACGCTTTTATCCAAAGCGACTTACAAGGGAGAATAAAGTTCAAGCTACATTGCGACAGAGACATTAGTGTAACAATGAATACTGCTAAGTAGTGCTAAGTAATTGTAAGTTAGGAGAGGAGGTACTCTCTGAAGAGCTGGGTCTTCAAGTGCTTCTTAAAGATAGAGAGGGAGGTCCCTGCTCTGGTCGTTTTTGGCAGCTCGTTCCACCAACGTGGAACTACAAATGAGAATAGCCTGGATTGCCGTGGCTGTATGACCGGGAGAGCCAGGCGAGGCTCATTTGATGAGCGCAGCATCCGGGGGGCAACATGTGCTCTTACAAGAGCATTTAAGTAGGTGGGAGCATTCCCAACAATCACTCTGTAGGCCAGCATAAGAGACTTGAACTTGATGCGAGCGGCTACAGGTAACCAGTCGAGCTCGATGAACAGCGGAGTGACGTGTGCCCTCTTTGGCTGGTTGAACACCAGTCGCACCGCCGCATTCTGTATCATCTGCAGTGGCTTCACCGCACAGGCCGGCAAGCCTGTTAAGAGAGCGTTGCAGTAGTCGAGACGGGACATCACCAAGGTTTGTACCAGCAGTTGAGAGCCATATTGGGTCAGGTACGGCCTGACTTTTCGGATGTTGAATAGTGCGAAGCGGCAGGACCGGGAGACGGCGGCGACATGGTCCGAGAATGTCAGTTGGTCATCGATAATGACACCTAGATTCCTTGCAGCCTTGGTAGGAACAAGAGATAGAGAGTCGATTTTAATATCAATGTTGTGATAAATACCTTGTTTGGCCAGGTAGACCAGCAGTTCCGTTTTCGCCAGGTTTAGTTGAAGATGATAATCCTTCATCCATGTGGATATGTCAGCGAGACAATCCGATATCCGCGTCGGGACAGTAGGGTCGTCGGGCGGGAAGGACAGATAGAGTTGAGTATCATCCGCATAGCAGTGATATGAAAAGCCATGCGAGCGGATGATCGGGCCCAGTGAGGTGGTGAATATGGCAAAGAGTAGGGGTCCCAGCACCGAGCCTTGGGGCACCCCTGTGGTGAGGTCACACTGAACGAGCGCCCCAGTAAGGTAAGATTCGAACCAGGAAAGTACACTGTCAGATATTCCCATAGTTGAGAGTATGGACAGGAGTATGCTGTGATTGACAGTGTCAAAAGCAGCTGATAAGTCTAGCAGAATGAGAACCGAGGATTTGGCAGCAGCTCTAGCAGTTTTTAAGGCCTCTGTCACAGACAACAGGGCTTTTTCGGTGGAGTGACTACTTTTGAAGCCAGATTGAAGTGTATCGAGAAGGTTATTTCTTGACAGGTATTCCGTTACCTGTCTAGAGACCGCCCTCTCTATGGTTTTGGAAAGGAATGGGAGGAGTGAGACCGGCCGATAGTTTTCTACTTGAGTGGGATCGAGTGAGGGTTTTTTGAGCAGTGGTGCGACCCTAGCCACTTGGAAGCAGAGGGGAAAGTGCCAGAAGTTAGGGAAGAATTAATCATATGTGTGATTGCCGGGGTGACAGTCGTGATATGGCTTGAAGGAGGTTAGATGGGATCGGATCTAGCAGACAGGTAGTAGGACGGCTACATGTTTGTAGTTTAGATACCTCACTTTCAGCGAGGGGGCTAAAACCAGGGAACGATGAGCCTAGGGCTGGAGAAGACAGGTTGTGAGTAAGTTGTTTAGTGAATTGGCTGCTGATGGCTGCCACTTTGTTAGTAAAAAAGGAGGCAAGGCAGTCAGCAGTGAGGTTAGAAGCTGGGGGAGGTGGTGGAGGGTAAAGCAGAGACTTGAAGGTGGAGAATAACTTACGTGTGTCCTTGGCACCATTGATCCTATCGTTGAAGAAGGCCTTCTTTGCAGTAGTGATACTGGAAGAGAAGGAGGAGGACAGCAGTGTCTGGTAGCTTGCAAGATCTTCAGTTGTTTTGAATTTGTGCCATTTCCTCTCGGCTGCTCTGAGGTCTGTGCGCGTTGTCCGGAGGGTGTCAGTCAGCCAAGGGTGCGACTGGGTTGATCGAGCAGGTCTGGTGGATAGTGGACACAGGCTATCCAGACATGAGCTCAAGGTGGAGCAGAGAGAATCAGTGGCATCATTAACCTGCAGAGAGGAGAAGGTGCCGTGAGGCGGAAGAGAAGAGGAGAGCACAGAGGAGAAGTGGGTGGGAGACAGTTTGCGGATGGTAACCATGGGTGGGGAGGTAGGGGGTTGTTTTGGTATCTCGACATTGAAGTGGATGAAGAAGTGGTCTGAGAGATGAAGAGGGGTGACCCTTAGGTTGTCCGTGGTGCAGCTCCGAGCAAGAATGAGATCAAGCTCTCTGCCAGCCTTGTGAGTTGGTGGAGTCGGGACCTGTCTTAGGTCGAATGAGCGAACCAAAGACAGGAAGTCAGCCGAGCTCGCACTGTCCAAGTGGATATTCATGTCTCCGAGGACGAGCATGGGACACTCATGCTCAGGAATTGATGACAGCAGGGTGTCAAGCTCATGTAGGAAGTCATCTAGTTGTCCTGGTGGACGGGAGATGACGACCACATAGGCTATCACCGGAGCAGTCACCAAGACGGCGTGATATTCAAAGGAGACAAAGTTGTTTAAAGGCATCAGTGGATTAAATTTCCATGTGTTGGATATTAGCAGGCCAGTCCCACCACCATGGCCAGATGGTCTGGATGTGTGGGAGAATGTGTAGTTTGTGGAGTTTCCGGTTTAATCCACGTCTCAGTGAGAGCAAGGAGTTCCAAGGAGAGGTGGTTGGCATGACCAGAAATAAAGTCTGCCTTGTTAACTGCAGATCGACAATTCCACAAGCCAACAGATAAGGAGGTCTTTGCAGTAGATGTTTGCTGAAGAGACCTGAGGTTACCCAGATTGCATCGGCGTATGGTATAACGAGGCTTTCTGGGTGAACTTGAAGTTGTAGAGATGTGGTAGTAGCACATTTAGTATGGAGTGAGAAAAGTTCGGTGTCCTTGCTTCGGCGGACGTGCAGAGGTAGACGTGCGTCTTTACACAGAGCGACTACAAATGGGCCAACGCTTGAAGCTAATGCTTCAAGTACAAGACCATAAATAGGTGATAGAATACACTCATGTGATTAGGACTTGCACCTTGCTAAAAGCATGCCCACATAAGAGAGGACTAACCTGAATAGGGGGTGTGTCTGGAAACACAACCTTGTTGGCAGATCAGCAAATAACAGTGAAATGTGCAGAGTCAAACCAGTAGTCCTAAGTTGCAATACTACAATACTAGATAACATAAACAGAGCAGTAATACACTACACAGCAACCTCAGCACTAGAGCTTGTCTGTACTTAGAGACAACAAGGTAAGGTCTAACAATGAAAATATTTATAGTAAAATATAAAAATTTTTTTAAAATGACCGTCATGTAAAAACATTTTCCTACACCTAAACATAACAAACTTTAATGAAAAGGCAGAAAGTGTTTGTAGTATTGATAAATTGTTCTATAATAATTCTAATGACAAATTAATGTTAAAGTTTCATTAATGTTGTCAGCATTACAACATAGACAAGCAATCTATTCAATTGAATTTCCCCAATAGTAGATTATTATTATTATTATTATTACATTTTAATGTTTTACAGGTATTTGTTGGGATTGAAGTCATGTGACCGTGGTGTAGTTTGTTTATAGCCTAACAATAGCTTTTTACTTCTGGCGATTGCATTTATGCATTAAAAAAAAAATCATAAAAGTAGTGTTCATGTGTTCAGGCGTGAAGATTATCTTACTGAACAAAACGTGTTTCAAACAAAAGTATGAAACTTTTGTTTACCACAGAGCTTATTTTCTGCAATAATCAAAAATCCATTGGAAACATCCTATTGGCTTTTCGTCAATGGAACCAGGGCGATGCTCTACAAAAATATGTCATCCCTGCTGCACTTTTTATGTCTCTGCTGACAGTATTCAACATTAATGACAAAGGAATGAACTAAAACTATAATCATGAAAACATCAAGCAATACAGTAATGTCTAATGACGTAATGTAATGTTAATGTAATATCTAATGTAATGTCATTTTAATGTAGTGTCTAATGTAATGCAATGTTCATGTAATGCAATGTCTTATGTGATGTCACCACGTACACCAGGCGTTCCAGCTGAACCCGGTGGAGGCTGTGGCGGTGCTGGTCTGTGGCTGCTGTCCAGGGGGGCTATTGTCTAACATCCTGACTCTGCTCCTGCAGGGCGACATGAACCTCAGGTACATGTCAGTGCATCAATGCCCTCTTGCCGGGAAAGGCATGGTGGACCCCGCCACTAACAATAAAAACCGCATACTGTATAGAGGTGCACATGCATGACACAAAGACATGGAATGGCTGTTTCTTTAAGAGTTTCGCCTAAATACAGTATAAAATATGGGATAAATATGGGATACATTAACAAAATAATCGCACAGATTACCACTTAAAAAATAAACAGTGACTTCATTATTAAAACATTTCCTTAGGTCATTATCCACAATCTGCGTATGTGTTGTTGAATCATCTTCTCAAACTCATAAACTATATCACTGAGTTTGACATCTCACTATATTTTTGAGGGAGAAATTCATTTGGTAATGATATCAATATGCTCTATGGCTGATAACTACAATAATATCTCACACCCACGCAATCTTCATGTTGCAACTTTACAGTCGCAACGATTATGCCATAACCTTGGTCTTTGTGATATTATTTATTTATCTATCTATCTATCTATCTATCTATCTATCTATCTATCTATCTATCTATCTATCTATCTATCTATCTATCTATCTGTCTATTTATTTGTTTGTTTGTTTGTTTGTTTATTTGTTTATTTGTTTATTTGTTTATTTGTTTGTTTGTTTATATATTTTTTTAATCTTTGTGATATTAGAGGTGAAGGATCTGCAGGGTGTTGAAATATGAAATATGACCATAACAAAGCTCCCTTCCGAGTGTACAGTACATTATGGACCAATATATTAAGCTGTCAACTGCACGGTCGTTCACCTTATTAGAGTTGTTGTTAACCTCACATTCCTGAAGTGGTCCACCAGCTTTATGGCAGAATGTCAGACATTTTTTTTATCTGATCCAGTTCATCAACATGTCGTAATAGCGCAGACAGACCTGAAGTCGGACATTTAAACAATGGTACACACACATTTTCATTTTTTTATGTATCCCGTATTTAACCAGGGGAGAAACTAATTGAAATTAAAAATCAATTTTTCGATAGTGCCCAGGCCAAGGCAGGCAGAGACGGAGTTTCAGACAGACAACAATCAACATTCTACTTTGTCAAATACTGTAAAACAGGGACTTTATTGAATACATTAAACATTTCAAACACTTTAAAGCAGATTTAAAAACTTTCAGTGACACTAAAATAACCATTAGACAGCTGACCCTGGCATATGAAGTTCAGCAATGCGTTCCACCCATTTTTGACTGCCAGCGAGGTGAGCAAACGATAAAGAATTATTAAAAGGATTTTTTTTCAGTGAGCCTGTCTTGACCTGGTGCGAGCGACAGAGAAATGTGCAGTGATGTTGTTGATCCCTGGGATTTGTTTGCAGTATCTCTATTTGGCGGTGGCGTCCAGTTCCCAAAGATGTTTTATTGGTTGATCATTAGGACACATTTGCAAGTTATTTTGCCTCTAATTGGCTCGCTCATCAGTATCCAAAGTGTTCAAATCCATTTTAGGCTGCATACATTTATACAGTGCATAATACCAAGATCTGACCGTGTTTTAAAATCTAGTGTTTGAATACAATTCATGGTAGGGCCAGGGTTAGGTTGCACATGTCCTGAAATTAACAACAATAGAACCACTTCACATATTAGTTACTTAATGTTCCAAGATGAGTCCTTAGAGGTCTTGCCATAAGCAAATGAATAAGGGAGTTCTCTGAGAATACAAAACAGTCAATAAAAACCATGAGGCTTACTGATTAGGTGGTGAAAGTTTAGGGAGCTCATGTCTTCAGACACGCACAACGACACTTGTTTCGTTAGATGGAGGGAAGTATACCTTATATGCATTACATTGCGTGTATTAGTGTGGTGACATTTTTGTCCAAAGCAGCTTATAATAAGTACATTGTCACGGTATCAAACCACTGTATATCACAGCCAGCTAAACATTCTCTAGAAATAAGTAGCCCTAGTAAGGTTAGAGAGAGGTTAGTTGTTTTTTTTTAATGGAAAGTACGTTAGACGGTTAAGGGAAAAGTGATGCTCATGGGGTAGACAGATCATTGCAAGTAGGGTTCAGTAGAAAGTGCAATAGCCAGACTAAAATAAGATATTGTCTCTATTGGATGAAAGACAATTTAATTTAATCTAGAAGGGATTTCATTCAATGCCAAAGTAGGTTACAAGTCATCAATACAGTACTACAGAAGTATTCTCAGAGAACTCCCTTATTCATTTGCTTATTCTTCTGTAGTACTTATTCATTTATGGTTGTAATGTACCGTCCCGCTAGCATCGTAATGACGTCCTGCTCAACGATGCTGGCGCTGGGCATGATGCCCCTACTGCTCTACCTGTACTGCCAGGGCTTCCCCAATCTGGTACACGCTGTGCCCTACCTCCACATCATCCTGGCACTGGCCATGACCATCATACCCTGCACCATCGGCATCGCCGTCAACCACTACAAGCCGCAGTACTCCAAGATCATCTCCCGGGTCAGAATCCACTATCCAATCCACTATCTATCCAATTACACATTTTTAACACAGGTTTTAAAGACCCACTATCAAATTGAATGACTAGTGCTCCAGTTTAGGCAGGTTAAAGATGTACCTTGCCACCAACAATGGAAACATCCCACAGAGGAGCACATACATAACTCAAATATATTGAATGGCTGTTTCTTATTTAATGCCAGCTAAATAAATATGGGATGACTATCAAATCAAAAAAAAAGTTAAAAGCCACCAAATGTACCTAAAGTCTGTGGTGGGTCACATATAGGATTTTTTAACAAAATAATCTCATGGATTACAATTTCTGTAGAAGTTGTATGACAGTTTCCCATGAAGGAGGTCTTGTGTTGGCTAGCTAAAACAGAATAACCTATAAAGCCAACATCCTAACGCCCAATATCTTCAAATGTAGACGCTTTGATACATCGAAGTCCAACACTTTTACATACTGTTACTATAGTATAATATAGTATAATACTCAAATACCCAAACTTGGATTCTTATAGTTCGTAAAATAACCTGTGGCTTTTGCTGCCTCCTTGACCGCAGCTGTGCCTGCCTATTACCATAGTAGTCACGTTGGTGATCATCGTTTTGGCGAGCTTTACCATTGGGAAGCAGATCTTCACAATGCTGACACCTTCCATCATAACCATCGCCTGCCTCATGCCCTTCATTGGTTTTGTCTTCGGATACGGCATCTCCTCCATCTTCAGACTCAGTCTACCGTAAGTTGCCAACTCGACATATTCAAGGAACCATGCCAACAGTAGAAAAGGTCCTGAAACTTCAAAGCTTGAAGTTCCTGTAGTTCCTCCTTAACCCATGGTGCTCCTCCTCCTCAGGTGTCGGAGGACCATTGCCATGGAAACGGGTTGCCAGAACAATAATTTGGCTGCTAGCATCTTAAGGTTAGCATTTCCCCAGGAATTGATTGGTCCTCTGTTCCTGTTCCCGGGGGTCTACATCCTGTTCCAACTGGCGGAGTCCCTAGTGATCGTCCTGTTCTTCAGGTGTCACCAGAGGTTCTTCATGAAACAGAAAGGTGGGTGGAACAGCATCTGCCCTCATCTTTTGACACCCCCTGGCTGAACCTCGACCTAGCACTAGGTCTTTAAGCCAATTGGCCGATAAGCCAAGACCCTTGTAATTTCACGGTAAGGGGGTGTGGCGATTACCGACGCTACCGACGCGATTCCTAACCTATGGGCCGCAGCCCACCAGCAGGCGAGGGTATTGCAAGTGGGCTGCAAAATCATGGGCAAAACACATAGATTTTATTGAAAAAATATTTAAAAAAATTATTAATTACAATTTTTTTTATTTTTATTTCATGGTATGTTTTTCTTTTAAACCTTCAAAAATGCGTCATCACTGATAGATAGTAACTTATCTTAGAGCGTACTACGTCGGACCACGATCGACCTACATTTTTGAACTTGGGGTGATAATCAAAATGGATGGTTGGCTAGCATCAGGCACACTGAAAAGGAAAGAAGCCATTTGTTCATTATCCACAATCATAGTCCGCAGTACAGTCCCGCCTGTCAAACAAAAAAGAAAGGTTTGGAGAAAGTATAGCGCTGAATATTTATCATTGGGATTTTTTTGGACAGGCACAAAAGACGAACTGTTAGTGCTGTGCGTGGTGTGTTTCGAGATTTTATCCAAGGAAGCTCTGAAGCCATATAAACTGCACCGTCACCTCGAGATAAAATACCAACAGGACAAGTCCAAGCCGCTTGAATTTTTCGATAATAAACTCAAGGAGTATCAGGGCAAGAAGAAAGTCATTGAAACGTCATGTATGGGCACCGAGAACACAAAGGCAGTGGAAGCATCTTATAGGGTGGCCTGACTCATAGCCAAGGCTGGTAAGCTGCATACAATCTTTGGAGAATTTAATTCTTCCTGCCACAAAAGAGATGGTGGGGGGGATGTTGGGAGAGAAGGCGTGCAAGCCAATCAACTTTATCAGTCTGATGACTCAGTCAGACGCAGGATTGACGAGATGGCAGAGAATGTGTCAGAACAGCTGATAACGAGTGTACGAGACAATCGTTGTGGGCACGCCGTGCGCACAATACCGACTGCATCTTGCATCTTGGCATCCCGACCTCTAGACGGTGCGAGATGTTCATCAGGGTCTTATTGACCGCTCCAGCAGGCTGTCGGACTAGGTGTGGTACATGCTGGTCAGAATTAAGCAGACGCCCAACAACCCGTTAAGTCCCCGAAGTGTACATGACACAAAGGAAGTGCCCCAATCGTTCAGGATTTCCTTTGGAATCCGCACTCAGGGGATGACCTGAAACAGTGCCTGCACCACACTTTTGGCCGTAATACAGCACAATGGCACCGCCTCGGGTAACTGGTTGCACAGCCCACTTTGACCAACACAAAACAATACCTGCAGGCACTGCGGTTTACGGCATGATGAGGTCCATACCCAGTCTTTCGAACGGCACCTCGACTAGGAGGAGGGACTTCAATGGAGCGGTTGGTGTAGCTGGAGGGCTGACTAATTGGCACTCGGGACACACTCCCCCCGCCCCCTCATCCCCCCGCCCTCGCCCCTTTCCGAGCCCGCTGCAATGCTGCCCTGGGAGTAAACAGGGGACAGAGAGGGGACAGCACAGGAAAAGGAAAAGGCATCCCATGGTGCCACAGGACCCGGCTGGTAGGCGTCCCTCCTCCCCCGGGCCGGTAAGAGGGGAACCGAGCGGGAGGGTGTCCTGGGGTACCCCCGCAAACCGGTTGGTGGGTCGCCCTGTGAGCCCTGGGCACCAGGGAGAGTCAAGGTCCCACTGGCTCCCCAGTTGGTCCTGGGGACAGACCTCACGCCGGCTCCCGGTGGTAGGCTGCTGTGTGGCCGTAAACCTCAACATGGTCCTCCGCCAGCTTGATCGCTGCCTCCAGGCTAGTTGGACGGTGGCGGCAGACACACTGAGCGGTCCTAGACGGAAGGTCAGGGAGGAACTGCTCCAGCACCACCATGTCAATGATCTGGTCCTGGGACGGGTCCTCAGGTCGCAGCCACCACCGGGGCCGCGTCACACAGGTGTTGAGTGTCCCTGGGTGGCGTAGTCCAGTCCCGGGAACCACAGGTGGTGCCCCTCCGGTTTCTTCCCCATGCAATCCAGGACAGCCCTCCTAACAGCGTGGTAGACCCGTCAGCCCGGCAAGCCGTGTGCTGCTTGCTGCACTTTCTCCGTCAGCAAGGGGAGCATGGCCAGTGCTCTCTCCTCGGGGTGCTCAGAAGGGGCTGGCCGGCCGTTCGGTCGCCTGGTCCCTCGCCATCTCCTCGAACTGGTGAGCCTGCGCTGCCTGAAGGGAGACTCTGTTTTATTCTTCATTTTAAAGATTTTTCTGACCAAAACAAGCATAACCTTTGATTCTCTGCCGGGGGGCAACCGCTGCCTGATCAAGCTTACCAACTGGAATGTAAGGGGCCTTAACCACCCTGTCAACTGTCAAAACATGTTTTTTCAAAAACCAAAAACCGAAATAAAAATACCTTGTGTAAAAAGACAATTTCAGCAAAATTGTTTCCCATTTCAATCCAGTAATATGAAATGCACGATATCTCTCACTTCCAGAGAAGGACAAGAGCCAGAAGATAGTCGCCTACGCCGAGGTGGTGATGGATCCCTCCAGTGCGACTGCTTGAGGGTTGGAGCCTTTTTATAGAATTATTATAGAATATTATAAAGTAAGTTGTTATCAGGCATAATATTATTGCTATTATTGGAATCAGGTATTATGTTGTTATAATGTATTATTATATGGTTTGTTACAATAATGATGTTGTTATCGGGTATGTTATTGTAATCAGGTATTCCTGGCTTCTCTCCATTGGCTCCCTGTTCGGTTCAGAATTGATTTTAAGATTTTACTGATCACTTTTAAAGCACGTCTGGGTCTGACTCCAAGCCACCTCAGGTCCTCAGGTGGGGCCCTTCGGGCTGTTCCAAAGTCTGGACTTAAAAGTAAAGGTTTCGTGCGACGCTTTGGGACGACCTGCCTGAGGAGATTCGGCGAGCAGAATCAGTGACTTCTTTTAAATCACTTCACAACACCCCTTTCTTTATCTATTTTATTTTTTACTTATTTTTTATTTATTTGTATATTTTCCTTTTATTTCTATTTATTATTATCATATTGTATCTATTTATTTATTTTTGTCTCTTTATCTGCATTTTACAATTTAATGAATTAATTAAATTCCAGTTTATTAATGTTCCTTTTCCTTATACATTCATGATCTGAACACTGTTTTAAAAGGTGTTATATAAATAAAGCTATTATTATTATTATTATGTTCTAATGTTATTCTTATAAGGTGTAATGTTATTATAATGTTATTGCGATCAGGTAAAATGTTATGTTATTGCCATGTTATGTTTTTGTTATAGGATTTATGATATTGTAATCAGGTAGAGTTATTATTATTATCAGGTGTAATTCTACTGTTATCAGGTATACTATTATAATAAAGTTATTATTATTAGGTATAATGATATTGTTATCAGATATAATACAGTATTATAATAAAGTTATTGTTATCGGGTATGTTATAATAAAGTTATTATTATCAGGTATATTGCCATGTTGTCAGGTATATTATAATACAGTTCTTGTAATCAGATAAAATGTTATGTGGAGCCGTTGTCTCTGGACAATGTCCAGAGTATCAGGTCTAGACAAGGAGCTGCGCTTTCACACATGTAGCACACAACAGAAGATTGTCCGTGTCAGACGCGTTCACACTTACTGGAAATACTGAGTTTGGTTAAGGCGGTTGCACCTAGGTAGAAAGAGCAGGAGACAGGATGTGACGCAAAAAGTATGCTGCGGAAATCGCAGTGTTTGGTGACAGCACATTGAAGATAGCATTTTGGATCAGCGTCCAGCAGCAGCCTGAGAAGGCCATGCGAGAGACCAAATGGGGAAATATTCTGGGCAGATGGTTTGTGAAACTTTGATGATGTGTAGTGGAGACACCATTTTTGCATTTCTTGGTATACATTTGTTAAAAAAAAAGCTCCTTCTTATTTTTAAATAAAGTTCCTTCAAGGTACACTATCTGCTGTTGTTGACAAGCAAGCGGGCAAGTTGATGACGTTTCTATCATGCACCAGTGTAGGGTGCTGGCTGATTAAAGTCTGTTTAATATCCGGTCCAACCGATTCAGACATTTCAGCTCCTCCAGGTCATTTCTAGATAAGTTCAGGGTTGCAGTGCATGTGTGAAAGCAGCTTCATTGTCATCAGGGAACTGTATTACTAGTGCTGTGCCCATTCAAAACATGCCTGTTCTCCATCCAAGCGACTTCACACTGACTTGAACTGCTGCTCGTATGGGTTGCACTTGTGAAAGTCGTGGCCACTCGTGGTGAGAAACACTAGGGAAATACACGCTCACGGGACTACATATGGAGTTTATTACCTGATTCAAGTCATACACCAGGGAAAAAAACAAAACACAAAAAAAACGACACCTGACTACCTATTGGGGCTGTACTGTGGATGTAAGTGACTCAGTCACAGCCCTGAAGCCCCTCCCCGCTGCTTCACAGGGCTGCACTATTCGCTTGTTTATTCGAGTTCATTAATATTACACGTTGTGTCCAAATTGCACCAAATTCTACACTGCACGTCCTTAGGTCCACAGCAATACACCCGTCAAGTGTGTAGTAGATGGGATGAACGGTTGAGATAATAGGACATACATAGAGATTGCTTCCTTTATTTGTTAGATCTTATATGTATGTATAAGAGTGTATGTATGTATGAGTATGTATGTAATAAGTATGCATGTATGCATATATTATCAGGTATATTATTAGGTAGTAGGTTATAAAAATGTTAGGGTTATTGTAATTGTGGATGTCTGGTATAATGCTAATCAAGCATAATGTTATCAGTAATAGTAGCAGCAGTATATTTTTCAACTTGATAGTGGGGAAGGTCTCTTTTGTTTTGATGTATTACTAACAATTCAAAACACCACATTCTTTGTTAAAATCATTTTTATTGTTTTTTGTGTCTGCGCTTTTTTTTTTTCCCCCTCCTTATACCCTACAAACATCCTCATCATCTCAATTACTGAAAAACAAAATGATACATTACAGAGTACAAAAGGGTTTTTAATTTTCCAAACTCATCTCGACTTGAACCGCAATCTTCTCGGAATAACACTAACACACCGTAAAAAAATAAAAAATAAAAATAAAAAAAGGAAAGACATTGCTTTGCACGAAACCCCTTTAAAAAACGTGAGATTAACAACTAATACGATGCATAAAAAGAGCAACACTGTGACATGTTTGTAGTAGCTTTGTAACATGGCAGAGGTGACTGGGACAGCGTTACATACTCCTCCCCTAAAAAAAACCCCCCAAACATTAAAATGAAGTGACAGCAGCAAGAAAACTCAAATTTGATCGGCCGTCCGAGTTTCGGCTTTTGACCAAATCTTTGGACGTTCACAAAGTATGTAAATGACCGCTCTATGACTGTGTTTGTAAAAATCTTGAGTTAAAATAGCCGCCGAAACCCACACCCCTCACACACCTGGGTAGAAGCTTGGGAGAATAGGGCAGAAAAATGACAAATGAACCAAGAAAAAAACAAAAAACAAATTTTTACTAACGAGCTCACATTTTCTATGATTTATGCAAGTATAGGACTCAAAACACCTCTTTCGCCAAACATAAGAAAAAATGTAAAAATAAAATAAAAAGGGGAGTTGTGTTGGCAGCCAGCCTCCTTGAGCGTTAATTCCCTGGAGGCGGAACTATTGATTTCAGTGTGTGACGAGTGTGTGCGATTTCTAAGTGTGGTGGTCATTATGTTTATATGTTTGTATGTATGTATGTACGTGCGTGCGTCCGTGCGTGCGTGCGTGCGTGCGTGTTGGCCGTCTCAGTGGCGGCCATCGGCAGTTGGAGAGTGAGATCGGGACCTGGATCGGGACCGGGACCGGGACCTGGATCGGGACCTGGATCGGGACCGGGACCGGGACCTGGACCTGGACCTGGAGGCGGAGTCTCGCTCCCTCTCCCTCTCTCTATCTCTCTCTCGTTGGGCGGGCGGAGGGGGGGGTGGGGTGGTGGCAACGGCAGCAGAGGAGGTGGTGCTGACAGCGGCTGACTCCGCCCCCTTGACAAAGCGCTTGGCGGGCTCCTTGGCTTTTGGCGAGGAGGCAGCACCGGTGGGCGGGGTCACCGGGCGGGGGGTGCGGGAGCGAGAGCGGGAGCGGGAGCGAGAGCGGGAGCGGTTGTAGGCCTTGGGGCTGCGGGAGCGAGAACGGGAGCGAGACCGAGAGCGGGAGCGGGAGCGGCGGGGCGAGCGACGGGGCGAGCGACGGGGCGAGCGAGAGGGTGAGCGGCCACGGGAGCGAGATCGCGACGAGCTCTCGGAGCGGGAACGGCTCCTGGACCTGGGGGAGAGATGTTTCGGGACCAGGGTTTAATACCAATACCAATATTTTGGGATTTAACACGATAGTCACACCTATTTTGCTCTTCCATAAATAAAACATCAATAAAGTCAGATGAACGTAAAGCAGTGAGAACGATTGGCCTCTTAGAAGCTTGACTATTTCTTGATGGAGTCAATGACAGATGAGAAACGCACCTCTTTTTGGCTGCCTCAATGAGCTTGATTTTTCTGCCATTGATTTCCTTTCCAGACAGTTTCTCAAGGGCATTTTTCAGGTCGCTGTAAGAGGCAAACTCAACCACCCTGTACGGGGGGGGGGGGGACGGACAAAATCAAAACACACAATAATAGGTGAAATGTGTTGGGCAGCACCTTAATTAGTAGTCACTGCAAACTGGGGTAAAGGGTATTGAGCAATTTAAAATTGTCTGCAGCACATTCATGTCAATATTTGGTCTTGGCAGCTGAAATTAGATATAAGCTGGATTCGACTACATGGAGGACATTTAGCTCAGAAGTGGGGACTCCCGAATCGGAACGGAATGCTACCGATTCATAATGACCGACTCCCAACGGAAGGCTAAAGACTGGGTGTGACCGACTCCGGAGGCTGGATTAGAATCAGATGTCCATTCTTACCCTTCGTTGAGTTTTGGGCGATGGGCGTCGGCAAATGTCACCTCCCCAGCTTGTCTCATGAAGTCCTTCAGGTCCTACACACATACACGTGAACACCGGGGGGGGGAAGGGAGCAAGTTAGGGAGGAGCTCGGGACAGTGGGGCACAGGCTCAAAGTCAATAGAAAAAAAAACGTAAAAATAATACAAATTACAAAAAGACTGATTGACCCAAAAAGAAAGGAGGTTAGATACATACAAAGAGCTAGACAGGCTACTACTACTGCGGCTACAGATTGGGAAGTAGTAGAGTCCAAGAATCTCCATCAGCACTTACAACCAAATCATGTGGGTGGGGCCAAGTCCGTCAACATACAACAATCCAATTTCTTTGTCTTTTTGTCTCTTGTTTTGTTGCCAATTGGACGACGCTGACCAATTTGCGGGGCAAAAACTGCCACATGCTGAGTACGGGACACAGCAAGGCGCAGAGATTCTTGGAGCAGCTGTTTTGTTTTTACAATTACTACAGAGGTGGAGAGCATCTGCACAGGATGCAGAGGCTTGGCCCGGGCGGCGTGCGGCGCTGGGAGCCCCATTTCCCCTTACTGGGAGGGCACACAGGGCTCAGCGCCTGGGCCGCCCCCGTATCGGCACCTGGCCTCATTTTTTATTTATCTTAATTCATGTATTTTTGTTAAAAAAACAAAAAACAAAACAAAAAAAGAGAGTGAACAGGGTGGAAGAGAGGAAACTACTACCTTAGAGCGACACCCTTTGTGAGGGGAGGGGGTGGGCCGCAGGCTCTCCTAGCCCACCAATACCTCGGGCCGATTTTTATCCTCGGTCACCAGGGGGAGAGCTCGCTCTCTGTGCGTTTCTCTCTCTCTTTTCTTTCTCTCTCTCTCTCTCTCTGTCGGGCTCGCTCTCTCGTGTCGTTCGCGATGTGTGCGGGACCACCAGTGATGGGAAGGGGCGGGGTGGATGGATGAATAGATGGAAGGAAGAATGGGTCTGGGGGAGGGGGAGGGGGTGGAGTAGAGATAGATTGACCGGTCGATTGACCAGTCGACACATCGGAGCCTCTCGGGGATTCGAAACGAACCATCAGTCGACTGGCCGCCGCCACCACCTTCGCCTCCAGTGACTCTCATTCGCTCTTTCCTCTCCTCTCTACGACACTGTACGTTTGCGCCCTCCCTCTCGCTCGCCCCCTCGCACCACACATCAGGGCGAGCGAGCGCTCAACATTGGCCAGCGGGCGTCAACTAGGAGTGGGACACACCGGCTGACAGCACGGGCTCAACCCAGAGGGAAGGACCTCGACAGAGGGTCAACTCCACCATAAGCGAGCTCTTCCGCACGACTCAACGGTCAGGCTGGCAAATAAAGGGGTGAAGAATTGGTTAAAAACCTTTGGACAACAATGGAAAAAAATCAAATAAAAATAAACGTATGTTTGCATGTATGTGTTTTTGCTTTAGTTTTCTTTACTCTCAAGTCATGGATTATTAGCAGCAGTGCGATAGGAGCACTTAAGTCTTTAGGAGAAAACAAATGGAAAACTGATTGAAATGGCTAAAAGCAGAGATCTAGCCTTATTTACTGTGTGTGTGTTACAGGGAAATGTTAGGGGGGTTGGGGGGCTGGGGGCGGGGGGGTGCCAAACTCTCACCTGCCAGCTGACGCGAGAGGACAAGTTTTCCACGATCAGGCGATTCTCGGTGCGCGTCGGGGGCGGGTTCCGACTGCAATGCAGGAGGCGGGAGAACAGACGGATTAGACATCATATCCATAAACACAGATGGTTAAAAGACCCCCCTCCACCCAAAATACTGTTTTGTGTTATCGCTACCTCACTCTTGAAAACATGACTTTGACGCCACCATACCAGTGTTCTTCAACCAGTGTGCCGTGGGAGTTTGCCAGGTGTGAAAATGTTTCAAAATACACTGAAGATGAATAATGGAAACTCTTTGTTGCAAGATCAAAAATGCAAGGCTGTACAAAGTCAGTATAGCAGTATAGGAGCTCAGCTCATATTTCTCACTGAAAGTGTGAACTATAAGTAGATGAAAGGTACGACTCTTTATTGAGATTTGGTTCTTGAAGAGTGGTTCAATTCCCAGACTCTTTGTTCATTTGATTCAGTTGGTGTAGAGCAGGGGTCTCAAACTCGCGGCCCGCGGGACGATATTTTGTGGCCCCCTCCTTGACATCAAAGTTTAGTGTTAGTGCAGCCCACGCGTTTTTCTCACACGCACCTTTTTGCCGAGTCGTTGTGCGAGTCGTTGCCCTGGGCGTTTTATTCGTTTTTTTAATCACTTATGGGCTACCATAGCTCAGGCTCGTGACAGCTTCCGGTGGTGTTTGTTGACAAGTTAGCCAACGCGTTAGTCACTTGGTTGAAACGTGATTCCGGAGTGACACTAAGTGGAAGGAAAATATATCCTGTCACCCAGTGCAAGGTACAGAGGACTTAGGAAGTGGGCGGACTCAACAAGAGTAACCAGTGACCTAATAAAGACAGCAGAGTGTTGAAATAGGAAAGGGAAAGAAGTTGTACTTTTGAAACCCTTTCTTTGTGGAATACTTGATGCTGCCCAGCCTCACCCAGACTCTACCTCCAGCGGCCCCCAGGTAAGTTGAGTTTGAGACCCCTGGTGTAGAGCATGGGGAGTGAGGGAGGAGTTGCTGAACGACGAACAAGAGTCCGAAGAGTCGGTCTGAATTGTGAACGGAATTCTCCTAAGAAATATTAAATTCTGCCAAAATGATTTATTTTGGTGGAATGCAAAAGTATAGATCCCTCAGATTCAATATGAATGTATATGCCATGGCCTTGTTTTGCCTTGGCCTTTAATTTCGTCCTCAGTGATTATTTTGAATTTGTGGAGTCGAAGATTCGTCAGCTCTCCCAACTCTTTTGTAGGAGTGACTCCCGAGTCCTGCCCCATTTAAAAGTTTGCTATGAACAAAGTGTTTGTGACTCTTGCGCCACTAACTATCGGTCGGCCAGAACAATATGTACAGTTCCACACGTTTGCGCCGTTTTAGTGGGCAACAGGATAGTGGGGTTTGGTGGGATTATTTCATTGTAAAAAGTGCGCTGCTGCTGGCAGAAAAAAGGTTGGGAAACACTATACAAGTTGTTTTATGTGCAAAATTTGCTCACTAGCAGTTTTTTTGTTCCTCTACCGAAGAGACCAAGCTATGATGAACAAAAAAAAAAAAAAAAAAACGGACAAAAACACTGGGCCGTAAGAATATGGGCGGGATTTTTTCCCAGCAGTGATCTGCTCCACAGCAGAGCAGCAGGAGGAAAATTAGTAACTTAAATACAACTAGAGCTTTTATTTGCTTTGTTTGGAGAAAAGGTTGCTCTGATCAGAGCTCCAGGTAGTATTTTGCCTTTTACTACCAGCGTTTCCCTCTGGCAAAAATAGTAGGCGTTTCTGCTATATTGGTGAGTAACTTATTGTTTATTATTCTAAGGTCTGGTTTAGCTTAAGCTCTTAACTGTTTAGGTGTGTTGTTTAACTATTCACATATATATTTTTTTAATTATTAATTTGTTATTGTAAATAAAAGTTACTTATAAGTGTTTTGCTTTACAAATCAAGACTCTATAGTCTAACAATGGCATAGACGTCAGTGCTGGGGAAAAAAAAAAAAAAAAAAAAAAGTTTAAATAGTAAATCAAATTGTGACCTTAAATCTAAAGCCTAATCGCATTGTGGATTTGGAGAATTGTGACAGCCCTACTAAAGGCATTCCATAAAACCTGGCAATCCTTTTTAGAACATACTGTATTAACACTAGAGATGCAAAGGTAAAGTGGGCTCACGGTTCGGTATTTATCACGGTTTTGGGGCCACAGTCACTGTACGGTTTAGGTATCTTTATATTTAAGAAAATAATTTTTTTTTTTAAAGTTAAAAAGGTTTTATAAAAATTGTTTTATAGTAGTTGCAACAAATAACTAATCTAAGGCTCTGTGTGTATGACTGGAGGGGGGGGGGGTTAAGTTCATTGGTGGGTTGTTATATATTGCATAAGTTCATCTGATTGCAGGGGAATTGTCCAGGCTAGCGGACAATTCTAATATTAATTTCAGTTAATTATTTTATTTACTTCGTTATATAATATTTTAAAAACATTTCACAATAACAACTAAATAAAACCCACTACTTTAGTTAATTATTTTTGTGCAGAACAGGTATAAACAGTATTTGTTTTTTACACATAAATAAAAATAGTAAAATAACTACAATAAAACCTCACATTCAGACTAGAGTGTGTGTGTGTGTGTGTGTGTGTGTGTGTGTGTGTGTGTGTGTGTGTGTGTGTGTCTTCGCTTTATGAACCTGATGTGACAGTGGTTGCGCTCCCTTACAGCTAGGCACCTCCCGGGGAGGGAGGAGCATAGGCATATCTCCTACCCGGAGGGGGAAACATTTGCCGGTGGCAGGAGACGGTAACGTAAACAAACACAACATAAAAGTGTAAAACTGTAAAAAGAAGGGCTCACAACCCAGTGAGACTCAGTTCCTTTGCTCCTACAAAAGAGCCGTTCAAAAGAATGGTTCAAGAGAAGTTTAAAATAAAGAGGGACATGGCCATCCCAGGGGGTTATTTTCCGACTGGACACGGTGATTCATTGCACCCTTCACTAAAATATTACTATGTGATTTTATCTTGTTTTTCTATTGAAAAAGGCTCATATAGCTGAGCACAATTCGGGGGGAAAAAATAAAGCTCTCGCACGAAAATAGAGAAATGCCGCGCTGCCCCACACGATTGACATTGCTGGTGGAGCTCCAACAGTGGTTTCAATAGGAAGCAGCACTTACTGCACGCCGCGCCGCACCTGTACACTTTGCCAACAGGTCCGGTGCATTTCTACCCTGATGCCATAATACTGCGGTTCAAGTGTGCGTACCGAATAGTTTGATAACATACCGTGTACCATTGCATCCCTAATTGACACCCTGGCTATTAATGAAGAAATCAACAAATAAATAACTGAGCTGAACACAACCCCCCCTCTATTTATTCTATTTTCCTTATTTATATATTTAAAATAAAACGTTTTCCTTTTCTCCTCCGTCCAGGCATGAATGTGTGTGAATGACACTCCTGGGTAGGTGGATGGGGTAGCGGGACTGACCACCAAGAGGGGAAGGGACCGAGAAATGGTGCGAGTAGTGGTGGGTTTTACAAGAACAGGTGGGAGTGGGCTGCAGTGGGGTTTGCAATAGATAACCACAGAAGAGTGTTTACACTACTGCCAACTGTGTATGTTGTTAATTTCTGTGCAAAAAACAATAGATTTGAAAAACATTAAAAAAAATAAAACTTTCAATAAAAACAATTACCTCTCAAATATCTTCTCTGCTCTCACCTCTTCTCCCTATAAGGTCTGATCTATCTGTCCATCATAGATTTATCTGCTTCTAGACAACTTGACTGCACACACGTTACATCTATCTGCCTGGAACGCTCACATGTGCCGCCTGGTGGTTATTGGTGCGCACTGCAGCTAGTGCGCATAGCTGCAGTATGAATGCCAAATCACCCCCTCCCTAATACCGCCCTGGGCCGGATTGACCACCGCAGCAAACATGTCATTTGGAAGGAGTAACATCTGTACCTGCGGTAATTGCAGAATGATCAGCAAACAGACTCACTGTTCCAGTCTGCAACGGAAATGCCCTACCAGAGAATAATGATGTTGACATGAACCGGGAGTTATCCAACATGTCTGGAGGGCTATATAAATGGTGTCTTACCTGAATAAACTATATTTGGAACTCCGAACGCTCGAAGCAGATGTAAAGACGTAGTTGAACTCGATGTTTACTCATTGAGGCCCTTTGTCTCACACACACACACACACACACACACACACACACACACACACACACACACACACACACACACACGGGTAATACAATACCTGGATGTTAAAAACAGGGCCCGACCAATTTATCGATAGACTGATAATATCGGCCAATATATGGCTTCCGAAGAACTATCGGTATCGGTTGAAATTCTATCGATAAAGTGCCGATAAAGCTTGTATCCTACCAATGGTTAGACCCTGCATGAACAGATCCAGAAGCCATGAGTAGAAGAAGTAAAGTTCAAAATGTTCGTATAACTTTCCACTGCTTAACTTAATCTTGAATGAAGATTATAATCATCTGTGGACATTTAATTTTAGAGAAGATTAAATGTAATCTTGGAGAAAGTTGAAAAATCATTAAAGGATTGTCAGTGTCGATAGTAAGCTAGTGGAGACTGCAGGGATAGGCCTACTACAACATTATAATCATCGCTGCCGGGGTTTTAACCTGACATGTGACCAGGCCTGTACAAGTACTGTAAGTCTCAAGTCATTTGGTCCGAGTCTCAATTAAGACCCAAGTCATTTTTCCTTGGACAGGTCAAGTCACTTTTGTATTCCCCAAGATACTGCAGTTTTACCTGCAGTATCCGGTCTTTATAAAGAGAAAAAGGTATTACCTGTCTAATAATGATATTACTGGCCAATCTAACCTGTTCAAAAAACATGACAAATTGAATTTTTATAATTACTGATATTCAGTGAAATAAATGTAATAAAAAAAACGTAAAAAATATTTTTTTTGATTGAGAAGAAATTAAGAAATAAATAAGCTTTTATTAAGTTATTTAATTTTATAAAAGCTGATTAATTTCTTCTTCTAAAAAAATAAATAAAGTCGAAGTCTAAGTTGAGTCTCAAGTCATTTATTTTCTGTCAAGTCGCAACTAGGGCTCAGCGATTAATCAAATTTTACTCTCAATTACGATTACGACTTTCAACGATTATGAAAACAAGATAATCAAGATAAACCGATTATTGTGAAGCATTACGTTTCGTGATGATGCTTCTGTTTGGTGTTGTTATAAATCCAGCACACCCCTTTCCTTTACAGCACTGCGATTTTGCCCTTCGCCAAACTCACTTAGGCAGGCTGTTGTAGAGCATGTGCACCGGAGGTGTGACCGTACCATGTGGCGTGTTAGGTTCAGCTTAGGGATCGGCCCAACACTGTGCTCATGGACTGATCTGCATGGAGGAATGGGCCAAAATACCAGCAATAGTGTGTGAAAACTTACAGAAAACGTTTGACCTCTGTCATTGCAAACAAAGGGTATATAACAAAGTATTGAGATGAACTTTTGTTATTGACCAAATACTTATTTTCCACCATAATTTGCAAATAAATTCTTTAAAAATCAGACAATGTGATTTTCTGGATTTTTTTTTCTCATTTTGTCTCTCATAGTTGAGGTATACCTATGATGAAAATAACAGGCCTGTCTCATCTTTTTAAGTGGGAGAACTTGCACAATTGGTGGCTGAGTAAATACTTTTTTGCCCCACTGTATATTTGCACTTAAAAGTGAAAGAGACTCATTTGAAGTTTGAACTGGATATTTCCATGTTAGTTCGATTTTTGGTCCTACTAAAACTCAGTGAGAGGTACAGGTAGCATTAAACTGAAAATTGGTGACCATCCCATTTTATTGGAACACAGGGACAGTTTCATGTATTATTGTTCCACAGTGAATAAAGAACAATAATAAACAGTGTCAAAATCATTTTTTTTTTTTTAAGTTCAATAAATGCAGGATGTTTCCAAAGCCAGTGAGTAATTGTGTTTAATAATCGTGATGTCAATATCGATCAAAATAATCGTGATATCAAAATGATCAAAATAATCGTGGTTTTGATTTGCCATAATTGAGCAGCCCTAGTTGCAAGTCATCAAAATAGTGAGCGTTGTGTCCTCAAACATGCAGTTTGTTGCAGCTGCAAAGCAACAGGTCTGAATTGTGTCCATTTTATATTACTCGCAAAAGATTATAAAGTTGATGAAATGTCTCTGAGGGCTTTCACATGCAGTGTTTAGTCTGTTCGAATGGAACCTTGTTGTTGGGAACTTCCAACGATGAGTAATTTCCTTCCACAGAGACACCGTGAGGCACTTCTCTTTGGACTTGCATTTATTTGAGGACAAGTAGTAGAGAGCAATGTTCTAACTTTAAGGACACAATAATGAAGAACCGTAACAAATTAAGATGAGGGATTTAAAAAATAAATATATATATATTTTATATTATATATTTTCAGATTTGTTAAATAAAGGTGTGCACACTATGCCGTAAAGGACACTGGACAGAGTGCTAGCGTTTTTTATGATAAAATAATTTGGTAGTTAGTTAATTATTTCAATGGTTCAAACTGATTTTATTTGAGAAAGTTATTATTGAACATATGTATTTTGTGATCACACATAAAATGTGATTATCATGAAAATTAAATTTTTTTTGCAGATATCAGTTATCAGAATTATTTGTGACTTAAAATCGGTAAGAAAATCCATATCAGTCGGCCACATGCCACTTTCAGGAAATTTGGAAAGTTTTCTGTAGCGAAGGGTCTCTCGAGGGTTCCATATGTGACCCACCGCACAAAACCCGCCATCTCACGCATTTCTAAAATCGCCAGGAGCAGCCAAATAAGTTGAAAAAACAGAAGGAAGGAAAATGATATTTTTCCAGATTCGTGTTCTTGTTTTTTTTATCTCTCAACGTACTTTTCAAACCGAGTTTTATTTCTAAATAGTAGACAAATGTTAAACCGTGGAGTTAAATATTCCCGATAGATTACATGGGGAAACACAGTTGACTCAACGAGACACTGAACAACGCCGACTGATCGTTTCCTTTAAATCGACTGTCCGGGTGGAGATCATTCCTCCATATTCCATGTGATGTGAAGTCACAATGTAAAACCATTTTGAGAGAGTTCAACCTTGAAATAGTGCTACTTTTACACACACACGGAGACATCATTGTGGAGGGGGCGTGTACCAACGTCTACCACCGAAGTCACGCTGACGTCACTTCCGTAAACAAGCCGAGGATCCGGTTTCACTTGTCTGTGAAAACTTTCGTCTCCATGTTGTTATAGATTAGGAGAAGCGGGTGGCGGGTCTAAATCATATTGCGGACCTTAACCTGACCAGTGCGATAGATCAAAGTCAGTGTAAGCTGCGCATATTGGACTTCATTTTCCGCGATGATAGTCAGTTCTCCGACAGCGACCCAGAGAACGACAGAGATGCTGAAACCGATACAGAACTTGGGAGAAGATTTCCAACAGCGGATTTCAAACTGAATGTGACGATGAAACAGAATATTTTCAAGAACCACCGGAGGAGACCAATGACACACCCGTTGTTGTTACAACCGAAGAAGTTGATGACGTGAAGTGGGTTGAGGTTGGTGATGCAGATTATGAACAAGTAGCAATGCACAAGATTCTCAAATTTACCTGCAAATGCAGTGGGGAAAAAAAAAGAGGCCCCAAACAGGCTCTGAGTGTAACTGGGATAGGGTTAACCAACATAATGACTCCAACAACTTTGAAGATATTTGACATACGCACATTAATACATTAATCGATGCTCCAAGGCTGATATACAAAGACTCCTATTATTGATTCTCTACGTTTTGTTGTGTTTTTACATTTTCAAACTCCTAAATAATTCCTCTTTCATAAAACATGTACTGTATATTCTTACTGTAAAAAAAATAAAAAATAAAAAAAATAAAAAAAGCCTTTTTAAAAAAAAAGGTTGTGTGTCGATGACGCTGTTCAACATTCCCTCAAATTACAAGAACAATGCAGAGATTGCCCCACTCAGCAGGGTGTCAAGACTCATTCAACAGGGTGTCAAGTGGCCATGTGGCTGTGTTGGTCCTCCAACCATTTGCTTTCTGGGAGCTGGCTGAATAAAGCCAAGTGTGGGGGAAAACTTTGAAGGTGATTATCTCAGAATCAGTTTGCCACACCCTTGTCATTAACAAGTCATGGCTTTAAAAATATTTGCTTGATTTACACAAGTGACACCTTGTTGTGAAGCGGATTCTTCACTTCCAAATGATGCCGAAAAAAAGTCAAAAACCACCAAATGAACCTTAAGTCTGCAATGGGTCACATACGTCGTGGGACCAGTTTTGGGGAAGTGGCTCCTACCTGCGACCGTCCTGGGAACCGCGGCCGTAGCGATCTGGGAAGCGGCCTCCTCCTCCACCTCCACCACCGCCTCCTCCTCCGCCTCCCCCACCTCCTCCGCTTCCCCGGCCTCGGCCCCCGCGGAGCCGCACGCGGGCATGCTCGATGGTCACCCTAAGGAAAATACAGGAAGAAAATAATGTATCATCTTCATTTTGTTAACAGCATCTACTATGGATGCACTGACACCCTATAACGTTATTTGATATTGCCCTGCTTGAATCGGGCTGAAATAGAATCGCATTACAGAGTCTACCTTTAAGGTATTGCTTTTTGTACTGTCCACATGGCACAACTTGCGAGGCACAAATCCAGCCATTTAACCAGTCCCAACCAATCACTGGGGCACAAAATATAACACCTTTTGGCCCACGGTGGTCACTATAATAAGCACTTTCAGTCTAATGCCGAGCTCAGACACTCGCCGACAGGTTTTTGGAGATCGCCGAGCAAAGCTTTAGATCGTAAAATCATAGCGCACTCCCGTGAGTGACGAGCGTGGGGTGTGAACTGCTCACAACGCGATCCATCTGCCCGCCTAGCACTCGCAGACGCCGGTGAGAAATTAAGCAGGTTTAGACAGGCAGACGCGGAGTGACGGGGGGAGTCGAGAAGGAGAGACGGGAGTGCATGGAGCAGCACCCAGGAACACACAAGGTACCTATTTTCCTTTTCTTCTCTAGGTTTTTAATATATATTTATTTGTTATTTAAAATTCTGCTTTTATTGTTTTTTGTTGTTATCAGTGATCAAGAATCGTATAAAAAAATAATAATCCTGTCACGGTAACACATCGTTTCCAGTGTCACTTTTTGCATGTGTTTTTGTGACAAAATGTAGTTTGGAGACCTGACAGCCTCATCTGGGATTCCTCCCGGTGAGAGGTCTTGTAATGTGTGACCCCCCTGTAGCCGATCAGTCATGTAGTGTGAAACCATGACAAACGACTTCAAGTTTCCGGATCACAAGACAGAGAGTTGTGTGGTGTGAACAGTACTGCGATCTGCCTGTTGCAAGTCGTGTATCTTGACCATGGCACAAGGCTCATTGCTTCCATCCAGGTCGATCTAGAGAAGTGCAAGGTGTTAAAATAGCTGAACATACTGTGCACAATGTCACTTCTTTTGTTCATTCTTTCTCATTTAGCAGAACCCAATCCATTTCTGCCATGGAGCTATATTCATTATTACAGATCCTATTCTCACTGAAGATGGCTGGCGCTCAGAAAACGTGAAACCCCCAGACATCAAAGTTGAAAGATAAGTTTGACATGTTCCAAAACTAGGAAACGCATAAAAAATAAAATAAAAATAAAAAGATCAATCTGCCAGATGGTGGCGCTATAACAAACACTTTTAGGTTCTGTCTAATCATTTCTGAACCGCTGGTCATTGAAACTAAATTCTTGCATCAGTATTCCCCTTAGTTTTCTGTATATTCAATAAATACATTATATATAAAAAAGGAAAAACACATGGTAAACCAATACCACACATGGTAAGCAAACACTTTACGACAATATTTTGCATCACAGTGCTTTGCGTTACTTGGCTGTGCATGGGAACAAGTGTAAACAAGGATGGCGCAACGGGGCGCTTTGGGACGTCACTCATGGGATGGATTATTACAACATTTGGCCGTCTGCTACCGCGCAGTGGCAACACAAGGTAAGGGTGAATTAAAGTTCACATCTTCAATTTTGAGGCATAAATGTATACCGTGAGCCCGGTGTTCCAGGGAAAGGCCTACGGCACAGAATGTGGCATATGTTGATACCGCGGTATAACGTTACGTCCGTCTACCCATGGATTCCTTGGGTCATGCCGAGTCTATTACGCTTAGCGACCCCAATTTGCTTCACAGTTTTCCCACCATTTTCAACCTCCTACCAATTTGGGCAAAATAAACAAAATGGCCGCCATCAGCCAATTAAATTGAATTTAATTTGAAGGTCATGTGCGTCTTCTATTAATCTGTCTAATGTGGGAGGAATCATCTATTGGGGGGCGCTATAGTGCAATCTTCGTTGCCTTTTGGCTGTGACTTCTACACTACTTTATGTAGAAAAATAAAATCATTCCCTGGATTCCTTAAAAAATATTATCCTAAAGTTCTCTTCATTTGCTCTTTAGTTGATCCCTTGCTACCATTGGTGCAATTGCTGCGACTTGAGCTGGAGCCCGTGCATTGCCGCCTGCAGCTTTATTTACTACGATATTTCCCAAATAATTCGACCGTGTTGAGCGGTGGAGCGGCCTACCTCTCGTTGCAGAGCTCTTTGCCGTCCAGCTCATACACTGCATCCTCTGCATCCCTGGGGTCGTCAAACTCCTGCAAAACACACCATCGCAGCGCTAAGGAGTAGGAAACACGAAGCCCTCCATGTTGGATCCCCGTCCCCGGGAATGAATGGAGCGCTGAGCGGACTCACCACAAAGCCGAAGCCCCTCTTTAGGTCGATGTCTCGGATCCGGCCGTAGCCCTTGAAGAACCTCTCCACGTCCTTCTCCCTGGCCGAGGGGTTCAGGCGGCCGATGAAGATCCGACAGCCGCTCATTCTACAACAAATACAAGCTCCCATTTATCCAGAAAACAAAACGCATTGTGCCGTCTCCGCCGTCTTCCTCGACACGCGGACGCGGCCTTGCGGTGCTATTTCTCCCGCACTACGGACGACCAAAGGTCCATTGTCCACGTATTAAGCCGCATCGTGCATTTTAGTTGTGGTTGGTATCTGATAGAGCGGTTTCCTTGCAGTAATCTTACCTTTAGGCTTTCCAGAAAACCGTAGCTGTACCTAAACCGTGACTTGTGAGCGGAGCAAAATGGAGTCAGTTTACTTTTCGTTCTAAAAGGCGTCAGAAAAGCAGCGTCTTGTGCTGACGCGATACGGCCGCTAGGTGTCGCCCCGCCACAAGGTTATGACAGTGAGGCTTATATGTTTTTTTTGATTTTTTTATTTGATTTTATTTATTTATTTTAATTTAAAAAAAATACATGCAATGATTTCATCCTTATCTGGTTTTATTATATATTTACATTATTTAATTACAATATAAATATATTTATATATATGGGATGGAGAAATATGATACTAGTTCTTGTACAACAGCGGATGGCCTAGTGGAAGGAAATTTGTATTTCTGCATTTCCCAATCTATTTATTATGTCTATTTTATTCATATATATTTATATAGTAAAAGTATATTTTCTTATTTATATTTTTATATGCGAGTGTAATTTTCCTTGATCTATATGCACTGCATTTCTTGTGTCTGCGTGTATAAATCTATCCATCTCTCTATATATATATATATATATATATATATATATATATATATATATATATATATATATACACACACACACACACACACACACGCGCACACGCACACGCACACACACACGCACTTTTTTTATAGAGATCTTTTTTTAGCCGTATCTTTGCCTGGTTATATTTGTGCAAGTGCAATGTTTACAAATTGCTGTCCGTATTTTCGTTTATCTACAATTATTGTACTCATATTGTTTTTACTTATATTAATTATATTCTTATTTTTGTTTTCCAATTGCTTTGGCAATGTAAACATGTTTCCCATGCCAAAAAAACCCTTTGAACTGAAAATATAAATGAATTTCTTTTGCGAGAGGGTGACATCTAGTGGCCGAATAAAGACACTATTACGACCGAGCTGCACGGTAATGTGTCGCTACTGTATATTGCAACAAAAATAAGTCTCTTTTATTGTTTAAAAGCGGAATTGGGCTCCTGGTGGATGTTTGTGGAAGTTATAATATGGTGATGATATGGGTTGTGTTCATTTTTGTAGTGGCTGTGACCCATTTCCTAGAAGTCGCATTGGACTGGAAGTCGGCCAAAATGTTATAAGAACAATGTCCAAAACTATTTTCTCAAGAATCATGACAAGCCAGGATACGCCCCAACAGCACATCCAAAAAGTCGGTGGAAGTGTGACGGATGTTTTATTTCCAGAAACCATTTTCAGTTATACCCGGCATTGAATAAACAAACTCTGATCGGCCACACATTAAAAGAAAGCTTTAATAAGAAAGTTATATACACACTGTAAAATTAAATTAAACTTTATACAAATATTAAATTACTATATCGACACCCACTGCATGTACAGAGGAAGAAACCAAAGCAAAAATTTAAAAAAAGCAGTGAAACAGAATGAAACGTAACTTTTTTTTCTATTATTATTATTATTATTATTATTATTATTATTATTATTTGTCGGGGGGAAGCAACACCGTACAACGGTGGTTCTGGCCACAGAGATTCGAGCGTTTTTTTTGTCTTAATCCCGAAACCTTTTCAAACGCCTTGTAGCAAAAGTAAAAACAAAGGGACAGATGCTGGAGAGGGGACGGGACTTTTTTTTTTTGCCCTGTTCTGAACAAATCCAACTGTAAAAAATTGACTCAACAAAAACAAAATCCACTCGCTGATACACAAACAAGACCAGTTTATGCATAGAAAAAGAAATAAGTAAGGCCATTGGGAACACAGAAGACGCCGCGTCATTTCACCGCAAAACAAAATATAAAACAAAATAAAATACTTGGCTTGAGCCCATTTCACACCTAACAAAGGACAAACGACAACAACAAACCGAAAGCCCATTCATTCCTATGGAGAGTTGGACGCTGCACGCGAAAGGCTACGATGCGCTGCGGTGCGGAGCTTCTGCGTGCGGCCGAGGCTCCGGGACGCGTTCACATTTTTCAATTCATGCGACAAGTTTCGGTCTGACAGTACGACCGGAAATTGACGTCAGGCAAATTTTCCCTGACATGATTTTGCGACGTGAAACCCAGACACATTTCATCCGACAGCCACTCGGGGGAGGATCCCACTTTCGCATTTGGTGTGAACCACACTTAACGATTCAAAGCCTGAGGCTTGTTGCCTCAAAGTCTAAGGCAACATCCCCTGCATTAATGTAGCCACGACGAGGACAAACATAAATTAAAACTTTAATAACCTGTGGTTTTTGTTGTTTTCTTTTCTTCCGCCGAGTTTAAATAGAATTCCATGCATCTGGCCAAAGTCAAGCTGTTTTCAGGGTGACCAGTTCCAATGAGGGGTCATTTTAAAAAAATGTAAAGAGAGTGACTGAATGACACAACATGAATGGTTCTCTTGGTATCAGAAGGGAAAGGGGGGCGGGAAGGGGGTTCTTTACTGCAACCAGCTGCGGTAGTGTCAACGACAAAAAAACAAAATGTGGATTCCCAAGTTCCCGCCCGACGCAGAAATGTTCTGATATTTTGTCGGTGGATGAATAATACACACACGGTGTACCAGACCTCATAGATTCCTTGTAGGATGACTTAGTCAGAGGCGGGAGAGAGGTTTTTTTTCCATCCACAAAACGTGGCCCGACAGGTCGTCCGTCGTAAATTCAGTTCCTGGATCGGGGAAACAAAAAGCTTCTGCACCGGCATGCTCATCCTCATTCTTCCTCTCTTTCTCTCTCTGCTTTTCTCTCGACCAAGTGGCGCACATAGATAAAGATGGACATATGGGGACACACACACACACACACACGTATCAAAAAAGCAGACCAAGCGGAGCTGCATGCCAAACAATAAATAAAGAGCAAACGCATTCAAAAAGTCAACCCCACTCACACACGGTAATTGACATGTTCTAAGACCCCCACAAACCTTAAGACCCCCAAAACACATCCCGTTTTGTTGTGTAATGAAGAATCCAAACTCTGATCTAGGTTGTTCTTTGGTCGTCGGAAGTGAAGAACGGGGAAGCGGTGTCTATTTTTAAACATGGCTGTCCTGTTTTCTGCTCTTTTCTTTTTTTTGTGACGTGACGTGTCGGGAAACTGGATTCCAGATTCAGGGATTCGCTGAGGCCTCGTCATGTTTCCATCCATGCATCCAGCCATCACCAGAGCGAGGGCCAGGGAGGTGACGGAGAAACGACATGCAGCATTCACAGGATGGGAAAGATCCAAAATCAACCCAAAATAAACAGAAGAGAAAGAAAAAATGTTGAAAGAAAAGAAAGAAAAAAAACCAAAACACGTTTTCATGTCTGCGGTGATATAGGATTAACCTGTAGCCTTGTTTTGGGGGACGACGACGTGATGCATAGCCAAAAAAGCACACGACTTGTACACGTTGCTTCGCGCGCGCGCACACACACACACACACACACACACACAGACAGACAGACAGACAGACAGGACAGAAGGGGGTGGAGGTGTGTGTGTGTGATTAGCAGTCTTTGCTGTGCACGGGTGTAGAGACGGCAGGGGGGCAGGGTCTGTGGTCAGGGGGGTGTAGACAGCTGCAGCCGGGCCTCCCTAAGAGAGGTCGGGAGATGGGAACGCCGCCGCTGCAACGCAGGGCTTCATGCTTCCTTCAAGAGGGGAATATCTGCAATGGCAAAATGGAGACACGGCAGATTAGAATCTGAATCAGTTTCTTTACATATAGGTTCTCCTCACGTAACCACCGAGTTCCATTTCTCCAAACAGGTCATTGAGCGAATTGGTCTTTAAGCGAGTGTGTTATTTCACGGTAAGGGGGCGTGGCCATTGCGAACGCTAGTGTAGTGAATGCTGACAGACTGCGGGAACGACACTGAGACTGAGAACGGTGATGAGATCAGATGTATGCAGTATATATAGTATATATTGTGTATATAGTATATATAGTGTATATAGTTTATATAGTATATATAGTGTATATAGTATATATAGTGTATATAGTGTATACAATGTATAAAGTGTATGTAGTGTACATAGTGTATATATAGTGTATATATAGTATATATAGTGTATATAGTGTATACAATGTATAAAGTGTATGTAGTGTACATAGTGTATATATAGTGTATATATAGTATATATAGTGTATATAGTGTATACAATGTATATAGTGTATAAAGTTTATATAGTATATATAGTGTATAAAGTATATAAAGGGTGATGTGCAATGAGAGGCTTGACGCTGAGACGCTGCGCAGGCAGCGTACAATACAGACTGGTTAGAGAGCTGGTCCTAAGTCCGAACGGTCATTAAACAGGTAGGTCGTTAAGTGAGGACTACCTGAACCAGGTATTTGTTCTGGTGAGGTCATCTATTTAGAATAAAAAAATAAAAACATTAAAAAATACATTTATAAGACAAAAACATTAATTAAAGAAAACAAAATAAAAAGTGAAGTAAAAAATAAAACAAGAATACATACAAATAGCAAAAAAAAAAAGAGTTTTGAAACTCAACATTTTTCAAAATGTTCTTTTTTCTTTTGTATTGTAATTCTGTGATTTAAGTCAAGATAGGATAAGATCACTTTACATGAACACTTTATTTATGGCCCGGGCTTGGGAAATTCTGGAACTATGCATTAATTCCATATATCCGCCCAAACCCAAGGAGGTTGAAGGGCTTTAAAAGCAAACACAAAAACATAAGCAGTGAAGAGAGTTCAACCAACAGATACGGATATATTTAATGGGAGAATTCTCAGAAATTTCACACAATACGGATTGATATTCTGAACTCAGATCCCACGTAAAAGATTCTAACTGCGATCCGTAATTCCTAAGTTCATGCTAAATGATGTTGAGGGTGAGACATTTGGACCTTACCGTCGGAGAAGTCGTCTCCGGAGGCGACGGAGAGCAGGCTGTGCTGGTCGCTGCTGTCAGAGTCTCTGCGGAGAGGGAGGGGCAAGGGGGCCGCGCAGGCGCCCCGGGTTTCCCGTCGGGCCCATGATGACGACGACGAGGTGGAGGACGGAGGCGCTGGGTGGACCAGCACCATCTCGGCGTGGCGACGGGCCGAGGCGGAGGAGGAAGAGGAGTAAGAGGAAGATGAGGAGGTGGACGGGAGGCAGAAGTCTAAGTCTCTGTGCTGCTGCTGCTGCTGCTGGTGGTGGTGGCTGTGTTGGTGGTGGTGGTGTCGGGTTCGGCTGGGGCCGCCACCGCCGTGGGCCCCCTGCGGCGGGCCCTCGGATAACACAATGGGGATTCTGGAACCACGGGGCACCCTGGACGCCTCTGACGGGGGCGGGGGAGGCGGAGGAGGGGGAGGGGAGGGACAGGCAGCGCCTCCCTCAAGGCCGTCGCCGCCTCCGCTGCCGTAGACGGCCTCCTCGTAGGAGGGCAGCGCCACCTGGACGCCCTCCACCATGATGGAGCATGACTGGCCCGACACGCCCTGCTCCCTCCTGGAGAAAGAGGAGAGAGCGAGAGCGAGAGCGAGTTTTAATGGTGTGCCACCTGGTAGAGGGAGGTGATTAGAGTCGTTTGTGTAATCTCCTTGATGGCCAGGCTCCCGCTGGGCCCTGCTGCGCATTCCAACCCAAGGTTGATCAGCGTCTGATCTTATCGTTACTGGCCTTTGATCAAGATGGCCGCCTCTCCACCCCAATCTTAAGCGAATAGGCGCCGGTTTAACCACTTGGAACGGCATTCTTTCGTTTGCGTTTTTCGTCGGGTTTCGCTCACTATGCCTGAGCGGGAAGACGACTCTACCTGCCTGCACGCACACCACTGATTTGCATACAGCGGCTGAACAGTGTGAAGCCAAGATTCCTGAGTGTGAGTGAGTGAGTGTGGTGGGTGTGGTGTGTGTGTGTGTGTGTGTGTGTGTGTGTGTGTGTGTGTGTGTGTGTGTGTGTACATCTCAAATTTACATTTCTGGTCGGGATTAAAATCCGGGTTCAGTAAATGCTACGGAGAGATGGACAATAGCAGCTACAATCTAAATACAATTTAAAATTAAGTCTGTGTGTGTGTTTGTGTCTCACCTGCTGTGATGGAAGGACTTGAGCTTGGGCTGCAGCAGGACGAACAGCACCACCAGCAGCAGGATGAGCACTACGGAGCTCGCTGTGGATGCCACAATGGACAACGCCGGCATGCCCAGCGGAGAGCTAGGCTCCTTGTCTGGAGACAGAGAGAGAGAGAGAGAGAGCGAGAGAGAGAGAAAGTAGGGATAGGTCAGGACAAAGATTAACGAACATCCATGTCTTGTTTCAACAAGTTGAGGAAGACTTGTGGTGAAGACCGTGGTGAAGAACCTTTTCAAACTCACTCAGTAGGCAGTTATATTGTATTAACGCTGCTCAAACAAATCTATTTTCTTCCTCCCAACCACAAGTGGGGAAAAAAATTATGCCAGCAGGGTGACAGGCAATTTACAAAACAACTAGCCTCCTTGATACCGCTGAAGTGAGATGAACTCTGCCTTCTGTAATGCAGTCAAGAAAAAGCACCAAAAGCGATTGGTACTCCTAGCGTAACAAGTGAATATTTCTCGCCTGGTTTTTAGGTTTGCTTAATGTCTCAGTCCCTCCAGGAAATCCAGATTCTGCAAACCCAATAATGATAATACATAACCTCTGTGATATTTGCAAGACTGTGCGATTTGGCTAAATTGCAGAGACCCATTAAACGGTCAAATCAATGGACCGCTTAAAATCGCACCACAACCCGCCCTCCCCTTCCCCTGAGGTGACAGCGCTTTGAATTTAAGGTTTATTTTGTAGAGTTATGACTTGAACTCAAACTTGAGTAGAAAAAATAAAAGATGAGTACTAAGCTATTTCCAGTTGTTTATTGAATTGCAGAATGTTTATAATTTTAGACTACATTGGTTTAGTCTAAAATAGTTAAAAAAAAGAAAAATATATATTTTATTATTCCTGCAATTTTCCAGCAAAGAAGCCCATGAAACTTTGCAAATTGCATCGCATGTTTTGAGAAGAGCCACTGAAGCTCTCTTGGTCGCAACAATCACAAAAACATTCCACACATACAGTACATATTAGACCACAAGCCAAAATGACTTCTTATGATGGAACATTCTTAAAAATGTGCATTCAGGGAAAATACTCACACACACACACACACACACACACACACACACACACACACACACACACACACACACACACACACACACACACACACACACACACACACACACACACACACACACACACACACACACCTTGGCTGAGGCGGCAGCTGATTTGCATGGGAGCGTCCCACTCCCCGTTCTGGCAAGTGAGGAACTTGTAGTCGCCCTTGAGCGCGTAGCCCTCGTCGCAGAAGTACTCGATGACTGTCTTCTGGGTGAGCCGGTGGCAGGGCGACGGGTGGCAGCGGTAGCCCCCGTTCTCGGGCTCCGTTGGGGGCAGACACACTGCGGGAGGAGGGGGCTTTAGAATCCTTTTTCATTGGCTTGTGTAGGTGTGTGTACAGGGGTGATGTTATTCTGGGCTGGCATTAAAAAATGAAATTCAAGGACTTTCAAGTACTTTTAACTTAGTACTCAAAAAACCCAGGTAAACCAAGTAATTTTTGTGTAAAAACTGTATTATATTAATATATCATATAATAAATTATCAAGGCGATCTAGCTCAGCTAGGAGATGTGTACGAGCGACTGTGCTTTGTGCTCACTGAACGAGTCTCTCGCTGCAGCGGCTCTCAGGATGTCAGGTTTCAGCGCCTTCAGCGGACACGCCCCCAGCGTGAGCAGAGGGGACTGCGTTTTTTTTCCACGATTTTGAAACCTAATTTTATATACTTGCTGATTTTTTTTAAAAATTCAAATTTAGCTGGGTGGTTAATAACACATTTTTCTGTGGTGTGACAAACTCAGAACACACATTTCTTTTTGCTTTACAGAGACTTTAAAAGCCTGAGGATGAAACTTAAACACTTAGCACCTCAACGACCTGGTAAGAACCCTGTGTGTAGGTGTGTGCGCGCTCACCATTGCTACGGAGGCAGCGTGGCGGCTGGTGGGACCAGGCACCCGAGGCGGTGCAGGTGACGGTGGTGGGCCCGTCTACAGTGTAGCCCGCATCGCAGCCGTAGGTCAGCAGGGTGCCGGGCGGAAAGGAGCCCCGGTTGGCCTCTGTCTGGTTTACTAGGTCGCCGTGCGGAACGCCATCCGGCCGCGGACATCCTGGGGGCAAGGAATCGGGGTTGAAAACTAATGTTGCGTTTCTGTAAAATTAGTCGTTTATTAGGCTGGTGTTGGGAAGGATGTGACCAGTCAATTTGGATACAAAAAGGAACACAATTTGTCTCAATATGGTTGTGATCCGAGTTCTATGAGATAGCTATGATTGTATATCGCTCATATTGACATACTATACATTGTGAGAATTACCAACTTTTCACTGTACCAAAATGTTTTAATTTGATTCATCTGTGACTATGATGGTATTTAAAGAAGAAAATGGTTGAATAACTTCCAAACAAATAAAATAAGATAAGATAAGATAGTACTTTGATCCCCTGAAGAGGAAATTCAGGCATTGCAGCAGCTCAATGGAGAAGCATGAAGTGCAGAGTATGAGGAGGAGAATGTACCCTAAATCCACAATGTAGTGGCGATAGTGGCGCCGCCCCTTGTGGTCGCCTGCGCCAGCGCCGACTTTTGCACATTTTAGTGTTTTTTACGTTTTTTATCATAATGTCCGCCAAAAAAGCATCGTCAGTTATATCTTATGGCCGCCATGCACTCGTGGATATAAAAGCTTCCCTAAACGAAGAACTTTGGGACTTTCTATCTGTGGAAGTAGAGTGGCCTACTGAAATTCTACGCGCGAACACGCTCAACAACAACAACAAAAATGGAGCCGCTGTTCCACAAGCCGGCCCACGGAGGAAGCACCGTGGTAAATGAGGCGGCATTCGGGTCAGAATGAGGACACAACCTTACTGTCTACCTCTGCCAATCATCCTTCTTGCCAACGTTCAGTCTCCGGAGAACAAGATGGATGAACTTCGAGCGAGGATTAAATTCCAACGAGACACAAGGAACTGTTGCGTCCTCTGCCTGACGGAGACATGGTTGAACCCACTGGTGCCGGATGAAGCCATCCGTCCAGCCGAGTCCTTCTCCGTGTTCCGCGGCGACAGATCTACCAACACATCACGTGTGCCACCAGGGGAGATAGAACTTTGGACCATTGTTACACACCTTACAAGAACAGATACAAGACCGTCTCGCTCCCTGCTTTCGGGAAATCTGACCACGCCACAATCTCGCTGGTTCCCGTTGACGTAGCCCTCTGATCGTGCGAGAACTGGTGGTGACGAGGGAAGTGAAGCGGTGGACGGACTAATCAGAGGCTGCGCCTCAGGACGCACTTGCTGACGTAGACTGGGACATGATCCAATCAAGTTCAAGTGACGTCAGCGAGTTAACGGCAGAGCGGTGAGCTTTGTGGCTACGTTAGCGGACAGCATCGCTCCCACCTGAACGTCAGCAAAACTAAGGAGCTGATTGTGGACTTTAGGCGAGGATTACAATCGAGGACGCACACACCCTTGGTGATTAATGGGACTTCTGTTGACAGGGTGAGCAGCTTCAAGTACCTGGGAGTCCACATCACAGAGGATTTAAGATGGACTTTACAAACAGACACTCTGGTGAGAAAGGCGAGGCAGCGTCTTTACCACCTCAGGCTGAGGAAATTCCGGGTCTCGGTGAGGATCCTCAAGTCCTTCTCCTGTGGAGCAGTGGAGAGCCTCCTGACAGTCAACATCACTGCCCGGTTTGGGAACTGTACTGCACAGGACAGGTGGGCCCTGCAGACGGTGGTGAGTTCAGCTGAACGTACCACTGGAACTACCCTCCCCTCCTTGCAGGACTTATACATCAGGAGGTGTAGTAGCAGAGCCTGCAGGATCATGAAGGATCCTCATCACCCCAACATCACCCTGTTTCAGCTGCTGCGGTCAGGCAAGCGCCTCCGCAGTCACACAACGAGAACAGAGAGACTGAGACTGAGTTTTTTTCCCGCAAGCCATAAGAACTGTCAATGCTGACCTCACCAGGGGTCCTCACTGAGCCACACACATAGGCTCCACTACCTTACTGTACTGTATGTAGCATACTGTACCGCATACTGTGTCACTGCTCTCGGTTGTTCGGTGTTACTGTATTGCTGCGCCGTACTGTTGTATACTGTGCTGTATTATCCCACAAACACTACCTCACTTTATTTACATGCCACTTTAATGCACATATCTGTATTTACATAATTGCCTATTCCATATACATAAATCTATCCCATATACGTAAGCCGATTCCCTTTATCTATATATTCTATTCTATAAGTATTCACCTTACTGTATACATTTTAGGAATCAGTTAGTTGGTCTAGTAGAAAGAAATTCTCTTAGGTAGCTACTGTGTTCTGTCTAGGACATATTGTGTGTAATCACCGGGTGCGTTGCATTACATTTCACTGCATATATGTATGAAAGTATGTATATGTATGTGACGAATAAACCTCTTGAATCTTGAATGTATACATACTAATAAGCAGTCTAACAGTTAAAAATAATATAAGTAATACAGTAATAATGCTAATAGTAAACAACTCAAGAATATATAGCATAATTATTTCAATGAAATGCAAGAGAAAAGTTGTTATTATTATTATTATTATTACTATTTTTTTTCTTTTTCTATTTCTATTTTTTTTCTGCAAAGTATTAGCATGGAAATATCTAACAGCAATTCCAGCAGCAAATAATTGATTCAGAAATTGAATTGATCTTCTTTTTTCACTGAGAACCAACTATCCTTGATGAGCGTTTTAAAACGAAGGTGTTAAAACTGCAGACTGTCGGAACCTATATTTTATTATTATTATTATTGTTATTATTATTATTATTATAACTAATAATAATAAAAATAATTAAAGCTGCAAGCAGCGATGGCCGGGTCCTCGATATGCAAGTGTTGGAGCATGTATATGACCAAAAAGTGACAAAAAAGTCACGTAATCAGTGCCTTTTTACGAACATCAAATTGAACGTTTTGCCACGCCCACACCATGTGACAAAAACTCGATCTTTTAACAACTCTGAATCGTGAAGGTGTCTTGTGGACACGCAAAGTTTGAAGTCGATCAGATAAATCGCCTCGGAGGAGTTCACGAAAGTACAAAGCATAAAAATGACCAAAATCTGGCCAAAATGTTACCTTTAATTAAATATGGCCGACTTCCTATTGGCTTAAAGGTCATGGCGCCAATATAATCTGTTTTAAGGCTAGCGATGTAACATATGTATACCGAATTTTGTGAGTTTTCGTGGAAGAAAGTTAACAGGTTTGATGTTTAATTTTTTTTTAGGGGGCGCTAGAGAGCCATTTTGCCACACCCATGCACGGGACCGATAGAATATCAAATGCCACACCGGTGCAGATGAGTGTGCAAAGTTTTGTGAGTTTTCGAGTATCTTAAGGGCCCCAAAAAGCCGACTCAAAAAGGCTGAAGAAGAACAAAAGGAATAAACGGAGCAATAACAATAAGTTCTTGGCCCACATGCTGTGGGTTCAGACCCCAATAATACAGACTAGCGTTAGTGGGTGGCTCCAGACATCCTAATTCTGTATTCACAAGGGCCTTTCTCAGTGTTTACCTGCCCTAAGGAAAAGTCCTTGAGCGATTTGCATAAAAAAAACTAACAAAACTAACACACAAATCTCCAATGAATCCCAATTAAATTTCAACTTTGGACACTGGATTCTGTATTTTTCCACTGATCTTCGCCGTGTCTTTTCGATAGTAGCTACTGGCCAAATAAAAAACAAAACAGACAAAAAACAACAAGGGTGTCAAAGTGTCATGGGGGACAGATGGGGCTTACGCGTACAGGCTCTGAGGTATCGCCGAGTAGAGTGGGCGCGTGGAATGGAGGAAGCGAGTGTCACGTACCACGTGCCTTCTCGCCCTGCGTCAGGGTGATAAGGTTCGTGGTGGTAGTGGGGTTGGAAAAAAAAAAAAACGCTTGTGTTTTGGATGGCAGATGAAGATGCCAAAGTGAGCGTCATAGTCCCTCTCCCATTATCTCCCGCTCCCATCGGCGTGATGGGCGATGGCGGGATCTCTCGCCGCCATCTTTGGCCGCGTTTGTTTACAATCTCCCGACGACAGACCGCAGCTCAAGGCGGCGGTCCCCCAAACTTCATGACACTTTGATTACACTTTCCACGCGCTGCGTCTATGACATTGCAATGTCATGACATGCAGTGTTTCTCTGGCTGTGTGTGTGTGTGTGAGAGCACCGTACGGGAGCAGATTAAGATTGAACTTGTGCCAGGGAACTCCCACAGTGCGCCCTCTCCCTTCCCCCGCTCCAAGCCCATGCGTCGCTTTGCGCTCTCTCTCCTCACACACACACGCACACACACACACACGCGCACACACACGCACACACACACACACACACACACACACACACACACACACACACACACACACACACACACACACACACACCTCGGTCAAGAGCAGCCTGTCCTAAACCCATGCAGCTCTGACATAATATTGCACCACCTGTGCAAACAGAGAGGCGGACCCTCTCTGCTCTGTATTATCAATCTCACAGTCGTTCAGCGTTCGGTTTTTGCTCCGAGATGCCCGTAGTCTGTATTCGACGCCAAAATATGGATTCAAATACTTCCTCTGAATTAGGCTCGCACTGGCCAAGTACTAGCGTCACGTTTTATTCTTGTTTGTATCTTTTTTGGGTTGGCTGTATGGATGGAGAAGTACTTCTAAGGGTCAAACCAGGACCGGATGAAGAAAATTAGAACGAAGACCTTCAACATTGATGAAGTTTTGGTTGTCAAATAAGACATAAGGTATAAGGAAGGGCACTGTATTTTTCCCGTGCACAAACAGGAACACTGATGTATAGACACACGCACACGCTTGAAACTGGGTTCTTGCTTAAATGAGTCAATAGTAGGGCTTGGCTTTGTTAAAAAAAAGAAAAATACAATATCAGAACCCTTAAAGTGATACCAATACTAATACAGTACTTCATTCGATGCTTTTTTTTCTACTATACCCATCATGTGAATGGAGGCATTCAGTTGTGTAAAGTGCCACCACTCCTCCCCATCCAATGGTTTTTACACAAATACACTTTGAAAGTATTCAAATTATTGAATTATTGATTAAATAACTGTACAGAACTGTACAATGAAGTATTTGGTCATTTTAAAGAAATATCCAGTACAGAAACCTATTTCACTGTTCATAGGGACACACCTGTCTGTTTTTTGAAGAAAGACTTGAAAAAACCTATCCTTTAATAGACAGTTGTAGCTGTTGCTGAGGAAGTGCGCCAATCACACGTCGCATTAAATTGAAGAATGCTTGTGGTGACTGGCTGCGAGCAAAACCATACAAGTAGTCTTTTTGTGCATTGCACTGCTGCCTCACAGCAAGAAGGTCCTGGGTTCGATTCTCGCCTGGGGCGCTGTTGCCACTGTGCTCCGGGCAGGTTATCTCCCAAATGGGAGCCTTTCTGTTTGGAGTTTGCATGTTCTCCCCGTGCTCACATGGGGTTTCCTCCACCTAACGTCAGTAAGGACCCCCACCAAAAACATGCGCACGTCATCGTCTGACCAGCGGTGAACATTTGTCACCAGGTCCCCGGGCGTGTCCACGAATGCTGCCCACTGCTCCTGGCTGCGCCCCCGGAGGAAGGACAAGCCAAGGATGGGTTAAATGCAGAGGCCTCATTTCACCGGCCACCATCCAAAAGCATGTGCGTGTGTGTGTGTGCGTGCATGTGTTGTAGTGTGGTGTGCTGTGTGACAATTAAAGATTCTTCTTCTTCTCAATCTATGTATAGAATCCTTTCTCAAGCTCATATCTCAATTAATTTGTGAGATGCTGCCGAATACCCAGCCCCATGAATGGATAGAAATGGACTCCATTACACATAAGCACGGTCATGCACGCTTTCCTTCTCCACACACACGGCGATTGCTGCACATGGAAGGCAGACTCCGGCGGTACAGATGACATTTGACACTGTGACCTGAGCGGAGCGCTTCCCTTGAAGCTCCCCGGGAGGAGCGGGTGCTAATGGGGTGGTGCGGGTGATGAATAGCTGTGAGACAGCGAGGGGGGGCAAATGTGCCTCGGGGGGCTCTTGACAGGCGGCGCTGCTACAAGAGTCTCCGCCGGCCACTTTAATGAGCTTTTGTGGTTTGGACCTCAGGGGCCAATAGGAAAACTAAAGATGACAGATGAAAGTTAATGGAATCCATCAGCACCTTTTTTGGTACCGAGGGGCCTCGTCATGGGACTGCGCACGCACGCACGCGCACGCACACACACACACACACACACACACACACACACACACACACACACACACACACACACACACACACACACACACACACACACACACACACACACACACACACACACACACACACACACACACACACACACACACACACACCTGGTAGATTGATCATGGCCCGATGAGGTTTTAACTGATCTGTAAATGCCTACACAAGATTTCTTCCATGGCAACGATGACCGCTAAGCCGTCACAGCCTGAATCCACCTCAGTTCCAAGACACCGCAGACGAGAACAAAAAATAAAAAAATAAAAACAACACCGAGAATAATTCAGACTCTCAGTCCTGCTTTTTGACAGGATTGTGCAGGATTGAGGCCGGAGAGACTGCAGCTCAACACGGCGGCTGCGAGGAAGCTTTGCCCTTTAAGTCTGCTTCTACAAAATTCTGTAAGGCGCCGAGGAGGAAGGAAGGAAGAGAGAGGGAGAACAAAAGAGGCGGAGAGATGACAGAAATGAAAAGTGGAGATAGAATCAAGAGAAGAGAGAATGAGAGAGAAAGTTGGTAACAGAGCAGCGAGTGGTTGGGGATCATGACATTTTCGGGGGCCAATTATCATCAACTGATGTTTGCCGTTTGCTGAAATTTAACTCTAAATGTGAGGAGTAGTTGATGGGGATTGTGTGTTTGTGTGTGTGTGTGTGTTTGGAGGGGTCCTCCATGTAAGGGAGAAGCTCTGTGCCAATAACAACACAGCAGTCGGCACCTGCGCTACATACCAGGCCTGTGTGTGTGAGTCTGTGTGTGTGTTTGGGCAAGCTGGGAGAAAGACATGGCGAGAGAGAGAGACGGCGAGAGAAACAGAGAGTGAAAGAGAAAGAGAGAGATCATTCTGGGGAAGATAAGCATAAACACGGTGCCTTCAGGTTATGACCCCCGGCGTCCGGAGCGCTTCAAAGATAAAAATAAACAGAGTGGAGCAGTCTTGAATGCCCTTTTCTTCAAAACCCTCAATAACAAATATATCCATCTCCTCTGATAAAGTAGGTTATAAGCGATGTAGGGTGTGAGGTTTGTTGTTTGTATGGATTCTGTCGCTCTGCTCGATAACAGGCGGGGGAATGAGTCACTGTCGCAAGCTGTTCTCCTACCATGCCGGCAATGACGTGCTCAAAGAAAAACATGTGAAAAGTGGTAATAAACGGCGTGATGCCTGGGGAAACCAGGTGGAAGGTGAGGGGAAATATGGAGTTAAGTGGGATGTTTGGAAGACAAAAAAAATAATAAAAATAAAAATAAAAACATGTTACACGTACAATGCAACATACCCCTGTCCATCCGTTTTCGGGAGCACAGGGAGTGACGGACGGAGCAGAAGAGTGCACTCATTCACGTGTGCACACAAAGATGTTGTATGCGGACGTATGCACTAGGCCAGTTGCGATAACTTATTTTGTTGTACGATATATTGTCCCAGAAATAATTGAGATAAGCAATATTGTCATTTTAAGACCATTTTTTGTCACTGATATAACGAAATAATAGCATAATTATGCACACCCTTTCAAATAGAAATGCACTTTTAATGATTAAGAATATTCAGACATTGTAATGAATTTAGAAATACATTTACGTCAGATTTTTTCAAACCTTAATACAGATTTGTAGATTGTAGTATTCTTTTGTTCAAAGCCATTTCCAAATATATATTTCTATAAGTTTCCATAAGGTTATAGATATAAAAAACAGATTGATGTGACGAGCAGCCGAAAGCAGCAAGTCGTTTTCATCGTAAATTCCCACGTGACTTGAACGCAGCATACAGTGGCAGAGAGTCCATCGTTGATTCTAGCGTAGATAAAACACAGCCAAAACTCCAAAAGATAAGAAGGAGATTTTGGAGTTTTGGAGGATTCTTCTGTCGCTGATGTACTGTTTAGCTTTTGTTGCGTTGTTACTTGGAGTTGCGGTGTCACTACCCGGCACTGTAAAAAAAAGCGTTTTTTTTCCCGGCGCTGTGTAAACAAACACGCATGTAAACACAATGGACAATAATCAAGGTCAGAAAAATTATGTTATTATTATGTCATGTATGTCATGTAAATATCATACGATAAGTCGAGATAGTAATTATCACGACAGGCCTAGTATGCACGCAACAGTGAGGAAGCAGGTGGAGGATTGGAGGATTTGGATGTGGTGGCGCGAGTCTTATTTCTCATGCCAAGAATCCCAAAATAAGTACAATTGCCTTTTTATTTATATTCTACTTATATATTTCCTCACTCGCGCTTGCTTGGTGCCCATCACTGTTCCTTGGTGAGAGGGAGATGCTTTTCACACGCATGTTACATGAACGCCCACGGGCAACTTAGTTGGAGTGGCATAAAGCATGCGTTCTCCGTGATCCCGCATAAAGGTTCATCATTTCTCCAAAGAAAACAAATACAGAGTGTTTTTATTGTCCATGTTTTCTTGTAACTGAATGAAACCAAAAAAGCACCATGTGCAACCGTGCGTAAAGGGAACACTTCCCGTGATGCACTCTCTTACCCCCAACAACCCCCCCCCCAACAATGGCGATAATATTGTGTATCTCGATATATGGGCGGGACTGCATCGCAATATAAAATTTTGCCCAAGCCTAATGGGGTCTCCAGCAAAATGATTCACGGTCAAAGTCATCATTATTATTTCATTTCCAGGACCATGAGAGAATGTACACTAATGATTATTTGGATCATGGTTTCACTGTTATCTCCCTAACTATAGTATAGACAGATATGGAAGTTTGGATTAAATCATATCCAACAATAGGATAAAAATCTTATCAAATGGAGGGACCTCAATCTGGAAAAAGGTTAAAAATCATTGTACGTACACTCCTGGTTTAAAGTCACCCACCAATACTGTAATTGTGGAGCATGTTTGATCTGAAGGGTCAGCATAGCAGCATGGTGGTTCCCTCTGGTGGAAGTGGGGGGACGGGACAGTGCAGGGGCACGAATATTCCCCCCGCGGTAGGCAGAATGCTGGTTTTGACATCCGCCGCCTCGGGGCTACTCTGCCTCGGGGCTTAGGGTCACAGCGGGGGAGGCCGGGGTGTTAAAATCCTCTGAAATGCCTGGCTGTGAAGATCTCCCCCTGCCCATCTGTCAGCAGCGGCGCTTGATGACTACGGAGTGAAGGGTGAGGATGAGGAGCCGGGGGGAGGATGGGTGTGAGGAAAGGCGAGGCGAGCGCCTTGGCGCAAAATAGAACTTTAATTAGCCGCCATGAAAAGTCTAAAAAGTGCAGATCACGTTGTTTCACTGATAGCTGCCGCAGGACAATGACCGTGAGAGGTGATGGGTGTTTACCGGCAGAGGGAAAGGGGGTGGAATTGTATGTGCCTGTGACATGGCTTATGTTTGTGTACTTGGGGGCTTGTTTGTGTGTGTGTGTTTGTGTGTGTGTGTTGGGCGGATTAAGCTATAAAGATTGAAGGGGATGGTGTTTCCCCCCGGCCTGGTAAATATGTTTTCGGTTCTTTGTTGCCCTGCTCCTAAATCCATGTTGTTTTGGTTATTAAATTTAGGACGCAGTGACGGAGGGTGTTTTCGTGCTGTTTTTTTGGCATTTCCTCCTCGGCTATTCCTGGGGATTTTTAAGCCAAGCTGTCATTATTAGAGTGCAGTACTCGTACAGAATGGTGAAGCTTAGTGCAGGGCACCGAAGGAAGGATGAGAGGACGGCCACCACTGGAGAGTGGTTTAGTTAAAAAGGCCTTCATTTGCATGTCCATGAATTTATGCTTGTATGTTATGCATTAATGTGTGTGTTGAGTGACAAGTTATTTTCCAAGATACACACACTCCAGTAGTGTGCTGGCTCAGGGCTTCCCTTAGAGCAAGAAACTCTTCTTGACAGGAAGAGGTATTCCCACAGGCTGCCATTTTAAATTCAAAATAACATCCTGAAAACTCACCCCCCACCCCGATACACTGAACCATACTTCAACTGCGTGGGTCCAAAACAATTACAGCACGACATCCGTATTACATAATCGCCTCATCGTGATCTACTCAAATAATCACGATTAGGCAATTATGTAATACATCCATCAATCATGTGTTTCCATCAAAATGTTATGGGCATTTTGTGCTAATGTGAGGAATGTAGAATTTTTCTTTGTGAGGTGGTTATGCTATTACACTATTCTAGTGACAAAAAAAAACCAAACAGAAAACTATTTGATTGTTAATCGGTATTTGTCAATTAATCGCCAACCAGTCCTAAATGGCAGTGCACGGTAGGGGCGTCCATGACCCGAAACCTATGACATGTTACACTGTATAAAGTGACATGACTTGATATTCTGTCCTGGGAATGTGCAAAACGCAACCACCTTTCACAAGCCGCTTGATTCTTCAGAAAGTCCTACTGGCCTACTACGCAGTGCACATGTGTGTGTGTGTGTTATGTCCACATAGATAATTGGTGGTTTAAGACACCATTGAATAGGGGTGGGCAGAATTGACAAAATCACATACCATGTTTTCACAATAAACAAAATCCCAGACATTATCTAGTCTCATATCATGATATCAATCTAATAAAGATATACAGTATCTCCCAAATAAATAACAGCAGATTGACACACTGTGGTGCTAATATCAGAGAGAAGATCCGATGCCATGCGTTCAGGTTCGTGCTCGTCTTGAACGTTCCTCATCTCGCCCCTTCTGCGGAGCGCTCAGCGTCGTGTGCATACAGGCACAGTGAGAGATATGTGAGATATTTTTGATGTGGTTTGACATGCAGTTACACGTTTAAAACAGCAAATGTCAACGCAATTACAGTGTGAAGGTGCAGACCACATCCCGTCTGAGAAAAAGACAGCCGTCCTGTTTCGCTTGTTGGCGAAACTTGCTGAAAGAGTCAGAACGAGGAGACGTATCTTGGTGAGACACGTAGAGGAAGGAAAACCAAAACATCAAGTTGATTTTGTCAGCGTACTATGGACATACTGTTCCATCTGTGGGGGCCTCTGAGTAGTTTTGGAGGAGGGTCCTGACTGTGGTGTGTGTATGTGTGTGTGTTTGTGTGTGGGTGGGGGGGGGGGTGTAGAAAAGCACAGGGAGACAGTCTAGTCAGCATACCAGTGTGTATCTGTGAGTGTGTGTATGTCCCCACAGCGAAACAAACAAAATGAGACACACTATCTATGTTTTGTATGTGTGGCTCCGCAACACCCACATACATACACACACACCCCAAGAGAAAGCGAGAGCACCATTCTACCTTGCACAGTCCTTCCGGCAGCTGCACTCTCCAACATTATGCATACACCCTGGGTGTAAGAGGAACCCCCCCTCCCCCGCTGAAATGTATTTAACACAAGGCCACGTGTGCTGTCATTACACCCTATTGTTCCTTCCCTCTAAGGGGGGGGGGGGTGCACAGTGGCAGCGTACCTCAGAAATAGAACAACAGACAACTTTGCATAAGAAGGGTTAAATATGTATGAGGGTCCAGAGGGGGTAAGGGGTGGAGGGGCAGTGTGTGTTGCTATTGTGTGACCCCCGCCACCCCCGACACAAACTGTCCATTGGGAACAGATGGGTGGACGTTAGGCAAAGGAGAACAGTGAACCCACCCCCCTGATCACGGGCTCTCTTTCTCATCCTCCCCAGGACAGCTGGAAGGCAGACATTCCTTCTTCTCAGCTTTCAGAGGAAAACAAAGACAGTGTGTGGGACTCCTCCTACACACACGTGTATGTGCTCGGGAGATATACAACACACACACACAGACACACACAGACACACAGACACACACACACACACACACACACACACACACACACACACACACACACACACACACACACACACACACACACACACACACACACACACACACACACACACACACACACACACACACACACACACACACACACACAGCATCTGTCAATGCAACTGTGCTGATCATATTCCAGCAAACTAAATCCTGCCTGCCAACAGAGGTGTGAGAGTTGCGTTTTAGACATTTGTTCCCCGGCTGAAGGTGAAAGTTGGGATGGGGGGGGGGGTTACGTGTTTTACAGCGCTGTAGTCTAACTCGGTCGACAACTAGTAAATTCAACCCTGAGCCTATGTTGTGCCTGGCTGCCGTGTAGAAAACCTCAGGGGAAAGTAAGCTGCTTTGTCCTTCCGCTGTTTGTCTGTTGTGGCCCGACAAATACAGTACGCACTGCTGGGAAACACATTCTTGAGGCTTTGCTTGAAGTACACATCAAGGGAAGGCACAACACCAAATAGAATACACTTTGGACAGGGAGTTGATATCAAATGATGCTGCTCATCCTGATGCTGATCTTGGACTAGAAGCTCATACGCTACACAGCTAATCAGAAAAATAAAAATAAAAGTAAAACTGTAACAAGGAGAAAGAAATGACTGCTCTGTAGCTAGCAGGTCAACACCCTAGAGTATGTGGCTTTTAATGGTGTGGTGATTGTTACAGCCTGGTTCTCGGGGTGTCAAGAGCCCGAGTGGACTTTGACGTGGCAAGCCACTGATGAGGCAATGGGGAACCCCCTTCTAAACAGGCAGTGGAAAGATTTGCGAGTCAGCCATGTTCCCAGAGTGGGTTTGGTTTACTTTGCTGAACATAACACATGGAAGCCTCTACACAAAAAAAGAGGGTCAAAACTGCTCTCAATCTGCTTATCGCCAAACGGTAAGCCTACTTAACGCTGTTGTGGTCACAGACAATAATTGTGTACTTATTTAGAACTAGACTTGGCTGTCGTGGTCCAGATAGTTTAATTTTCGACAACATAACAAACCCATCTCTAGATGGCGGTATAAAATCGAAAAATAAATATTACTGCGAACACCCATACGGAAGAGGATCTGTTTGTGCTTGATCGATAGAGCAACGGAGAAAGGCGTGTAAAATGAAGGGGCATTGAAAAAGTACAGGAAAAAATGAATAAAAGATTTCTAAAAACAGTAAACCTGCAATATATTCCCATTATAAATCATTCATAAACCTAGCTGTGTCTGGCAGCGCTGGATGAGGGAACTTCCACCAAGCACAGTGAAAATGTAGAATATCCACATTTACACACAAAAAAGCTCTTAACACTCAGTACATTTACGTGCACACACTTACCAGAATAAGGTTTATAATCACACAAGGATGACATTTCATCATCCAGGTCTTTCAATCGGAATAAGATCCAGGGTTTATTTAGATCCAATGTCACAAACAGGGCGTTTACATGACATTCAAAATATAGTTACGAGAAATAAAACAGGAAATCTTTAGTCTGCATGTAAAGGTACTGATTGACGCCTCTAACACCACTGACAAAACTTGTCCATACGCGATAGCTATACTGACAAGCAGCACCACAGTACCAACACACTGCCTCTCACACTTGCCTCATGCATGTAACCATACTGACGGACGAATGCACATGATTGTCTCGTTTAAAAAAAAAATGACTTTCCGGCGCAGCCTGCTGGGAGGTCCTGGCCATTTCGCTTCCATCTGCTGGACAGAGCTCTGTGTCATTGTTATATAATCTGCAGAGGGCATTAGAGTAGAGCTTTGCCAACTAACCATCCCATAAACATCTTAACATTGTATCTAATGGACTGGCCACACTATTGGGGATGACAGTGGAGGAGAAACCCAATTAAAACACTGGAAATAACGACAACTAGATTGATGTGCCGCTTGCTAAATTGCACGGCTGTGTTAGGCTTAGGGCACAGACTAATTACTAACATTCGGAGTTGAAACTGGGTTGGCTATTGCTGGCCAGCACAGGCTGGTGCAGTGAGGACAAATAGAACTCTGATAACTCCTAAGGGAAGCTCTGTCGTGGACCCTGTGCTCAATGTATCCAAAACCATAGCATATTGTCCCCCTAACCTCCCCATCACACAACATTTAACGTTCCCTTCGAACTTCTAGATCCCATAAAAATGACACCGGTAATGTATTTGTTCCAATGTCTGTGATTGTGGGCGATAAACAGTCTCTAAAATGCTGTTGCAAAATCCTCCCCCTCCTTGGACAACAAGCAACACATGGCAGGCAGGATAGCACATGCATACCCCTGCCAGACAACCCTCCTACCCAGCACCCCCAGCCAGTCTGTCAGGTCAGGCATTACATCCTGTGTATGGCTGCCTGTGCGCTTTAGATGTTAGCACTTTGGTTAACTTCATTTCCAGGCAGTAGATGCCTTCATTGACTTAGCTTAGCGCTCTCAGCGAGATCTAAGTCAATAAGATAATGGCCTCTGTGTGTGCATCTGTGTGTGTGTGTGTGTGTGTGTGTGTGTGTGTGTGTGTGTGTGTGTGTGTGTGTGTGTGTGTGTGTGTGTGTGTGTGTGTACACACTGTGTGGCCTGATATGTGTAAGTTGACAATCTTGTTCTGGCTGGATGTGCCTATTGAATGGTGTGATGAAAATTCAGCCCACACAAGTTTTTCTGTGTCTTGACGAGCGCACCAGCAAAAGGGAAGAACAAAGTGTCCGAAAGAGAAGCGAAAAAGACAAGTTGACAGTGAGAGTAGGAGGAAGCCTGAGATAAAAAAAAAAAAAGCCCAAAACATGAGGAGTGAAAGAAGTGGAGAATGAAAAAAATGAAACTGCGGAAGGCTGCAAATACAAGTTGAGAGAAAACGAAAGACAGATAGTGAGACAGAGAGGAGACAGTAGCGACTGGGGGATATATTTAGCAGCTCATTAGTCAGGCTCGTCCTGTACTCAGTAGGACGGTCCCTCAAACAAGGTTCTTCTGAAATCATTAGGACCGCCCGCTGCTTTCACACAACCATTCACTTCACTGAAGAACTATTCACAAACTGCCGCAAAAGTTCTCCTCCGACCCGCTCTTTCAATCACACCCAATCCAACATAATAGTATACCCAATACCCAATCTACCCCAACACATTGCTTCTTTTTTGCTGCGCAAAAGGTTTCAATACAAACTAGACTACGCCTGCTTCTCACCCTGGAGCATGAGTGCTACGGGTGCTACTAAAGCCACTGCTCACTGCTCTGACATTCATTAACCTTTACCGCACAGCACCTGTCATCAGTGGAAAGGCCCCCGCTAATACTGCTAGAAACATTAGAGGGAAGCCAGTCTGACTCAATTACACGCGCAAACACACATTACAAACACACATTACCCAGTTTATCCAAATTAAATAAATACAAAAAGAAAGAAATAAAATAAAGTTAATAATCAAATGATTTAGAGGAGAGTGACAGCTGGTCTGTAAGAAGCAGCTGCTGTTGGCTGGCCCATAGAGAACGGGGGCTGTGCGGAAGGCCGTGAGGCGTAGTTTGCGACGAAGACTGCCGGTCTTTGGGCGAGGAGTTTTGGAGCTCTCCTCTGGGAAGCAATGGGCTGGAGTGGCCCCTCTCTCAAGCAATAAACACACAGGTAATGGAGAGAGAGAAAGAGAGAGAGAGAACGCCGTCCAATTCTAAATGCTTCTGAGAGAGTCTAGATGGCAAACGGATTGAAAAAAAAAGATGGAGAAAAAAAGTATGAAGGGCACATCAAAAAAAAAAAAAAGAAGGGCATTGTGCTTGGTGGACACACACATGCTGACACACAGGGGCGAGGAGTGGTGGGGGGGTGGGTGTGGAGGTCTTAATTGCTGTTGGTGATCGAGTGGAGCTGCAGCTTGCTGTGGTTTGGCCTGTGGCATCCAGCAGCCCCCTGAAAGCCCTCTTTGTTCTCATATTTCAAAAAGAGGCCAGCGGCAAGCGTATTGCCTTACTTCTTGTGCCGGCGTGCAAGCCGTCTTCTCTAACAGGTCTTTGGGGGACTGGCTGGAACAGTAAATTGCACAGGAACCATCGTTTCCCTGACTCAGGCTGTGCTGCACTGCGCCCGGCTATCTAGAGAAACTTTCTGTGAGGGCTGGGGACCATCTGCGAACGGGCAGAACCACACAGCAACAGCTTTCGCAGACTGTAGCCATTTGAAGATGCCAGAAGTAGTTTGGACCACCACCCCTCACCCCCCACACCTCCTGTGGTCACAGCAATGACACAATGCTAGCCGCGAGAACCCAGTCTGTTATTACAGAGAAGGGACGTTATTGAGGCGTATTCTTCCGCCGACTAAACTTCTTGGGAAAATTGTCCCCACACCCTCTGGTTAGTCATCCACATCATGAGGGTTGCGAAACAAAGGCAGCAGTTGGTGCAGCAGCAATCTGATTCATTTTGAGCCCGAAGACTGCATTAAAACAGAGCCAAGAATGGCCGACAATTGATCCTGAAATCAAAAAGTAAGCTGAGGAAAACAGGAAGGCAGCGCTGTGTTTAAACCTCCTTCTGCTGTTTCTCCAACAACCCCCTTTCCCCCTCTCTGAGCCTGAGGGAAGCCATTTCCCATTCTCCTACAAAAACATACAGAAACGTCACTCCCAAACGGGTCACACCACAAGCTCGAGCGTGAGACTTCTGAACCCGCGCCGGCATTTTCCTGTACAGCTTTTCCTCACTTTCAGAGAGCATGGGCTCCAGTGAGCAGTTCTTCATCACTAAGACTCCACCTCAGTGACTCACCGCCAGGGTTTGCGTGCCTGGCTTTGTCTTATTATTATGGTAGTTAAGAAGGTGCAACTTTACGTGGGATGATATCGTGAATAAGTGCTTTGTGTCACAAGTTAAGGTGAGTTTTGACATTTTTCACCATTAGGCTTCTTACACTGGAACACCAGAAATAAAAGCCTCAATGGTGATTTTATCAGTCGTAAGTAGCCCTTTAATGTTTTCAACTGAGCCTTTCTGGGATTTTACCAAACAGACCCCCAACAATGCTTATATTGAATGAAAAGTAAATGTTTGGGGAAAGGTGTGCTGATAAAGGCTCAGGTAACTGTTTACAATGAACTCTGCTCAAGATATATAAAAATTTGGTTTCGCTTTAATTTTCAATTTAAAAGCAGCAGAGCACACAGACAACACCTTAAGAGAAACGGCAGGGCTTATTTCTGGGACAGAAACAAAAAATGATGTGACCTTTCCACATAGGACATGAATCAACCAATCAGAGCGGTCCAAGCCACTTAGACCGCACAGCAGTGGGTATGAGCTTTAACCTTTGGCGTCTGAAAAACCCTTTCTTCCAATTTCCTGCGGTAAAAGTAAATGCTAAAATAAAATGAAATTTAAAAAACTGAAAAAAATACCAGCCCCTCTGTCGCTCCTCTGTATCTGGTGTGCAATGCCTTTGTCCTCGTATGCAAATAACATAATTTGCTTGCACGCGTGGGTCTGGAATAAGCCTGTCAGCGGTGATGAAATTTCATATTCATGGAAATTTCCGAGAACAATCTCAATTTCCAGCACATGTCCAGGGATCGCCAACTTGAATTATGTATGGGGGTGGCCATGACACACAAGAGCAAGAGCGGAGACTAGCGAGAGTCAAAGAGAAGTGGGGGGGAATAAGAACGAGGGCTTTTGGCCACTGGACAGAAAAATCAATAGTGTCCCGGGAAGATTATGACTGCAGGGGAAAAAATGGGGCGTTGTAAAATAAGCAGCAGATCCCTCATCCCAACGGCAATCTGTCACCTTGAAGCTGTGTTCAAGTAGGCTATACAGTGAAAACAGGGAAAAGTCAGATACCAGAAATGGGAGGTGGAGGAGGGTACATGACAAGAAACTTCCCTATCAGGAAGTATCATGTTGAGCTGATGCTGTAAGCCTCTTATTGCTTGCTTTTGGTTTTTAGTGGTAGTTTGAACAATTTGGGCTTTGAAAACGTAGGCCCGTTGAAATTCTAGGATGATTTTATGGATCATATGAGTCAAGGGCTCAAAACGTAAATATGCAGAAATTTGGAAAATCCTATCTGTACGGGAAGGATGACACCAATGCCAGCATGGTTCACCGTGCTGGGGTTAGACAAACCCTTCCATTAATGGGTTGTCTGTGTTTCTACTGGGAAAAGGAGAGGTCAAAGATGGACAACTGGACGATGTCCGGTTGAAATCACTCCTAAATGCAGTGTGTCCACTCACCTACCTAAACATAGACGCTACGCTTGCACTAAGGCGAGTAAGAGGAGTGTGTGTCCTGAAATGGGTGGCCATGTGCTATGTGTGTGTGTATGTGAGACAAAGGGAACGTGAGCATGAAAGGAGTCCCTGGCGGCTTTACGGGTGTCATATGAGTTATGTAAAACTGCTAGAGATTGTCGTTGCATATTTCCATCCGATCTCTCACCCATCCATCCATTATTTTTTTCGTTCTCTGCCTCTCCATTTGATGCTTTTTCACACCCTAACATCACATACAGGCAAAGGATATTATTTGCTTAAGAATAGACTGATGTTATGTAAAAAAAAAGGGTAATAAATTAAAGCTCTAAGGTAATGCTTGGTCTCACTCGCACACACACACACACACACACACACACACACACACACACACACACACACACACACACACACACACACACACACACACACACACATAAACCCACACACACACACACACACACACACACCTGGCAGTATTCGCAAGCTGGCTGTGTGAGGATTGAATGATTGTATACAGTATGTGTGTGTTGGAGGGGTCATTCAGAAAGTACACGCCAACCGGGTCGTCCCCCTTTTGTCCCCACCTGCTGGATCTGAGGCTGCCAAGGACTTGAGCTGACTACTAGCTAAGTTAAGAGCTCTTCAGAAAAGGCGGCAAATGTCACGGTACATTTAAAACAAAAGTCATGACGGCAACATGACCACAGACGCCACACAGTAGGGCTGAACGATTTTGAAACGATTTTAGGTTCCTTAACTTCTGTATTACTCACGAAACACAAGCAATAAATCATACTATAGTATGACTAACACTACATTGGATGCAGTCAACATATAAACTGCTCTTTCCTGTTGGCCAGGCCAGACGTGTTATGATGAAATTAGATGAATTGATATGAATAATATATCTTTATAACTACTGAATTGGAAAAAGAAAAACCTTGAATTGCAGTAGAATACTGACTGACTGATTTAACTTCAAGCCTTGTAATTGTTCAAATCTGAAAATTAACATTTGAAAAATAAGCAGTGTTTCAGCAGAAATGTACAATTTCTTTATAAAAATGCGTCGCGCATAGGTCCACATACATCCTCTTTGTATTGCAAGTGAAAGAGCTTTGTCCGAGTGCAGCACCATGCGCTCAGGGACAGCTTTATGCTCATTAAATTTTAAAAAAGATAAAAAAAAAAAAAGATTATGTACGGTTTCATTCCATACACACTTGTTTTGTTCCACTAGGGGATGTAAAATAAAAACACTGCTGCTCCGAATTGGATCGCGGGCACCCCATCGCTGCTAGCACATCGTCAGTACTGTCGGAGAGGGACACGCAAACTGGGCCCCGATTTGGCGTGTAAATAGACAGGAATATCCGTGTATCATTTGATCATTTCATATCCGATTTAGAATCCAAAATCAAAATCAGAAGTTATAGACTTTTTACCCGCATGCGAGACTGTGAAATGTTGTCGGTGGGGACCGCAGCGGAGTACCCCCACACTCCCCGTGTGGCCCCGAACCGCTCAAGCGCCGTGCGCACGGGCGCTGCCAGTGCTGACATGGATACTCCATGCTGCTTCTACTGTTTTTTCCCCCAATCGCACTGGAACCATGACACACCCCTTTTCCAGTGTGTTCATGACATTGAACGTGAACCAGAAAAATAAAAGAGAAAGGTATACTCGTTCACTGGCAATGGGAACAGCATCAGTTGCCTATTTTAAGCGGGTCTTCCCGCTAAGGTTGGGCAATATGTCAAAGTTTTACTACCGGTGACCAAAGTTTCCGTGAGAAAAAATTGGTGTCAGTCAACGTGTCCTGGAAGATTTCAACTTCCCGGACAAACGGGAAAGATTCCGGTCAAATATTATCTGTGTTTAGTGAGCTTAAAAACAATTGATAAGCGGGCTATATAGAGAATGACATCATCAAGGCATGTAGATGATAATATTTTTTATTGAATTGAAGATTCAAAATAAAGTTAGTTCTATATCGACAAACGTGATTGGTCAGAGGTGAACGGTCAGCTTTAGATCGTCCAAACTGATTGGCTTTCCATTGCATTTCCAACTTGCCGAGCAATGAAATGAACGGATCCACTGAATTTTTTGGTGAAATGATCCATCCAGCACTAATTCAAATTGTGCTTGGAGGGAATTATTTTCACTGGACATTATGACCAGAGATTTAAAATTTTCCTGGTCAAAAATGGTAATTACTGGACAACGGAAACGCTGCTGGCGACCAACAACCGGCGATTGTCGCTATATTAGCTGGAGGGGAGGGCATGGCGCGGCCTCTCCATGTATCCCTGTCTCCCTCTTCCTCTGCAATCCAATATAGGATTATTTAGGTTTTAAACCAGACGCAACCAGCACGTCAAAGGATGTAAAAGGAGTCATTTGCCGTCTTTGCAAATGCGGCCTGGGACGGAGCACCAGGTCTCACCAGACGCTGTGCGGAAATTCGGTTAAAACAATTGTTCTATTAGGCATTTTAAATGGATAGCAAATTAAAAAAATAAAATAAAAGGATCAAATTGTGTGATTATAATTATAGTAATTATTATTATAATTATGTAATTAGTGCGGGTCGGGGCGTGCTCTGCACCGTTGTTCCTCCAATATCTGAACTGAACTGAACTGAACCAAAAAAAGAGAGGAAGCCCGTATCAGAATGACCTGGAAACAGGGTTTACGGTGATTTATTTCTTCTTTTGGTGGAATTCTCCAGGCAGGGAGAAAAGCACTGGCCCCGGGCACCGTTAAAGTGGTGACGTGGAATACCAGTTCCTATTCACGCATGATTTGAATTGCGCTTTAGAGGTCATTAAATTGGCAAAATAAAAGGACAAAAGTCGCCCCCCCCAAAAAAGTCGCTTTTAAAAAACAACCGACGATGGCCAATCGCCGGTTGCCAATATAATCGTCCAATCGCCCAAGCCTATTACCCTTGTTTAAAAACACATGCTATACACGTTAATTTTGGTGTAAATATTATGGCTGCCCCCTGAAAGTCGACTGAGATTCTTCACGTCGAGCAGTGTTTTTATTTGTCAGTCAATGTGCATTACAATAACAGGATAAAACAGATAGAAGTAAATATTATCATATCATCATGAATATATTTTTATATGTGTGAATCGAACACGGCTTTCCGTGCACCCCAATCACTGTGCCCCATTCCTTCAAATAAAACAAGTAAAAACAATGTGGGGACGGGGCATGGAGGAACGGGGCACGACTCGTAGACTCGTTAAGATTCTTTTCTGCGCAAAATGCATGGAGAGGGGGTGATCGGGGAGAATGTCACAGAGAAGCACGGTTTCGTTCCATACGCAATTGTTTCGATCCATAAGCGGACGTAAAATAAAATAACCTACATCTGGTGAGTCTGGTAAAGCACTTGTAAAAACATTAACAGAGACAAAGCCAATTTCATCTGACTGACCCGACGAGATGGTGGGTGGGGGATCCATCAATTGGATCGGTTAGTCAATCTGTGCAGCGTGTGTGTGTGTGTGTGTGTGTGTGTGTGTGTGTGTGTGTGTGTGTGTGTGTGTGTGTGTGTGTGTGTGTGTGTGTGTGTGTGTATCCTACCTGATGCGTGACTGTGGGGCAGCAGGGTAAGGAGGAAGAGGAGGAGCGAGGAGAAGGAGGAGGACAGGGCTCTCGTCTCAAATGCTGCCATTCCATCGCACATCTTTTCCTTCCGGCGAGCCAGCGAGAGTCCTCTACGGGTTTTAACCTGGAGCAGGCACGCAGAGAGAGAGAGAGAGAGAGAGAGAGGGGTGGGGATTATTATCAACATTGAACGAGGATTACATAACCTACAGCCACTGAGAGATACACACAGGGAGGTCGCACAGTGAGAGAGAGAACAATTAACGAAAGAAAAACTGCATCAGAGCGAGGGCCGGAGATGATAAGATGCAGCATTTAAAGCTACAAGCGATTACTAGTTTGGGGGTAAAATATATTAGAATTGAACCGAAATGAACGCATCAAAACAACATGAAGTGTTTGCAGTTGATATCACACTCGCAGGAAAAACGCTGCTGAACAGGCAGTGGTGCAGCTTTACATGTTGTACGAGTCGAAGAATTACAACGGCAGCAGATACACTGGGTTCTGCTGCTGCAGCGATTACAGAATGAATTAAAAAGGTTGGCTGAAAGCCTGAAAGTCAAAAGGGAATATAACAAGTGCTTTTCCAAGACATGGACAGCCATCGGTGCCGCATATGAAACAGTGTTGAGAGCATTGATGCAGGGCTGGGCTATATTGACAAAATCATTTGATTATCTAGCGATATTATGCTAACAAAAATACCACACCACATCTAGTCTCATAAAACACTATTGATATTATACCAATATATTGCCCTGCCCTATGTTAAAAGGTATGGTTACATACACCAAGTGCCAATGCTGGTAGAACTCAGACAATTTATGTTGGAATTGTAGTTAAACTACAAAAACAGTTGCATCTTGAGCGTCCGAGTGACCACCGACCAAGTTCATCCTTAAACCACTCGTACACCTAGAGTGACGATGACACTCTTTCTTCCTCCCACACAAAGGCACCACTTTCTCATTCTCAGATTTTCTTGTGCTCTCTCCTTCCATCACACACATACACACACACACACACACACACACACACACACACACACACACACACACACACACACTGCAACAGCAGTGATGTCGCAGCTGGATTTCCCCTCAAAACACTCCACTCTGTCACAACATGCCACAAAATAAAGCAGCCCCATCACGCTCTGCTGTGGATGATGTAACAGGCCAACAGATCAACTCTGCACGAGGTGGAGGGAGATTTAAACAGATTAAAAAAATACTCTAGGTTTCCCTTCTTTTTCTACTAAACCGTGGCGGGTAATTACACCAACCAGGAGTAGATTTAGACAGATCTGAACATGTTTCATTAGGTATGAATGGTTTGTCCACCGTTCCTTTGTTGCCCGCGATTGTCCGCCCGCGATTGTCCGCCCGCGTTTGCTCACGGAGCAAAAGCATACAAACAGCCACTCCGACGCAGGCGTCCCACCTAAATAACACCGAGACACAAGCTGTTTCTTCCCCTCGACCTTCATATTACCAAACTGCTTGTAAAGTTGCTGTTACTAAAGCTACTGTTTCTTTTGAAGTAACTGGATACAGGGTTTCCCCCAGTGTATTACAAGCCTGGCAGCCCACCGGGCTTAAGTTGACCCCTGCCGGGCCGAAGCGCCGGCGTTTTTTTTAAATGTATTTTTAAGATATTTTTTAAAACTACAGTTACAGTGGGGCTGCTCGGTTGGAAACATAGATATAATCGTTACAGATGCCACTGTGAGGAATTTTTCCCACCGGCTCATAAACTCGTGTTACTGGTAACACTGGACATTTTACAAGATAAGATATTGGTTGATGATGCTCAATATCTGTAGACTCTGCACGTGTCTGCTGCGCAAAACTCCAGGTGACGCACCCAGTAGAAAAGCTCACTGGAGATTTGAAAATATGACTACGCAATGTATTTATTAAAAAAAAACAAAAAAAACTTGTCTTACAAAGATTCTGACAATGTATATTCTTGCAATGCTCTGTTTTCAACAACAAAATAAATGAAATTAAAATTAACAGTATCAAAGTTTTTGAACTCTACAAAAAACTTGAAAAAAAAGTCCTGATTGGTTACTGATTCGAAAGGTGGAGGTACACTTGAGAAGACGTTAGAATCACCGGAGAACATGTCCCAGAACACCGTCAACAGGATACTCAATAAGAACTCAGTAATAACTCTGCAGTGAACGAAGCATGAACTCGATAGTGAGAGGAGGTGGGAGTGGCTTTGCTTTACATAAAGATGAAAAAAAGAAAAAGAAAAAATATTGAAACTCAATGTAATTTATTGATAGTACCCATATTTCCTCAAATAGTGAGCGAGGCTTTTATTTACCTCCACTGCCGTCTGGGCGCCGTGCTCCTTAAAATATACATCTAAAATAAACTTTCATTATTTCTTTGTTCGGAGAAACGGGAGGCACATTGGATCAGATATGACTCACTCTCCAATCCACTGTCCTGATCGAAGGCCGAAAGTCCCTTGGTTTAAAATGTTAGTATCATACAAGTAGAAAATAACAAAAACAAATAGATCTCAAATAAAACACAGTAAAACCGGAACACAGCAACCGCATGGGATGCATGTTGTGCTCGGCGCAGCGCTGGAGGAAAAAAAACACACACACATACACACACACACACACTGATTTGGATTCAGCCTTGTTTACCGGTTTTTATTTGAGTACACATATACATATAAAACATGCTGCGAATGTTGCAGCTCCGGAAAAAAAACAAGCTTGTTGAACCGGGAAAAGGAAGATGAGCGACCCAGAGAGGGAGGTTAAAGTCCGTCCCCTGCCATGACACAACGGGATTTGGACCAATCACGACCCGGGGAGCTCTCAGAACAAGAAAAAGACAAAAGACAAAGTTTGCCAAGGGGGCTTGTGCTGGGAACGCTGCAAGAAACCAGATCACCTCGTCATTCTGTCCTTTTTAACCACATCTTTTTGATCAAAAATGTCTACTCCATTTTAAGTGTACCTCCACCTTTACAGCCTTGGAATGCTGGGCACATTTCAACAACAACAAAATGAATTAAAATAAATAATATCAACATTTTCACTCTACAAAATAACTTCAAAACGTCTAAAGATACTTGCCACTGGGCCTAACAACTTTTCTGTTGTAAACCTTGGGATATGATACAGCTAGAACAGAACTGGGAGCAGGGGAGCAGAGGAATCGATGGCTGACACCTGTACACCTTTTGGAGAGACAAAAAAAGAGAGAGAGATGGGAGGGAGATGAGTGAAAAAAACTACAGACAAAAAAAATCCAATGGCGTGCCATGTGCAAACACTCCTTAAAACCCCTCTATTTCTAAATGCTCTTTAATAACGACAAGCAAACTCACTTCTGGAGAAACACATCACCAGTAGACTTTGTCGCAGGGTGGCGAAAAAATCATTACATAAAGAGATCGAGGTGCATGTGGACTGGAATTTTCAAGCGAGAGAGAGAGAGAGAGATCCAGATGCATTAGTTGCAGTAGCGGAGGCTCGGTGGGAGACAGGCATGCAGGTAGGCAGCGTATCCTCAGGGGAGGTCAGAGGAGCCATTACAGTTGCACGAGGTTGCTGAGCTAGTGGCTACGGTAATGGCACGGCTGAGGTTTTAAGGGGCCACGAATATCATCGCAGGTCTGTTAGTATAAGCGTCGCCACTGCTACAAAGCACCCAGGTGTGCCAGGGTACAACACAACGCACACACGGCTGCATCCCATTCTGGTGCCCTGCCATCTATCTGTTGTCCCCAGCAGGGATGGCAGAGAGAGATACCTGCATGCGGCGTGAGGGCTGGCGGTGGTCCGTGATGCAGGGCGTTTTGGCAGGACAGTCTGGCCACTGCCATGTGCCGAAGGGCAGATAGTCAAAAACCCACAACCCCACAACCGATAGCAGTGCAACGCACAAGTGCCTTCTCAATGTCTGCACTGGCATGGTCACAGCCTTGCGAGTATACGCCCTCCATTAGCTCAGATGAGTTCCAGTCAGAGGAAGAACTTCTTAACAAGATAACAAAAAAGGTCAAAGACAGAACAGAGGAATGCATTGTGTCTTGGCTTGTGGGACAAAGGGGGACGTAAGCAATCGCTTGAAATCGTGTTATAATGCACGACTGACCTCCTGGGAGAGCAGAGGGCAGACTATTGAAAGCCTGCAACATTTGCATAGTTGAAACATAAGCAGAACTTGCTTTCACCCACAAGGGCAAAGGGGAGCCATTGGTGTTAAGGAGGAGGTACACTTAAAAAGAAGTAGACTTTTTTGACCAAAAAGAGGGCCTCAGAACAACATAAGAACAAATTGACGCAGTGATGTGGGTTCTTAGGGGGGATGGTAGCTCAGGCGGTAGAGCTGGTGGTCTAGTGATCTAAAGGTGGCTGGTTCGATCCCAGGCTCCTCCTGCTAGCATGCTGTAGTGTCCTTGAGCAAGACACTTAACCCCTACTTGCTCCTGATGGCTGCGTCCGTCGGTGATTGAACAATTGCAAGTCGCTTTGGATAAAAGCGTCTGCTAAATGACTAAATGTAAATGTAATGTAAATGTTATGTGTTCTCTGCGCCAGCCCCCATGGCAAACTTTTCATCTTTTTCTCGTTCTGAGAGCTCCCCTTTGCACGATTGGTCCAAATGCCATTGTGTCATGGCCGGGGACCGACTTCAACCTCCCTTTCTGGGTCATTCAATCTCCTCCTTTTCCCGGGTCAACAAGCTTGTTTTTCCCAGAGCCTCGACATTTGGAAAATGTGTTATATATACCGTATCTCCTCAAATAAAAACCGGTAAACGAGGCTGAATCTGAGTCGGTGTGTGTATTTTTTTTTTCCTCCTCCAGCGCTGCGCACCATGCATCCTGTGCTATTGTTCCGGTTGTACTGTGTTCTAATTTTGGGTCTATTGTTTTTGTTCGTTTCTACTTGTATGATACGAACATTTTGATTAAAGGGACTTTCTGCCTTAGATCAGGACAGTGGATTGCATAATTGAGAGATCTCTAGTCCACTGTGCGTCCCGTGACTTCGAACAAAGAAATAATGCAAGTTTATTTCAGATGTATTTCTTTTGAGGAGCACTGCATCTAGACGGCAGTTGAGGTAATTAAAAGTTCTGGTCACTATTTGAGGAAATATGGGTTCTGTCAATAAATGACATTGAGTTTTATTTCACTTTTTTTTTTCTTTTTCGTTTGGTCATCTTTATGTAAAGCAAAGCCACTCCCACCTCCTCTCACGATGTTTGTGCTTCTTTCACCACATAGCTGTTATTGAGTATCCTGCTGACGGTGTTCTGGGACATGTTCTCTGGTGGTTCTAACATCTTTTGTTCTCATGTCTTTTTAAGTGTACCTTCCGCTTTGAATCAGTAGCCAATCAGGACTTTTTTTCAAGTTTGTTTGTTGTGTGCAAAAACTTTGATATTATTTATTTTAATTTAATTTAATTTAATTTAATCTATTTTGTTGTTGAAAACAGCGCATTCCAAAGCTGCCTTCACACATGCACTCTGGATAATGTCTGAACCTGATTATCCGGACATTGTCCTGAGATGCCCTTTCACACATGTAGCAAAAAACTGGAGATTGTCCGTGTCAAATGCGTTTACACTACCTGGAAATAATCTGTTTGGTTTGGATGAGGGGCTGAGCCTGGATAGAGCGTGCAGGAGGAAGGATGTGACGCAAAGACGCTGCAGAGTTTTACAACACACCCAAGATGGCAGACGAGGCTACAGTCTTATCCGTAGGTGGGCTTTTATTTATGTTGATACATATCCACAATATAGATGAGTGGAAGGGAATATAAAGGAAAGCAGAGAGGAGTACGAAGCAGCTACGCTCCGTGCACAACCATCCGCAGGAAGGTACGGCACTTGATTGAGACGTCGTCAACACGCGACACACCCACTCACTCGCAGTGAATGATCCTGACAATCGCATGCTCTGTTCACACATACTGCTCAATCGGGCATTACGGAGAATTTGTACTAGGGTGCTAGCTGGGTAAAACCTGGGGAAATATCCAGATCAAATAATTTGGACATTTGCATTCACACATACAGCTCCTCCGAATAATGTCTGGATAATTTCAGGTTTACAGTGTATGTGTGGAAGCAGCTCAAGACCATACATACTCAGATTCTTTGTAAGACTCAGCTGGAGTAGTTGATTTATTAAAAATAATTACTTATTTATAACACATTACATAGTTGTATTTTCAAATCTCCAGTCAGCTTTTCTCACGGGTGCCGCACCCAGAGTTTTGTGCAGCAGACCTGCGCAGTAGAGTTCCATCTGAGTTCTTATTCAGTTCTTATTGAGATCTTATTGAGTATTCTGCTGACGGTGTTCTGGGAAATGTTTTCCGGTGGTTCTTATGTCTTTTGTTCTTGTGTCTTTTCAAGTGTCCCTCCACCATTAAAGTGCAAACTAAAACAGCCCAGTTCATCTGAATGATGTTTATTTTACTTCTCTGCTTGCTTATTTGCCAAGAACTCAACAAGATACATAATTATGCAAAATTTACCATCTCTATTCATTGTGTTGGAGGTGAATGGTAAAAGCAAGGAAATAATGTGTTTCCCCATTCAAATATGAAAAACAGTTACACTGACCTGCCAGGAGCCATTTTTAGCTTGTAATGAATCTGTTCTGCTTCCTGGAACGACATGACTTACAAATATTAGCCAGATCTTATGGGCCTGGGAATGTGATTGTGGTCTGGCAGCATTACTTTGGAAAACTTTTATCATGAAGCTTTGGTACGCCTTAATTCTTTCCATTTAGATCACTCTAGTCAGTGGTAAGCCATGTGTACAGTGGAGCATCACAATTCAAGCTTTGTTCAAAAACTCAAAATAATATGTGTTATTCCTCTTATTTTATACAAACTAAATAAAGCTCTCCGCAGTGAGGACAAAAGATAAGTGTGATGAAAGCGTATTTTGTTGCAGTGTTAAATTTGGCACCATAATGAATGCCATGTTGGGTATTGTGACCATTTACCAAACAAGGCAGTGACATTCTTTGTCACCAGGGCAGGAAGAAGCAAGACCAGCCATCCTACGGAACTTGATGTGCCAGTTGCAATCAATCAAGACATGCCTTCTAATAAAGCTGGCGATGTCCCCCTTCAGCACAGATACAACAGACCCTGCCAATCTATGTGGAAAACAACTCCTTGATAGAGGAACATTCTCAAACACCAGAAGATTACTGCTCTGAATTGGGCAAGTGTTTCACCCAGCACATCCCTCAATGAGATGTGCTGAAATTACACCCGGCTTTGTACTCAATTACATGTCAATTACAAACATTTCCTAGTGTATCCCCAGACACAAAAAAAACATTGCTATGCCATTGGTCAGGCCTTCTCTAGGCATTTTTTTGTTTATTCACCTCAGTTTTCCAGGGAGCAGGAGCGAGACAGTTAATGCTTTTCACATCAGTAATGTTTTTGCCGAAACATGTAGGCCGCGTAACGGCTGGATTCAATGGAAAGATAAGACGGTAGGAAGATATGATTTCTGAATCCTTTCGTTTTGGAAAAAAAGCTCCTCCACTTCAGACGCAGTTCAGCTAACCGGCTTGCTACTGCGGTTTCTCAGCTGCCCGGGGATCCTGAAATGCAAAGTGAGCCAAGGAGAGCAACGTCTGCCCAAGAAGGTCTCGGGAACAGACAGCACTCAGTGTGCCGGGGAAACGGCTGCGGACGGGGTTCGCCTCAAGTGGCGGAACCTGGCCGAGCGTGTGAAGGGCGGCCCTTAAGGAGGGGAGCTCGGCATGGCAGCGCAGAAAGGGCCCCTTTGTTGTTACCGAGTATTATGCTGTGCTAAACCCTGCAGGGCCTGGGCATCCCTGTGTAGTGCCATGCCTCAAAGAGACAGAGAGAGACAGAGAAGGACACAGAGGGAGAAGACAGAGCCAGTGACAGGACTTGAGGCAACACAAGTACTTTGTTCACTGTAGACAAAAAAATACTTTGGTTTCTGGGCAGGAATTGAAAAGAAGAAGCATCACAGAAGTTGTTCATTTCTCAAATGGGAAAACTGGACACTGTATAGTATATGGCAATGGCTCTCATGGCGGGGTCCTGGGACCCCCATGGATCCTTCTTAGAGTTTCCCAGTCAAATGATTAATAGTTAATCTTCAACTTTTATTCAATTTACATGGCGTCAACAGCATTAGAGAATGTACTATTTTGATCATAGTTTTGATCAAGTTTACTTTTATCTAGCTAACTGTTAAAAGCTATACAATTTTAGACTAAATCAAATTTAACAATCTAATAATGTTCTCAAATCCCAGACACTAATATATTATCAAATGTCATCGGTGGTCTAATGCGTATATTACATTGAGCGTCCTTGATATGAAAAAAAGGTTGAGATTCACTGTTATAAGGTATACATGATTTATTTGTTTATTAATGTGTGAACACATGAGAATACATTTAGAAAAAAAAGGAGGATAAGCATTCCAGTACAACACGTGACTGTAGCACTGCTCTACAAAGTCATTAAAAGAAAATGAATGTCAGGCTTGAATCCAGTTGTGTGGGAGGGAGCGGGGGTAATAAGGTAGAACAAAGTTCCTGGGAAGGTGTGACTGTCGCCTGATATGTTGCGGAACAGAAAATTACTTCTGGGTGTTTAAAGGTTGAAAAAAAAATCGAAACATAATCTTTAGGCGGAAAATGTTGTTTTAAACATGACAGATTATCCGAACATATTCCAGCGCTGTTAGTCTATGACAATACCTAGTTGTCCTTTGTATCCCGGGTGACTTTTGACTGAACAGTTCCTCATGGAACTTGAATAAAAACGCTGTCCAGTGCGTCATCCATCATATGCGGAAGAGCACAACAATATCAGCATATCAGAAAACAACATGTAGGGATAGGGGGGGAAAAATACACACCCAATAGACCTGCTCCAAACTTAAGTGCCTTACAGCAGCAGAGTCACACGCGTGGACACGTGCAAGTGTGCTGAGCTGCTTAGACAAAGCGTGCTATGGGCTCCCACACTGTACACAGTACACACGAGTCTGACAAAAACACACAAAACAAGGCAATCCAATGCTGTCGGCTCACTGCTGACGTGTGCAATAAACGTATATTATATTGTACTTACATTGTAAAAACACTGTAATAAGTTAAACTTAACCCGTCCGTTTGTATCTGTGTTCGTACTGTTGTATTATTCATCGTGTATGGAAATAGCCGATATATTCATATTTATACCGAGTCACTGCATTTTTTGTCTTTATGTGGTGTCACAGGAAATATTTCGTATAGTACGTATTGTCATTGGGATTACGCACACACACACACACACACACACACACACACACACACACACATATATAAATATAAATATATATATATATATATATATATATATATGTATTTATGTATTTATGTGTGTGCGTGTGTGTATGTTAATCACAATGACAATACGTACTATACAAAAGACGCGCTCTGACAACAGACACGTCAATTAACATACCGCAATTAACATAACCGTGATAATCATCGCCTTGGAAGTTCACCATCAAGAACGATTTGTTAAAAAAAAAAAAAAAAACCCGTGGTGAGCATTAAACGGAGCTCTGCGCAAAAAATAAAAACCGACGCCTTTATTGAGATTATTCCCAATTGAAAAATCTAAAAGTGTATGACACGCTGGCGTACACGGTGAGCATCGCCAGGGGGACAAAAAAGAAAGGCAATAAATGGTATTTGATGAATAAGAACGTCGATCGATAGCGCTAAACCGGCGTCAATTCCCGTTTTGAGTGGCTGCTGGATGGACACGCAGGAGATATCGTTTATATCGTGTATATTATGTGTGTATTATACACCGAGGAAGCCGGAGTGAGGAACAGGGAGAAGAAAGACAAGAGAAACTGACGGTTATAGTAGTGGCCTTGCGGAACACACACACACACACACACACACACACACACAAAAAGAAAGACCGGACTCACCAACGTAAAGGTTACCAGCGAGCCCTCCTCTTTCGCTCTCACGTTCGAGACATTAATATCCCCCTCTCTCGCGGCGGAGATATGTCACCGAATCTCGCGTTTGTTTGTTTGTTTGTTTGTTTGTTTTTTCTTGTTGTTTGTCTTCCGCTGCGGCCCTCCTCCGTCCGCTCCGGCTCCGCCGTCGTCCCTCTCGCTGCCGGAGAGCCAGGGCTTTATTTGGGAGAGAAGCGGAAACCCTCCGCCAGCTGCCTCGCTCTCGCGCACGGTCTCCCTGGTTACCATGTTCTAGGGGCGGGGCCGATAAAACAAACAAAAAAAAAACAAAAAAAAAAAACCCCCACCGAAAACAGGCGCAGTGCCAGCGCGGTGCACGGCGGGAGGTGTAGTCGCAGGGATAGCGAGAGGCAGCGGGAGCGACGACAGCAGAAGCCGAAACGAAGACAAGGAGACGGGTGTGACTGAATCCGATGGAAAGGGACAAACCGTGCTCGCACGGGTGTCAGCCTCAGCTAAGTCGCCAAGCGCCTGGCAATAATTTGTGATTCACACACTTCATCACCGAAAACAATAACTTACCCTGCGCCTAGAATCGGATTTGTATATTCTGTGTATAAGTTGGCAATGTTCAGAGATTTAATGTGAGAAATGACTTAATGCGATAAAAAACAAACGTGTAGCTATGTAAATTCAGTATAAAATATTATGAGAGAATAATATCCAAACATATGGTGGTCACATGTTTTTTGGTGTTGTGTTTTTTTTACCACATTATTATTATTATTATTATTATTATTATTATTATTATTATTATTATTATTATTCATAATAATAGTTATACTGACTCGATTATTCTTATAGAAAAGGCTATGGAGAAAAAAAAATGTGGAAAAATGTCATAATAAAAAAAAGGACAATAAAAAGAAATAAATAAAAACATTAATAAACAAACAATTTAATAAATACATAATAATAATAATAATAATAATAATAATAATAATAATAATACATTTTTATTACTGTTCTAAAATAGGCCATAGCTTCACCTATGGGCCGGAGGTTTGTACTGCACTGTGTCAGGTGTTCAACTTTACTGCATATTATAGCCCATACTTTGAGCTTATTGTTATATTAATTCAAACAGCAAATCTTGAGATGTCAGTTGTTATGTACAGCGTTAAAGTGGTTTGTATAAGTTGGGGTTTTATAGATGTTACTCTATCTTTTAAATATATCAACCGATAATTGTTTTGTACATTGGAGGCTATTAATATCATTCATGGCCGATTATTTGCCTTTATACCCAGAACTGGACACAAGCATACAGAACATATATCGAAAGGCATTAAGGTGCCCGTGTGCACCATAACTATTCAGTGAATTGATTTGTAGTGAATATATATCTTGCTACATTATAAGTTTCTGTATAGAATTTTTTTTATTGTTAATGTAAAAGTTATTCTAAAATTGCAAAAATTGTCAGAAAGATATTTGCATTGACAAACACATAGTGCATGCCTCTAAAAAATAAACACAAAAAAAAATCTAAAAATAATGCTATTGTTGGATGGATGAATGAATTCTTAAATAAGGGATGTCATCTCTATATCCACAGTTGCGTATTGCAGTTGATGGTGCTTGAAAAGAAGCATATTGGAAAAAAAGGGGAAGAAGCTCAATAAGAATATGTGTTAATACTGTGTGTAAATAGTTCAGCGTTAAGTGTTCACTGCCTTGCAAAGGTTGCTGTCTTATTAGTGAAACAAATTGCAAATTGCTTATGAATATGCAAACCATAACAGTAACCTGTCATACAGCCCACAGTTCAAACAGTAGTTATGGAAATTTCTTGATGTTACTTTTGTTTGAATAAAGAAAAAAAAAAAAAAAGCCTAATAAAACATGCTCTTAACCATTGTAACCACATTGTAAACACTGATAACTGCTTTTTGGAAATGGAATCTGTAATGAAATGGATTCCATTTCTTTCAACTATCTAAAGTTTCAGTGTTAGGCCCACGGCCTCCCAGCCCCACTAGAGGCCGCTCTTGACCCATCCCCTCCTCCCTTAGGCCAATTTCACACACCTGGGATCAATTACCTTCATCACCCACACAGTATTTATTCTCCATCTCCCCAGTCACTCATTGCCAGACCGTCAACTAGCTTACCCAAGTTGTACTGCTCCTGGCTCCAGGCTCCTGACTCCTGGCTCCTGGCTCCAGGCTCCTAGCTCCTAGCACCATCTTCCCCTAACCTGCTTGTCTCCTCTTATCGACCAAGTCTGTCCGTCCCTCTCCATCCAGCCCAGTTCCCCGTCTCTCCACCCGGATCCTGGACCCCTCCTTCTCGGTCCTCATCATCCCTGCCCTGCCCTGCTCCATCCCTACCTGACCCGGTCCCCCCGGCCATCTCCACCGTGTAGTCTAATAAACATCCTTCGTCTGCCTCCCGTCTCTCTGTGTCGTGCGTTTGGGTCCCTCCTAGCTCCGGTTGTAACAGTACCGTCTGGGCAGAAAAACATGGACCCAGCCGACACAGAGGGGCTCCGCCGCGCACTCCAGAACCAAGTAGTGTTGCTTGGTCAACATGACCAGGCGCTCTGGGACATCGCAGACCACCTCCGGACCATCTTGGCGGCCATCAGCAGCCTGCAGATTCCTCCAGCTCCCGTGGCCTCCCCTGGTCCTCTGGCCCTCCCTCCTCCCTCCACCATGGCTCCCAGTGCCCCCCTTGTCCCCCGTGAGCCCCACGTTCCAGCTCCAGCGCCCTACGACGGCAGCTGTCATGCCTTCCTAGTGCAGTGCACGGTGGTTTTCCAGCAGCAGCCATCGTCGTACGGCTCCGATGGCGCCCGCATCACATTCCTCATCTCCTGCCTCTGCGGCTCTCGGCTGGGGTTCCGCGGTTTAGGATCACGGGTGCCCCACAAGTCTCTCCTATGAACTGTTCACCCACGAAATTCAACGCGAGATGAGGAGAATCTTCGATTACCCAGCCGCAGAAAGCGGCTGGAACGACGGAGCCCTGCAGGACGTGTTTCAGCGCTCCCTGAACGACGAGTTGCGGGATGAGTTGACACGGTAGGACAAGCCGACGGACCTAGACCAACTGGTAGATACTGTAATCCGCCTAGACAACCGGCTACAGGAGCACCAGCGAGAGAGGGGGGGGGCAAGCGCCAACTACTCTCGGGCGCCCCTGAAGTCCCCTGACTCACTCCGATGCCGAGCCCATGCAACTCGGTCACTCCCAGATCTCCCGGCGCCTGTCTATATTGCCACCGTGCGGGACACCTCTGAGCCACCTGCCCGGTCCGGCCGGGAGAGGACGAATCCTCGGTAGGGTTACATTCCGGCCGCTCCAGCTCCAAACCTCTCTCCCGTCCTCTGCTCCCGGCTACCCTCTCGTGGGGGGGTATAACACTCTCTTCCTCCGGTCTCAAAGATTCCGGGGCGGATGAGAGTTTTCTTGACCTGGGACTAGCACGCCAGTTAGGGCTGACACTCGTACCTCTCCCCACACCGCTCGAGGTCAAGGGGCTTACCCACCAGATGCCCCCCCCTCGTGCTGCTACTTTCCGGCAACCACGGTGAGTCTATGGGGTTCTTCTTCATCCATTTCCCCCAGAACACCCTGGTTCTGGGGTACCCCTGGCTCCGGACCCACAACCCCCAGATGGACTGGCGCTCGGGTAGCGTGAGCGCGTGGAGCAGGCACTGCCATGCCCACTGCCTCCGCTCGACCTCTACCCAGCCGCCGGACTCACAATCTTCATTCCCAACCGGGGTGCCACCCACTTCACCAAACTTGACCTCCGCAATGCCTACCACCTGGTACACATCAGCGACAGGGACGAAAGGAAGACTGCCTTCAACACCCTGCTCGGACACTTGGAATATCTGGTAATGCCTTTCGGTCTGTAAAATACCCCAGCGGTTTTCCAGGCCCTGATTAACGATGTCCTCCGGGACATGCTCAATTAGTTTGTCTTTGTGTACCTGATCTTTTCCTAATCCCTCTCCGACCGCGTAAGACACGTACGCCTGGTGCTGCAGCGGCTCCCGGAGAACCGTCTGTTCATCAAGGCCGAGAAGTGTGTTCCGTCCGTTTCCTTCCTAGGATTCATCATTGGCTGGGGATGGACCCGAAAAAGGTGGCCGCCGTGACAGAGTGGCCAACCCCAAACAATAGGAAGCAACTTCAACGCTTCATCGGTTTTGCAAACTTCTTCTGCCGCTTCATCCGAAACTTCAGCCGTATCGCCGCTCCCCCCTCAGCCCTTACCTCCACCGCAGTAGGTTTCAAATGGACCCCCTAGGCTGCGTTCCTCGACCTCAAAAGCCGCTTTTCGTTGGCCCCGGTCATGCCCAGCCTGACACCAACCTCCAGTTTGTGGTAGAGGTGGACGTTTCGTACACGGGGGTAGGAGCGGTACTGTCTCAGCGCTCTCCAACCGACAGTAAGCTCCACCCCTGTGCCTTTCTCTCCCGCAGGCTCACCCCACCCAAACACAACTATGACGTGGGCAACTGGGAACTCTTGGCCATCAAACTAGCCCTGGAGGAGTGGCGCCACTGGCTTGAGTGAGCAGACCACCCCTTAGGTCATCTGGACAGAACATAAGAACCTAGCCTATATCCGGACAGCGAAGCAGCTCAACTCCCGGCAGGCGTTGTTCTTCGGCCGGTTTAACTTCTCTCTATCCTACCGCCCAGGCACCAAGAACACCAAGCCTGACGCCATGTTCCGCGTGTTCATGGCAGAGGAGAATGCTGGGGATCCAGAACCGATCCTTCCACCCCCTTGCCTTGCCGCCACGCTCACCTGGGAAATCGAGTCTCTTGTCACCCGAGCGCAGGAACACCAGCCCGACCCAGGTACTGGACCCCCTAACCGCTGTTTGTCCATGACACCGCACGCTCCCAGGTTCTGCAGTGGGCCCATGCCTCCCGCATCAGCTGCCGTCCTGGGATCACCCACACCCTGGCCGTCTGACAGCGCTTCTGGTGGCCGACCCTGCTCCCTGACACCCGGTCCTTCGTCTCTGCCTGTCCCACCTGCGTCCAAGGCCTCCACCTCCTCTGCCCCCTACCCATCCCGACTCGTCCTTGGTCCCACGTCGCCCTGGACTTTGTCACCGGTCTCCAACCGTCTAGGGCAACACTACCATCCTCACAGTGGTGGACCACGTTTCTAAAGCGGCTCACTTCCTCGCCCTGCCCAAACTACCATCGGCAAGGGAGACCACAGACCTGCTCGTGGCTGAGGTGTTCCGCGCCACGGCATCCCAGCAGACGTGCTGTCGGACAGAGGTCCCCAGTTCACCTTCCAGGTCTGGCGAGCTCTCTGCTCGGCCCTGGGGGCACAGGTCAGTCTCTCCTCCGGTTTACACCCCCAGACCAACCAGGAGGTGGAGGCCATGCTCCGCTGCCTAACAACCACCAACCCCTCCTCTTGGAGCGACCAGCTGCCGTGGGCCAAATACGCCCACAACACCCTGGTCAACTCCTCCTCCGGCCTGTCACCCTTCCACTGCTCTCTGGGCTACCAACCCCCACTGTTCCCTGCCCAGGAGGCTGAGATCGCCGTACCCTCCGTCCAGGCCCACATCCGTCGCTGCCGGAGGACGTGGAAGAGGGCCCGTTCTGCCCTACTCCAGGCATCTGCCAGGTCCCAGCGGCAGGCGAACGGCACCGTGCGCCCACACCCACGTATGTCCCCGGACAGATGGTATGGCTCTCCACCGAGGACTTGCCCCTCAAGGTGGACTCCCGAAAACTCGCTCCCCGGTATGTTGGTCTCTTCCCCATTGTATCTATCATCAACCTAATGTAATGTAATCCCGCAACACCTGTGCCGCACGTCTCCGCCTCCCTCCCTCCCTCCCTCCCTCCATGTCCACCCAACCTTTCATGTGTCCCTGCTTAAGCCGGTGGTCTCCAGCCCCTCTCCCTACCCGCCAAGGCCCCACCACCCCCCTGCACCTTTGACGATCACCCGGCCTACACAATGCGGCGCCTGCTGGACGTGCAGCGCCGGGGGAGGGGCTTTCAGTACCTCGTGGACTGGGAGGGGTACGGTCCAGAGGAACGCTCCTGGGTACCCCGGAAACACATCGTGGATGCCTCCCTAATCCGGGATTTCAACCGCACTCGCCCTTCCGGTTCCAGATGTCCCCCAAGGGGCGTCCGTAGAGGGGGGGGTACTGTTAGGCCCACGGCCTCCCAGCACCACTAGAGGCCGCTCTTGACCCATCCGTGGCTCCTCCCTTAGGCCAATTTCACACACCTGGGATCAATTACATTCATCACCCACACAGTATTTATTCTCCAGCTCCCCAGTCACTCATTGCCAGACCGTCAACTAGCTTACCCAAGTTGTACTGCTACTGGCCTAGTTCTAGCTCTTAGCCCCAGCGCTTGTTCCAAGTTCCTAGTTTATGTCTCCCTGTTTCGTCTTCCCCTAACCTGCTTGTCGACCAAGTCTGTCCGTCCCTCTCCATCCAGCCCGGTTCCCCGTCTCTCCACCTGGATCCTGGACTCCTCCTTCCCAGTCATCATCATCCCTGCCCTGCCCTGCCCTGCCCCATCCCTACCTGACCGGGTCCCCCCGGCCATCTCTACCGTGTGGTCTAATAAACATCCTTTGTCTGCCTCCCGTCTCACTGTGTCGTGCGTTTGGGTCCCTCCTACCTCCGGTCGTAACATTCAGACTTGACTGAGATGGGATGTTTCTGCCGTCACTAAGCCCAGAAATGTGTACGTGCACACTGTGTTGATGTGGTGGTTAGTATTTTTGCATTTCTGTCTAAAAGGCTGTTTACTCAGTTTCATAAGAGGCACTGGGCTGTTTGATCAGTGGGAGGAAAATAAAGGCTCATGTGGTGGAATTTCTAGCCACTCAGTTCGTTGTGTGATGGGAGATTAGCTTAAACAGAAAAAACAACTGTCACTTAGTCCTAAATTCATTGCATAGAAGATCAGTCAGCAGGGAACACTTAACAAGTCACATAGAAAGTGAGAGAGTGGATAGTGGACGAGCAAGTTGGGATCAAAGTGGACAGTCTGAGCCCTCACCAGAGAGCGGAGCTGAGGTCCAAACTGGTGGAAGACGCGCAGCCAGTACTTGGGGCTCTGGCAATCTACGCCGCCGCCGAATACGGGCAGGTGGATGTGCACCGGTGTCCCTCTCAGGGAAGCAGCTACGCCAGCCTGGAACCCATGGGCCTCTTCTGGTCCATGGCACCAGAGAGGCCACTGGAAATTTTGCAAACAAAACATGTTGAAACCAACACTGGTGGAGATACAAGTGCTGAGCAGTGAGATCGGCGAGGTGTTGGCCTCAGTGACTGGTGAGAGAGTGTGCATTACAGAGGGGATAAGAAGGATCCCTCTGGAAGCGGAGAAGATAAGGGGAGTCCATTGTTGACCGGCAGGTCGGTTTATAGAGACTTATCAAACTTCTTATATCAAGGCCAATTATTTAGTCTAAACTGTAGTATTACAGTTAGACAGGTAAGGAACCTGTCTATACTACAGTTAAAGAGATAATAGTGGAACTATGATCAACACACTCATGATTGGACATTCTGTAATAGTACAGTCTTGTGTTTATAATGTTGAATTTGAACTTTTAGTCATTTTGCTGGGGACCCACTGAAACCTTTTGAGGGACCCCTTGGAGGTCCCCGGGCTGCTGGTTGAGAACCCGTCCTAGATGACGCATGATAGCGTTCCATTTCGTTTCATCCTCCCTACAGGAAAGGGTACCTTTGCAGGTATTTTGGACCCGTGTGCCTTCTAAGAAGGTGTCTGGGTTTACCAAAAAGTCAGACACGGTACTTTTATCTGGAGTACTTTGAAGACGCCATAAAGCTCCAGGTTAGGAGTTTGCTCTTAAACAACTACAAGCCATTAGCCTGTGGATTTTCATTATCCTTAAAATGATCCAATAAACTGATAAAGATAAATTTAGTCTCATTTCAGCCAAAAGGCAAAATTTAAGGTTGGCTACCTAGGAGAAACTTGATAGTATGGTTAAAGATGAGAGCTAAAATGGCGAAAAAGGCCCAAGGACTGTTGTAGTGAGCATGCAGGCACTGTACGCAGGGATTTGCAAGAAACCTCTCCCTAGTTTTTGATGCTTCTGACAGCATGAAAAAAGGGTTGTGTACTGCAAGCCACGGAGCTGGTTCTGGTCCATGGCACCACGGAGTCCACAAATGTGCTGACCTCAGCGGTGGTGGACATCGACACCGTTGAGGGGGAACACTAGTGTTAGTGGCCTCTGTGACCAATGAGGGAGTGTACGTGACAGGGGAATGAGAAGGATCCCCTCTGCAAAAATGTCTCTATGCCTTAATTTCTTTCAGTCAATGTTGCCATCTAGTGCCTGCCTTGCGTCATTTCAGACAGTTTTATGCTTTTTTTGCGTATAGGTTGAACGTCACAGTTCTATTTAATTCCCAAGACCATTTATAAAATATTTTTTATTTTATAAATATATAAATAACAATTTACATTCAACGCTACATGTATGTATGTGCATCAATGTATATATAATATATATATGTTCAAAAGGGTGGTTGATTACAGAGGAGCATATGGGAATACCACAGTTCTTTATATTCCGTTCTCTGCTAAAAAAAAAAATTTCATCTTGACTAAAAAAAGCACAAACACAATCTCTCTCTCTCTTCAGCTCCAAGGCCATAAGCATTTTTTCAACTACATCAACCACTTTTATTTTGTATTATTTATATACAATAAAATTCATTGTACCTCATCCAGATCTTCTTCTGAAAATGTATGGGCTTGGATGTAGATTACGGCCTAAATATTCACTGTCAAGATGTAATTCTGTTGTGATCGGCATCAATCAAATTCAGTATTTACATTTTTTTTTTAATCATTTTGGCATGTGGTATCACACAGAATTTAAAGACAAAAAAACAACTATGAAATCAAATTTTCTCTGCCCTCAAAATGAGAATTAATAAGAAAATAAAAGATCCGTTATGGTATATGACCCTCACTGGCGTGCTTTCATCTGTGAGGCTTTTCAAAATGAGGACGCAACGTAGATCCTGTAGATCTGCCATACAGAGAAATACATCTTGTCTGAAAGAAAAATTTATGTTTTTGTTTGAGACCTTAATTATACACAAGCAAAGCATTTGTTCTATCTTTTGGACAGGTGGGGGTCTTTTGGGGGATCCATTGTGAGCACAGGCCGGCTTACATTTGGAAAATGTAATTGGCAAACATTTTTCATGAGTATGTTTAGGACTAGAACTGACTTTGTTTTTCTAAATTGCTTTTTCAATTCCATCCGTCATTAAACTGAAGCGTAGTTTTGGAAGTCTGCGATAACTCACTACACCAGCTCAACCCTGCTTTTGGAAAAGTTTCAAGTAGCAGGTTTGCAGAGCCAAAGTCAATAATAAATGATCCGTGCTGGCTCAATACATATCTACAACAGAGGCAAATTTGTCAAATATTTGGAAAAGAGCAACATATTTATAAATCGAAGGCACCTGGTGGTACCGGTACCAACCTATCAGTATCAGTAACAGCGTAACATCATAAAAAATGACGTGTCTAGGTATCTAGGGTATAAATGATGAATGACTACTATGTTACTATATTATTACTAAGTTTAAACAGTCTATGGAGTTATAACAGTGTTAATACAGTTAATGCTTACATGATTTTTTTTTAAATAGTTTTAATTTCACTTTGCAGAAATAAAAAAAATATATATATATGTATGTGAAGTGGTCAATAGGATCCTCAGGTTTGAGTCCAAATGTGAAGAGGTTAATATGATGAGCCCTTGCTAAACTGCTGGATAATGTGAAGTGTGAGCTGGATGACTTGATTGAAATAAAAACAAAAAAATGTTTTATAATGGCTCTCCTTACGGTAGAAGTAGTAGTGTAGTGGTTATTACTCGCCTTCCCTAAAACAGATTTTAAATAACTGCCATTTCTTAATGCCACAGTGCAACTGAGTGGCAAAAACAAGTGATCTTTTTTTTAACATACTGTAGGCAACTCATTAAAGGGGAGCTATTATACTTTTCCTTATTTTCTGTCATATATATAATGTTACATTGTCAGATGTTCATTTTACACGTGGCCATACTGTCAAATAATGAGGTAAACTAATGACAACGTAATGCTGTGAGCAAAAGTCTTCCGACCATTCTCAACGTTCAGTTTTCAAAGGTTTTCTCTACTCTGCACGAGGTGATGTCAGCTCGTTACAGATTTCTTTATATGGTCATCTGCTCCATCCGATCCACTGTGCGTTGCTCCAAACAAAACCAATAGTGTATTTTTATTGATGAATTTATTTATTTTTTAAATTTACGTTCATTTACATGAAACAAAAAGAATCACTGAACTTTTAAATGAGGCCTTGTAGATCGAATGAGTGAAGACTCAGCAACTGGATTGCTTATGTCTCATCTCAAATTTGCTAGGAAACAGATTTTGGTGGATAAGGTGAAATCAGTGAAAGTTACGGAGTAAATACAACAAAACCCGGAAACCATGCTCAAATGCCATTGGCTCACAGAACTTGGGGCCTCAGGAGGGCGGCTCCTCCCGCTTAAACAGACCGTTTTGGAACAGGGGGTTATAGAGGAAAGTTAGAATGGCTCGAATGCATAATCTCAAGATTCAAGATTCAAGAGGTATATTTGTCACATACATATACATATGTTCATACATATATGCAGTGAAATGTCTTTGCAACACACCCGGAAATTATGCACAATAGTTAATCTGAGTGGTATTTTCAGCAAAAAACTTTAAATACATGTTTTGGGGACCTCAGAGACCTATATTAACTTGTTGAAAAGTGGCATGATAGTTCCACTTTAAGGTGTAGCATGTACGGTACCAGACATCTTCCAAATTGTTTTTTAACAAACCCTTCTATAGGCTATAAGTGGAAAAAATGGTTAAACACCGTGCATTTTAACAAGTCTTTCAAGGTTTTAATGAGGAAAATACAAGAAACAGACACACACACACACACAATACACAAAGGTACTGGGACTAGAATGTGACTTTCCCATTTTCAACAAGGAGATTCAGATTCATTGTTTTGTTTTTTGTTTTTAATGGGACCTTAGATTTCTGCTTCACCAAATTGCACTAGCAGAGAGAAAGGTGGGGTATTCAAGCCAATATCATGCCAATGCAGATTTCCATAACATTCCCATTCCCTGTGCACTCCCAGGATTGTTGGGTTCCTTTTTACCAGCACGGTGCATCCAAACAAGAATCGCAATGAGAATTTGGCTTGGCTCGAGAAGGAGAAGGTGCACGCCACGATCTGTGCAAAAAAAAATAAAAATGTTGTCTCCCTGCGGAAATTCTACTTGCCAAAGAGGAATGTCTCATGTCCGTGCCAGGGTTGCAAGCCGCAAGAGCGACAATGCAGGGGACAGGGAGGCGGGCAGGGCTGCAGACAGCTGACACTTCTCTTTCTCTCCGATTCAACTGTGTAGCGGGAACCGTGGGCGTTGACGTTACGTCGAGGTATTTATTGCATTTTTATTTCAACTTTTATTAGTTTTTCTTATTTTAAATTAAATACAAAAATGTTCTTAATTATTTTGTATATAATTACTATTCTATGCGCTGCTACGACAACGACATATATATATATATATATATATATATATATATATATATATATACCGTGCAAGAAGGTCCTGGGTTCGATTCTCGCCTGGGGCGCTGTTGGCACCGTGCTCCTGTGGGTTATCTCCCAAATAGGAGCCTTTCTGTGTGGAGTTTGCATGTTCTCCCCGTGCTCACATGGGGTTTCCTCCACCTCACGTCAGTAAGGACCCCCACCAAAAACATGCGCCCGTCATCGTCTGACCAGCGATGGACAATTGGTACCAGGTCCCCGGGCGCGTCCACGAATGCTGCCCACTGCGCCTGGCTGCCCCCGGAGAGGAAGGACAAGCCAAGGATGGGTTAAATGCAGAGGCCTCATTTCACTGGCCACCACCCAAAAAGCGTGTGTGTGTGTGTGTGTGTGTGTGTGTATATATATATATATATATATATATATATATATATATGCATGTGTTGTAGTGTGGTGTGTCATGTGACAAATAAAGATTCTAAAAATAAGTAAATAAATAAACAAATAAACAAACAAAGAAATAAATAAATAAAAATTATATATATATATATATATAAATAAAAGTAATAGATAAATAATGAATACACAAATAAATGAACAAATAAATAAATAAAGCAAAAAAAAAAATCCGTTGAATGATTTCACCGCAGAAGACCCTGAAGACTTTCCAGCTCGATTCTGCCAGGAGGAGGAGGAGGAGGAGGAGGAGGAGCTCGGTCGGATCTCCTGTCTTGACTGGTACATGCACTTTCAGTCTCAGCTCTCCATAACACTCCATAACCCTCCGCCGGGCAGCGCAGATGGATTGTCGGCGCCTGTGGCCGCGATATTGTTCCCATCAGACCTGCAGACGAAGCCGTGTTCTCCGCGCCGCGAACCTCCACACCGCCCGCCGTGATTGCTCGGGATGCGTTAAAAGCCCGGCGTTGCGCTCGGATTTTACAGCTCTGCGATGATTTAGATATTCGCACCAACGCTACTACCGTGGTAATTTAATTAATTAATTTATTGACTAATTCATTCATTCATCCATCCATCCATTCATTCATTCATTCTTTCATTCATTCATCCATTCACTAGTGTCGTCTCAATTCTTTTGACATCTCTATCTGTCAAGATCACGATCTATGTGTTGTTAAAAAAATATATATATATATATCAGGGCTCCAGGCTGAGAAGACGATGGGCGCCGCGGCGTCAGGTTTCCACAACATGCCATCCAAAACATCTCGGTGCGTCGTGAGCTGAGCCGACCGACGATGGATGTTGGGACGAATTTCACGCCCGCCAGCCTCCTCCTGCTCCACAACGGCTCCAGCCCGACGAGCCGCTGGGAGAACCGTCCATCCGAGGAGGTGTGGAGGGTGGAGAAGCAGCAGCTCACCTTCCAGGTCTACCAGGACTTCACCACCACCGTCCAGGTGTTCATCCTCATAGGCGCACTTGTTGGTAAGCCTGGTGCCACAAGCCGGAATTGTCGTGGTTATTTAAATGGGTAATACGTAAGATTATTTTGTTTAGAAACCACCTGTTTACACCAAGTACTTTATAAGGAACACCCATTCACTGTATTTGCGTTATGCACGTGCTACTTGATGTGCTGTTTCCAATGGTTGGTGGCGGGGTCCGCCTTTCCCGTGGTGAATTTTGATCGCTCGTTGTAGTTCGTAAACTGTCAATGTGCATGAACGTTCCCAAAAAAGAATAGAAAAATCAATGGATCAGAAGAAGGCATTCTTTCGGGAAGAGATTTTGACCAAAGAGGTTAACTTTTACTGCAGTCCACCTAACACAGACGATCTCGTGGATATGCACTTTAAATTATTGGCCTATAGTCCAATATACAGATTTATTCATAGCGGTGTCCATCTCATGTCCCATCATAGAAAACATTCTGGCTGAAGCGAATGAACCAAAAAAACGGAACCTTGCAATGAAAAATAAAAACTTCACTTGATATACTTCGCGGTGGAAACTACGGATCACTGTTTAATATGGCAGCTCTGTAGGATTGGTGGTTACCGACTATAGAAGTAGGGACTGGGAGCAATTTTCATAATTGGTTCCAACCAGTGGTGTGGTGCAAGGTATACACTGGTATATGGCGTATACCTACTTCTTTTTCAGTCGGCATTGCGTAAACCCACTTCTAAATCTCCTGTGATGCGCATCATTCAGTAGTGTCCTCTCTTTAGTGGGTGTTTTTAAGGGAATGTTATGTTCCCTTAAAAACACCCACTAAAGAGATAATCTTCACATAAACAGTGGCTTCTTATGTAGTGGTATTACCCTATGGTTTGTGGGTCAGTATGGATTTATTGCTCTTCTGTGGCTAATGTTGATTCTATAATGATCCTTACTCCCCGAGGTCAAGCAGCAGAAGTTAAGTGACGGTTTTCAAACACTACTGGCCCATTTTTGGGTGCACTAAATATGCCATAGTAATCTTACATGTCACTGTTTTTAACACAGGGCGTATCCTTGCTGGACGGGCCGGTTAAAAAAAAACGTTTTGGGCAAAAATAGCATACCCACTTCTCCAGGCACCACTACACCACTGGTTCCAACTGCATGCTGACTCTCGTTTAACAAACCAATCAGGAGTTAAAACAACCCACCCAAGATTTAGAGAAGTGTGAAGGTAATTCGCATAAAATAATGTTGTGGCACCAGCCTCCACTGTATTGCCAAATTTTCTAATCGGATTCCTTCTCTTGGGGGTTAGGGTTAGGGTTAGGGACCTACAGTGCTCTTCAGAACCACAGTCTTGCGCATGGATATGGTAATTGAATAGTAGTGTATGTGGTGCTAAAATTAGACACGGAAAATCACCCTGTGCTGTGTTTGGTGCAGGTGATACAAGGTATTTACACCGGTGGTGCCATCCCATCTGTGCCAGGTTTTAGAAATTGCACCTTGATATGTCTTTTGCTTTAACTCCGACTGTATGTCTCCCAACCTTTTTTCTTCATCGGCACACACAATTGCAATAAAAATAATCCCACGGCGCTCATTATTATGGCCTTAATTCAAGAAGTCCTCTCTCGCTCGCCGTCCATTACGCCAACGGCATCCAATGAACAAAGAGTCCGAAAATCAAACGACACCGTCAGAAAATCAAACGACAAGTGACTCGCCAATTACTGACTCTGAATCTCTGAATAGTCCCCACTCTCTGCTGGATTCGCTATTCTGTTTTGGAACTGATGAATTTCAATAAATTAGGACAGCCTTGCAATTTTGAGCTTGCAGTGCAAGAGCTTATTTCCATTATTGATTTTTTTGAGTGGAATTTTAAACATGTCCCACAGCACAGTGGTTGAAAAACACTGGCATATAGCAAGAATTTGAGTGCTTTTCAGCAAAGTAATTGAATGTTGCTGTCCATATCTGGACTGTCTTTTGTATCTCACGAAAGACAATTTTGGATGCTGTTTGTGCATTAGCCATTTTTAACATGGTTGTCTCCCAATCGCTAGGTGCAGCACTTCTGGGATAATGGACACAGACAAGTATTTTACAATGTCGGCACTGATTGGAGCAGAGATTCCTTCTGGGTTTGTTCGTCTTCATTACAGTAACCTGGCCAGTGGCTCCGACTGACGTTATCCCACATTGTTCACATCCGTCAAAATAAAAAGGAAAAAAAAACCGATCTAATTCCATGTAAATCTGATTAAATACGGAATTATTTGGATTAGTCCTTTTGCTTCATAGTTTGTTGATCCATCCAATCTGGAATAGACCGTCGTTAAGTAACTTATCTGTAAACTGTGACGTGGTACTTATATAATTATGCAAATAGTTGTATAGTAGTTGCATAAAAGCCTGTAAATATGTGTGTCTGAGTGTGACACTTTGCTTGTGTTTGTGCTTAACTAACATTCATTATGGGTTTTTACTTGTGTTCTGTCGACTGGAATACAGCATATTTCACTGAATCTGTGTTGTGCTGTGTATCGAAGCTACAGTAACACTCCAATACAATGGTGCTGATTTACAGAACATCTCTTAGAAAATCGCAGTATTAATCTCCGTAGAATTGTAACCCGATTAGCGATGAGAATTCCTGGCCGAGGCCAAAACCGAATGATCTAATATCCAACTCCGAATACTGAATGGAAAGGTTTTTTTTCATTTATTTGCCATCTGGAGAGAAGGGGTATAGCGATTAGGAGAAGGCCTGCTCCGCTCATGCTTCTGTGCAAGACAAAGTCACGGGGATTTGCAGGGTGAGGCAGCATGACACTAGTAGCAACAGCTATTCAACATCCCGAAAAAATAAATAACAGAAATGCATGAAGCAGATGGTTTGTATTCTTGGTTTTGTTTGCGTTGGAAGTTGATGTTCGGATCAAGGCAAGAATCTTAACACGATAACATGCATGTTTGTTAATACCACATTTTCCAGTGTCAAACAAGCTGACCGTCTAAATCTATTTGTTTTGTAGCCCGTCAGCTGTTGTTAAATGTTGAATAGCGCTTTCACTTCGTGGTTAAACAGAGATGTCCTGTCTAGCTGTACTCTACGATGGTGTATTTCCACCACTGTGCTGCAAGATCTCGCGGGTGTGCCGTGAACATGTTCCATTTAAAAAAACTAAAGAGTGGAAATTAGCTCTTGCGTTGCAAGATCAAAATTGCAACACTGTCCAAATTCATGTTATTCATCAGTTCCAGACCGAATAGCTGATCTAGCAGAACAAGTTTCCACTGTGCAAGTGGGTACTATTCGTAGTGATGAAAGGTTTGACTCTTTTTTTCAGCGACTTGACGAGTCGCTCAGTAAAAAGAGTATTTCGATTTACAGACAGAGTCAGGTCTGAGTTGTGATTGGAATTCTAACAAGAATCATTTATACTGTCCAAATTATTTATTTTGGTGGAAAGCAGAGACCCACTCTTTTCTCCAGACTCCTAAGTCATTTAAATGAATTGTTACGCCACGAACGAATCATTTGTGAGTTTATCATTGATATATGAAAGGATAGTAGTGTCCCGTGGGATTATTTAATTGTAAAAAGTGTGTTGAGGAAGAAAAAAGGTAAGGAAACAGTGGGCCTATAAGGTGTACAAATGTGAACTGGTTCCATACTGCTTGTTTGTGACTTTTAAAAATAGCAGTCGTTCATTTTCTCGGAAAGCGAGTACGGGGTAAACAGCTTCCATTAACAGGGAGAAAAGAGTGTGACATAGTCAATCAAAATATCGTTCAGCACTCAGCATTTTCATTCATTCACCCAAATGAGCATCCCAGGGCAAATCAGAATGATTTAATTAGAAGCACTTAATGTTATGTAAAATGTGCGAGGCTATGTTTTGCAAAAACATCAGTCATTGTGCCATGGGCAAGCAGCTTTATTCCAGCCATTTCAAGCCCTAATTAGTAATCATTATATTTCATCATTTTGTTGTAGCTCTGCCTTACAGATAGTAATCCTTATGAAAGAAGCTACAATGCTTTCAACTTCTTTGCATAAAAGCAATCAAATATGGTGCATATGGGGCTGGCTGCGCAGCCCCAAATGCAGCAAGCTACGATGCGCTGTGTGTTCTGACTCCTTTCTATCTGTTTCCGCTGCATCGGACCAGACGGGCTAGACGGGGTCATGGGCGTCCATAACCCTGTCACCGGCTCACCGGTTGTCCTTCCTTGGGCCACTCTTGGTAGGTACTAACCACTGCATACCGGGAACACCCCACAAGACCTGCAGTTTTGGAGATGCTCTGACCCAGTCGTCTAGACATCACAATTTGGCCCTCATCGATCAGATCCTTACGCTTGCCCATTTTTCCTGCTTCCAACACATCAACTTCAAGAACTGTTCACTTGCTGCCTAATGTATCCCACCCCTTGACAGGTGTCATCGGAACGAGATGATCAATGTTATTTTCTTCAACTGTCAGTGGTTTTAATGTTGCGGCATAGTAGTGTATACATCCTCAGTATCTTAAAATAATTCCTGACCCCCCCCCCCCCCCCCCACCGCATTCACCCAGGAAACGCAGCCATGTTGTGGTGCACCTGCCGGACGAGTGTCTTCAAATCAGTGACCGGCCGCTTCATCCAGAATCTGGCGTGCTCCAGCATCTGCGCCACACTGGTGTGCATCCCCTATGACGTGGCACTGGGCGCCAGCCCGCTCTGCTGCTGGTGGCTCCATGTCGCGGGGATATGCAAGGCCGTCAAATTCCTCCACAAGCTCTTCTGCTCAGCCACCGTGCTCAGTTTCGCCGCCATCGCACTGGACAGGTCGGTGGAATTATTTTGTTATTGTAATGAGTCAACAGAAAAATATCCAACATAATCACCATTGAAGTGCATCAGAAGAAAACAACACAACACCTTAGAGACAATTAAGATAAATGTTTTTTTATATACGTGGTCAATAATTTCAGCTAGGTCCGATTTTTACTGAATCCGAAAATGCATGACAGTCAGATCCTACCCTCCTAGTGGCCGTCGGGTGAACTGCATCCAGGTTTTACACTAGGTTTTTTCTTGCAACATTATTTTTTTTCAAAACGTTCCTTGTAACATTTTGATTATGAAAGGGCACTTAAGAATGCCCTTTGTATTTGCAAAATGAATGCATAAAAAAGCAGATTTATTGATTTTGAATATGACAACATCCATAAATGTATGTATTATATTATATTCTTTATTAGATGTATTTATATATATATATATATATATATATACACATATATACACAGTATATATATATATATATATATATATATATATATATATATATATATATATACTGTGTATATATGTGTATATATATATATATATAAATACATCTAATAAAGATATATATATATATATATATATATATATATATATATATATATATATATATATATATATATATATATGTATATTTGTATATATATATATATATATACAAATATATATATATATATATACAAATACATATATATATATACATATATATATACAAATATATATATATATATATATATATATATATATATATACATATATATATACAAATATATATATATATATATATATATACATATATATATATACATACAAATATATATGTATATATATACAAAGCACATTTTACAACGGCGCTTAGCAGTTGGCTTGTAGTGTCGGACCAAAACTTGATCCAAGATTTCATACCATTTTGATGCATCTCAGAGTCACGCTCGGATGCGGAGATCCAGCACTGCAGAGCGTCGCAGCTTTTTGTGTGTCCACCAAACGAGTCCCAGTTTGTTGTTGTCGTTAATCGGATTCAGTATTAAGCCATCTTCACAGCCCCAAAACAACCATGCGCTCCCAGGGGTAATAGAATATTAGTCTTAACCACAAACGCTTCCCTTACCCTCCTCGGGAAAGAAAATCCACCCGGTAACAAAGAAAGATTGTACTTGTGGTGTGGTCAAGGGCGCAATGAGTGCCGTGCTAGAAATTACCATAGCTGTCCATGCAAGGAACAATAGCATTATGCATCATGCATAATGAAGTGAGAGTGAGAGCAGTTTGGTATCACTCTACATTATCATGGTGTACACAGTTCTATACGCCGTCTCCATCACTGTCATGACAGCAGCAACAGCCACAACAGCTGTGGTAAGTGGAGACACCCATTTGTGCGGATGAACAAATAGAAGGTGACAATGGGTCAGAGAGGAATACCGCAGGGACGCAGATGCAAACACCTCCGACACCGCCCTTTTCAAAGGAGCCGCAGGGGGGCTGCCGGGCGAAGGACGGGGGAAATCATGTGGAACTGCTCCAAACATGACGGACTGCAGCCCAATCACAATATACAGGAAGGACGTTAGTTACGGGGTTAAATACAGAGAAGTGCGTACAATTTATGAGGAAATAAGGCAGGGAGTGTATAACTATCGGAAATTACTTTTACAGCCCAAATTAGGGGAATCATTTACACAAGTCCATTCCTGGAGAAGCTGTCAAAGTGTGCTGGTCCTGTGTGGCCATACATGTGTGAATATACAGTAAGTGCTAGGATCTGAGCTTTGTCGATACTGGATTTCTTTGCTGCACTTTTTTTGAAACCTTGGGCAAAATTAAATGTTTAACTGCTCCAAAGATATAGCTTCTATTGACTAGATGTTGGCAATGTGGGCGAGGGGACAGAATTGCCACGTTTTGATACAGTGAGGGTAGTATAGGATAATATGTTATGTGTGTGTTCTTGCAAAACTATGTTGCGACTTATGTGTCAAAATGGCAAAATCTCTCAGCCGTGCTCTATTTTTCCAGAGGAATCCTCCTGGGGAATTGTTTTGTCACAAAAAATGTAATGTCTCGTCAACCTTCCACAAAGTAATAGCACATCAAGCCGGTCATTTTGATGTATTCCGTGTGCTTGTGGCTTGAAAATTGTGGGAGGTAAAATTTTGACTATAATAACAATAATAATAATAATAGTAATAGTAATAGTAATAATAATAATAATAATAATAATAATAAAAAAAAAAAAATAATAAATAATAATAATAATAATAAAAATAATTATAAATATAGCTGCAGGCAGCAATACACAGGGTCCAGTGTATTTGTTTTAGGTTAGTATTACAGTTTTCTTGATAATTTTGTGCGATGCATCACAATTTACTTAACGTATAAGGGAGGGGATGGAACGTATGAACATCAAAGATCATGGAGTTAGGTTGTGTAGTTACATACATGGAATATTGTTTTAGAATTCTGTAACTGACCTTCAGACTGACCTGAACATGCAAACATAACCTAGTTACGTCCATGTAATTATATGAATCTCACACTTATGGCATTACATATGTAACAGTTCCAGTTCAACGAGACGTCAGACATTGCTGTTCATTTATGATTTTGACATAGATGTATAAGAATGGTCAGTTATAAATAATTGTTCCCAATTACTGAGTTTTTAGTTTTTGTATTGTTTTTAAATGAAAAAAATATGAATTAGTTAATTAGTACAACAAATGAAAAAAAACAGTCAGATAATTGTTTTGTTAAACAGTTGTCCAAAACAGCTGGACAAAATAAGTAAACAAATATCACAATATTTATAAAAATCACATGTAAAATAACAAATAAATGTTATTAAAATGGCAATCCTAAGAAAATAAAATAAATGAGAAATAGACAAATTGTATAAAATTGTCAAAGTAAACAGTGTTTATCAACATTGTGCTATATGTAGTTTTTTAACTAAAGACAGCTTGATATTTTTCAGGTTTGCGTCCATATGCAAACATTCAGAATTTTTTTTTCCAGAATTGCTGTTAAACTCAGAGCTACACACTGTTTATTTCTGGAGTCTCATCATCCTAGTGAAATGAGCTGAAAGTGTTTTTCATTAATGTTTTTTTCATCAGAATTTTCTTCAGTATTTTTTTTTATATTGTGATTGACCTTTATTTTGAACAATGGCTTCTTTATTTATATTTTATTTTATATTTTTCGGCTTCTGTAGGAATAACAAAAAAAACTTTGTAATTACTTTTCATAACAATAACAATATATACATTTAATAAAAAATAAAAAATAATCATTACTTATTTTTGTACATTTTATGTTAGTTATGTACAATTGTAAAATTCAGGCTAATAGATTATTTGTGTGTTGTAATGCAGATAACTCTAATGTAAATTTAACATTAGTTAACAATTAGAATTATTATGTAATAATTACTCAAGATCATAAACACTTTCTGGCTTTTCGTGACAGTTTGTTAGGTGTAGTTATAGGAAAATGTTTATACATGACATTTATTACCAAAAAAAAGGATTACATTTTTTATTTCAAACTATATGTTGTCATTGTTACCTTACCTTGTTGCATTGAAGTCTGGAGTTTCTATGATGATAGATGATGTGTGTCGTATACATCAATTATGAAGTATTTACGTTGATTTACAATAGCAGTTCAGTTAACATATTTGTTTTGTAAAGTTGAGTTCAGATTTTTAGTTCGATTACATTTTCAGGTTAGTTCTGTTTCCATGAAATACGACAAACGTTGGGATATTTCTGTGGGTGATTACCATTGCATGCCTTCTATTTTTGCGATGCCACGTTGAATTTTGAACGCATCACTGAGCACATTTCAGTGTTTGAGGTACGCGCTGACGACATTTCAAGATTATTTTCAATTTTTTTTTTTCATTTATCTGGCCAATTAATGTGGTCCATGAATTTAAAATATCAATCGAACAGATCTACTGACTGTCTACCAGGTAAGAATCTATATAAATATACATGTAAATTGATAGTTTGGTAACTTTTAAAGACGACAGAGGGATCAATCCCACGCTAGACATTTTCAATCGGAATCTGTACATTTATAGTTAATTATATGATGACATCATAAAGCATCTTACTGTAAATCTCATCTCATTCATTTTAGAATGAGACGTGTGACGTCTCGTTCGAAGACCAACTGAATATTTCTGGTCAAAGTTCTTCAATTTTTCATGAATAGCTGCTCCGTATGTGGATCAATTGTGATGAAATTTAAACCACGAGATCCTTGTTACATAGCGGTTCAAACGACACCTAAACCATGTTTCTAGCTTATACCAAAGTACTGTATGTCTTCCAGATAGTTTTAGCCGGGTCGGACACATTTCGGCGTCAGACGTACTGGTTAGTTGAAATTTGGTCGGTTTTTCGCTAATATCTGCTCTGTATGTGTGTCAATTTTGGATAAAACTTCAAACAAGGTCTTTGTGACCGTGCAGTTCAAACAAGACATAAATGGCCTCAGGGACCCCTGGAGAAGAAGGCAAGGCGAGACCCCGAGAAGGGGGACTGCTGGGGATCCCCGGGGCCTGGAACAGGACAGGCGAGTACCAGGCCATCTGGCTCTAGACTGGGGGCTAGGCCAAGGGTAGGCTCCAGGCTCACAAACCCGCATCTAGTTGACGGGAGTGCAGGCAGGGGGCGAGCAGCCCAGGGTGCCTGAAGGGAATGTCCAGGCTGGGAAGCATGCTGGCGACTAGCAGGCCTACTGCTAGCAGGCTGGTGACTAGCACGCTGGTGGCTAGCAGGCCGGTGGCAAGTAGGTGAATCTCCTGGTTGGTCACTGATGGGACGTGAATTCTATACGCACACAGACACAATGATCTGACTGAGACAGAGTGAATGGGAAACAGGTTAAATACGATACAATATTATAAAAATATAATACAATTGCTGACTGGGGACAGGTGTGCAGTGGCAGGGACGTGGAACCAGAGACAGACAGAGGGAGCTAAGAGGGGCATAGGGACCTAGAGACAGACAGAGGGAGCCAGAGAGAGAGAGGGAGAGAGAGGGAGACATAACAAGCACAGGGCAGGATCCTGACAGTTTTGGAGTTAAATGCCTTCACGAAACCCCCATTCAAACCCCTCCATGAAGTGGGATTAAAGTTTTTGTCGTTGAAGTCAGAACTGTTTCTGGCACTTGTCTTGGCAAAACGTGTGGGAAACATGGCCGCACTGGCTGTCCACCAGTCCTGCTTGGTGTTCTCCACGGATAATCGGAGGGTAAACCCAAGAACATAAAGGCGGGATTCAAATCGACCACGATTGATTTCTCTTTGTTTTCTCCTCCTCCCTTTGGGTCAGAGGACGATGAGAGGCTGCATACTCTGTGCCCTGTCTTGGCGCTCTTGGTCTATGTGGAGTGCAGTGGAGATCTCATTAGCCTACTCCTAAGTGGGGCAGGAACCTCCAGAGGGTCTTAAAGCGCTTTGGACTAGGGGTGTGGCATTGTTATGAGGAGTTTTGGTCGAGGCGATGTGCGGTGCTGCTTCTTGGGCTACCCCACACACGTTCTCCAGATTCTAGTCTTGACATCACGCTGTCAGCACTGGCGCAGGCTGTTTTGACAGCAGCCAGATGTTAGCCTATATGCAGAGTTACGCTATTTGGTTGAGAGTGGTTACAGTCAGGTGATACAAGCTCAGCTGCATGCGGAATCCCCACCCACGAGCATGGCGGTGGGGTTGGGGGGGGGGGTAATCTAATTTACCTCCACACCTTATGAATGGGTTCTTTTATGTTGAAATTGGGGTATGAGGTCACATCTGCCAGTGGGTCCTTGGACAACCTGGACGCAGGGGGCTATGGCTCTGCCTTTGGGGACTTGCATAGGACACATCAGTTCTGTGTGAGGGTGATGGGTATACAATATGGCATCGTAAGAACTCGATTCTCAAACTCAATTTGTTCGAAATCAAGTAAAACGTTTGGGTTGTGCCACAACTCTGGTTTTACGAATGAAGAACAAGAGTTCTTACCAGTGGCCTCACTGACCAGCTAGATCGAGAGCTGAATAATATTTTCAGGGACCTATGACAGCCATATACTGAGGGGCAGGCCATATGATGGGTGCTGAGTGGCCCAATAACAACCTGTCAGGGCCAAGTTGAGGCTTGGTTGGTAAAAAAGGGCTTTAAGCTTTATTCGGTGGAGCTGTCTGGAGACAGATTAAGGCATAGCAAGAACTTGATTTGTAAGATTTGTAAGATTTTGAAGATTTGTAAAACCATGTTGTGGCACAACCCATACGTTTTCTGGCAATTCTGTTATGGAAATATAATCTCTTCCTAGAACATGATCTTTTATTCCACCAGACATTTTCATGTCCTGATAAAGGGTAGATCCTTTTGTCAAGGTTTCAGAGAGCACTTTTTAATGGTCAATAATTGAATACACTTTTATGTTATAAGGGCAACATATCTGGCTTTGACTGTAAAGTATATTATTTATATTACAGTACCATTCATGTGGAATTTGGCTTAATATCTAAGTACTAATACAAATGTTGCTGGGATATGCAGCTAAATAAAGACGTATAGGCATAGTTCTCACTCTGTTCTCTATTTAAACTCAAAACTAGGGCTGTACCCAACTCAGAATTTGGCCAGTCGAATCAGTTTTGGCTCTTCAATGCGAATAATCAACTATTCGGCGGAGCGGGGGCCACTGAGGATGGGGGCGTTGGGTTTGGCCTGTTAAATACCATGTCTTGGTACCCGGTATTTAACAGGCCCGGGGATAAATTATTAAAGACTGTACTATCAATAAGCTCCAATGTTACCGGTACTGTTTACAGTATTAGAGGAATTGAGAAAATAGATTTTCTATTTATTTAAGCTATGTAGAGTGTTCTCTAAACTGCTTGTATTTCGGGATGTCCTTTTTTTTTTAAACTCAGAGAATGATAACTACAGCTGCGTGCTGCTATCTTGAGCAATGACACACTTGTTTCTGACCAATCAGAGGTTTGCAGTGCTATCACGTGACCACTGCGGGGATGAGAAATGCAGTTTTTTACGAACTTCTTCTACTAAAATAGACGGATTTGGATCAAACTCGGAGGACAGAATGTCAGAACTGCTTCAAATCCAAATTCTATTGGATCATGTCCGTGGGTACGTTGATTACATAACATCCATAGACTACTGACATAAATTTCTCATGAACAAAAACAAAAGGGGTCTCCGCCCCCTTCGTGGCAGAGTAAGTGTAATAATAGTAATAATAATAGTAAGTAATTACAATAGTAAGTGTGCGCTGCAAGCACACTTTATAGGGGGACAGAGGCAATACCAACAAAACAATAAATGACGACAGAAAAAATAATGAAATATTAAATATATATCTTTCAAGTGGATGTTGTCTGCTGATTCTTTGTAATCAATAAGTTGCCAGCTCCTTTATTTCCCTCCAGGCTTACAGGATGAATAGTGACAAAAATAGACCTTATTTACATCATACTGCTTTCTGACCAACTTAAGCACGGACACTTGGCCCAGAGATAGCAGCCACTCCCTGGGTTTTCACCCACCTGGCTGTCAGAGAGGGAGGAAAACAGACGAACAACACAGAACCAGTTTCCTACAGCTACCTCTGCTGCCGGCGGCTCACTGCTTGCTCCCACCTGCAGCCCCGGGCAAAATAAACCACACCTACAGCATAGACCAGTATGTACCAATTCTGAGGCTAAGTTAAGATTGGTGCTTTTGGAATTGCACCTTTGGCTGTGCTGGAAAAAGGAAATTCTCTGTGTATATACATACATTAGAGATTTAGATTGAATTCTGAGATGTTTCGGATATATTTTATTTGGACAAACAAGCCTCAAATTGTGTATTTGTAGCTCATCCAAATGACTACATGTTAGGTCTGTATGCTTTTAAAAGAAGGAACTTTATAAGCCAACCACCATTTTAATTGCGTTGGTATGTATATTAATTTGAGCGTCATTATCACAAAAAGGAACTGTATCCCAATCCCCGTAATTTGTGGAGCTAGTTCTGTCGGACAACTCGACGGCGCCACACGCTTCCATGGCCTTATGGGGCGGCCTATTTAAGCAGCCAATCCCTCTTGCACTACCTGCTTTGCTGCCTGCTTGCTTGCTGTGTTGCAGGGCTCCTTCTACCTCTCCTGCATCCACCCGTTGGGTTCTACTCTTTTATCCAATGGGGGGATTCAAGCTCATCACTACTATAGTTCAAGCTCACTAAGTATGCCCATGTTTCCTGTAAACCTCACTTGGAGTGATACGCAGTAGAGCTCAGATGCCAACGTCAAACTTTATTAATAAATATAGGTAATTTTAAAGTCAATATAAGAGTTGTCTGTCAGAAATGCAAAGAGCATTTCTGTGAAAATGTCCACAAGATCATAGATGCAGAACCAGCGGGTTTTTATTGTGTTAATAATAAAACAACGATGAGGAAATAAATGCAAATCAGCCCTGTAAGAAACATTTGTGGTAGCATTGCTCAATTTAACTAGCCAAGAGAGAGCCAAGAATCTTATAATAGGTTTATAACAAACAGAAATGCGACGTTTGCCAGCTCACATTTTTTTCCTGGCACATTCTGAACACCTCTAGGGGGAAAAGTGGACAGGCGAAAATCAATAGGGGAATCGATAACTCCGTTAAACATCAAAGAACCGAGGGATTTCAGTAAACTGTTTTTGTGGCAGAAGGGTCGAGATTGTTTTTGAGGGTTTTTTTTGCTATCTCCATCTGTCCCCAACTGAGAGACCTGGGAGGAAATCAATGAAGCATGTATAAGCCATGCTGAGCATCGGCAGCACGGGCCTTCCTGTGGCGCTCAGACCCACTGCTAAAGCCAAAAGTAATGGAGAATTGTTGTTGTTTTTGGCAAGCAAAGCTTTCAAATAAATGAATACTTTTAAAATGTAAACTGTTGTTTTTACTCTTTTTCTTTCTTTGTTTTTGCGCTTGTCCATGTGGTAATCCGCAATATTATTTCGTTAAAATAATTCCATATTGGATACTTTTTTTTGCTGGCACTTTATAAGAAACACCCCATTCCATGTAATTGCGTTATCCATGTGCTCCTCTGTATGCTGTTTCATTGTTGGTGGCGGGGTCTGCCCCAAGCGCAAGAAGGGAAAGGTAGCCGTGGTGAATTTGATTATAGTTTGATGAATTTCAAAAAGAAGCATAGCTAGTTGTGGTCAGTAAACGATATGTCGATATGGATAAACATTTACAAAAAGTAAACGAAATTTGAGGAAACATGGAGAAACCTGGAACCCGGTAAACCTGGATGTTGAAAAAAAACATTTGAAAAAGAAATGTAATTCTTGGACTTGTAGTGTAGTCCACCCAAAACAGACACTTTAAAGAGTAGCATTGAGATTATCATATTTATCATTGGCTACACTATAATGTCTTTGTGTATGACTTGATCAGATGACTGTCAGCGAGGTTCGGGGAAGCATATTACCAGTTTGATCTAGCACCGCTGTTCCCCTCGCCTCCACTCCTGAAGCTCGCTGCGAGAATGGAATAAACCCACTGAATTATTTATTTTCTATGATTGAGAGACCGGCTTCACAGGCTGAGAAACCATGGCACCTAGAGGCTGATGTATTCTCAAAACACACACATTTTCAACAACACACGCACGGCGACATATGTCTCAAACAAGTCTCTTCACATGTTTTGTTGTGCTTCTCTCAGATCTCTCACGCTCTCCTGGCTGTAGCTTTGCTCATTGACAAGTTGATGCAGTCAGAGATGGGCCTTTGTTCTCTCCGCCTGTCTCCATCAGTCCTGATCTCATTATTGCTCCGTGCCCTTTGTTTTCAAGCTAATTCTATTGAGACTTAAATGGGGAATCTATTATAAAATATACAAATTCAAGATTACATTTTGCCATGCATATGCAAACTTAAAAGTGAATACCCAAGATTGTATTAATAAGTAAGTAATATACTGTACCATACAATAAGCATATTGAAATATATAGCTTTAGTAAGATATTGAGATTGCTCATATATATGTATTCTGACAGACAACTCTTGAGTTTACTTTTAAATGATCTTTATTTATTATGCATCGTATGAGTTTGTCATCTGGGCTCTACTGCTCATCACTCCCAGCGATGTGTACAGCAAACATAGGCATACTTAGGACCCGTTGGATCGTTTTGCCTCCCTTCATTAGTACTGACCTAGAATGGCACTGAAACCAAAGACTAAGTTGAAGTGTTTGATTTCATCTACCATCTCCTCACAATTTTATTGGAAGACATTCTGGACTTGCTTCAACTTGCTTCTATTTAATGGCGTCTTTACAGTTTTGGGTGTTCTGGCAGTCTCATAAATTAATGCATTCCTGTTGTCTCACCTTATACATCCAGATACTACTCTGTGCTGTATCCATTGGAGAGGAAGATCTCCGATGCCAGATCCCGTGACCTGGTTATCTACATTTGGGTCCATGCAGCGGTTGCCAGCATCCCGGTATTCGCCGTGGCCAACATGACTGATGTGTATGCCACCTCGTCCTGCTCGGAGGCCCGTGGCCATGCTCGCTCCCTGGGTGGCGTGGCATACCTGTTGGTCTACAACATCACCACGTTGATCCTCCCACTGGCTGTGGTCTTTCTCTTCATGATGCTTATCCGCCGGGCGCTCAGTGCCAGCCAGAAGAAGAAGGTGATCATCGCTGCCTTGCGGACGCCGCAGAACAGCATCTCCATCCCGTACGTGTCCCAGCGGGAGGCCGAGCTGCACGCCGCCCTGTTGGCTGTGGTTCTGGCCTTCTCTGCGTGCAGTGCCCCCTATGGGGCCCTGGTGGTCTACCGTGCTGTCTTGCCGGAGAGCACAGTGCCGCCCTTGCCACTTTATCTCACCGCCGTCTGGCTGCCCAAGGTGTCTCTGCTCACCAACCCCCTCCTCTTCCTCACCGTCAACCGCTCGGCCCGCCGCAGCCTGCTGGACCTGCTTGCCCGGGTCCATAGGCGCTACAGCCGGCGCAATGTGGTAGGCTCAGGGGGTCTGGCGTCACTGAGCGGGGAGGCTGGCGCCGGGTGCCCAGGGGCCCTAGAGGCGACAGGCCGCTCGGGAAGCCAGCTGCTGGAGATGTTCAACATCGGCCAGCAGCAGATCTTCCGGCCCTCTGAGGAGGAGGAGGAGGAAGAGGAAGAGGAGAAAGTGGGAGAGGAACAAGAGGAGGCCGAGGTGATGAAGGAGATCCCTTCCCTGGAATCGGGGCCCAGGATGGGAAGCCTCAGACGGGATGCTAACCCAAAAAAAGAACCACACGGGGCGGGAGACAAGGAAGGACCACCCCCTCCACTGATAGCCACCTCAGCCGCGCCTCGCGTCTCCCCGGTACATGCGTGCGCCTATGCCTCGTCATCGCAGGTTGCGCCAGCGACACCCACGGAGCCCATCGACTCCGCCCAGTTCGGGTTTGGCCCCTTCGAGCTGCCCCCACAGTGGCTGCCTGAGACCAGGAACAGCAAGAAGAGACTGCTGCCCCCGCTGGGCAATACCCCTGAAGAGCTGATCCAGACCAAGCAGCCCAGGCCACGGCCAGAACGGCGCATAAGCAGGAACAATAAAGTCAGCACTATACCCGCTGTGGACCCCTGAACTGTGAGCCGGAGCCGAATGCTCCATAAAGGACAGTGGGTTGAGGTCAAAGATCAACATTGAAGGAATTGTTAGCTTTTTCCTTTGGCTAATCAGTGGTCAGCCCGATGTACCATGCTGCCTGGTGAGACACTACATGATTCTTCTGGTGATTCTAAAGCATTTTCTCAAGTATTGAGGGTCTTTTTTTGCTGGTACAGATGTAGCCATCATACAAGCAAATGCAAATTTCACCATAAATTCCTCTTTTGGGGGACACAAATCATCCATAATTTTTTTCTACAGCCAAAAATACATGTTTTGCCCACCAGTTTAAAAAAGTCTTGTAAACTGTCTTGCTCTTGTTTGTCACTGTAGTGTTGAAAAGGACATCTACTATGGCTACTACTATAGTATTTTTTTATAGAGCTCCCTGAACAATTATTGTAAATGCAATAGACAAATCAATCAAATAATGCTGAAAAAATGCACTGAAGCTCACAATATTTTTTGAGAATGAAGTCATTTTTTTGCCACGATTGAACCGTTTCTAAACTTAGCACAAATATATATCGAGCCTTTCTCTTACCCGTCATGTTTTCTGTAACCATGTTTTACATTATTCGTAAATATCCACTCTGACCTTGACCCCACGATGGTGTTATTACGTTTGTATGTTTACGGTATTTTTAACGGTATATGCTATACGTTCCTTTTGGCGTGATAGATGTTGTCATTTCTACTCCCATTAAGTGCATTTGATAAATTGGAATACCATATTTCCTCAAATATAAATCGGTAGTCAAATATTAACCAGGCCTCTAATAAACACTACGCGGTTTAAACAAACAAATAAAAGCCGGCCTCAAATAAAGACTGGGGAAAAACTGATAGGAGCTCCGCAGTTCCATCAAGGCAATCTTTTCTTCATACAAAGCAAATAAAAACATTGTGTTTTTATTGTAGATGTATTTAATTTACTCTGTTTCCTACTACTGCAGAGCAGATCACAGATCTCTTCTTGGGGCAAACGCCCTGTTCTGAGCACTCTCACTCTCCAGCGCTCCAAGCAAGAAGTGGTGCATTCAAGGGGAATTCGGAAAATAATTCCCTCGACGGCTACCACGATAAGTGCGACTTTTAGGGTGGCTACTAGCGCTCTCTTTTTTCACCATACATGTGTTTGCGTGGCATGGCAACCAGATGGAAGTTTGATTTAAAATTCATACTAAAATATGATCAAATATACTTAATCAACAAAGGGAGTTGGATATAAAGCCTGCTTCTAATATAAGCCTGCTTCCAATAAAGGCCTGGTACCCTCTGCAGTTGAGGTAAATAAAGGCCCCGGTCACTATTTGAGGAAATACGGTATGTGCCGAATACAAACACTGTATTTTCCCTGTGTCGTTAGCTTGGCCTTGTTCCGTTACAAAATCTGTGGTATAAATATACAAAAACCCAGAGTGACATTGTTTGTTCCTATGAAGCACTGATGGGCAGTCTTTTACCAAGTCGATTTTTGATTGGCTCTGTTGACTCTCCCGGCTTCTATCTGGAAAAATCAATAGCTCTTTTATGCTCAAAACGGAGCAAATGCAACGTATGCAGAGATGCAAGTTTGAATTTGAATCTGATGGGTTTTTTTCTTATTTCAAAAAAACAAACATACTGAAGTATAAACACAGTGCACGGGAAATCAAAGGAAAGCTGTCCACAGCAATCTGCTCCCCTCAGTTCCAACGTAAAGGAAAAACGGCAGCAGCCAGCCACAACCTGACGCATTGACTCATCTGCACTTCAAATATTTGTCAACCCCCACCACCACCACCACCCCATCACACACACAATGTTCCTCCCACAATCCCTCGCTGTGTCCACAAAGACCAGAATCCAGAATCGATACTACATCATAGCCCAAACGTTCCGTCGTGGCCGAATGGAAACAATCTATCACCTATTGCTCAAAGCTCCTGCTGGTGGGTTGGGTTTCCCTGTTTCAAATGACTAATTTGGGCGGTAGTAGTTGACAAAAAAAACCAGCTTTCAAAACAGCCTCAAAGAGTGGCATGTGACAGGATGGGATTGTTATCATATATCGTGTGTGTGTCTGTGTGTGTGTGTGTGTGTGTGTGTGTGTGTGTTTCATTTTTACAGTTGACTAGATACTACAGACGTTCCTCAAAAGAAAATAGCGCAAAGTAGCCTCTGAAGAATTACCAACAACCGGTAATACACCATAGCGGAAAAAAGGTCAAAGTCGAATCTGCTGCTGTTGGTTATGATTATTTCTGCTGAATGATTGTTGTTGATAATTACTTATTTAACTTACTTAGACGATTCTGCTTGAATTCCTTTTTAAACACCTTTATTAACCAATTTGAAGAAGATTTCCATTTAATTCCAAGATGCTATCCTTCATTTTCACTGGATCTTCCACGTGTGCCACGTTTGCTGTTATTATCAACAGTTGACATTATATATTAAGTGTTCTCACAGCACACAACATTTTAAACTCACGTACTATTTGTTTTGTTTTCTTACTAAATTGTTAAAACAATAACAACCTCAACCTGACGTCAAAAAAGTTGCCATGAAATGCACACCCGACTGTAAAAGTATGATTTAATCTGCTTTGCAGTCTGAGTAAGACTCCCAAGGTAGGCGTTAGAAGGAGCACATGAGGAGCTTTTTCCCCTCCACGCCGTCTGGGGAACAAAGTCTCTGTTTGTTATTCGCTTGGGGTTTACGCTGCTATTGTTGTCAGCTGACTTTTCCTATGCGCTCATTGTGACCGTCGACGTCATCACCGATTTGAAAAAAAATTGGAATCTGTTTTTATTTTCTTTTATGGGTGGGTAAATGAACACAGGACACGAAGCTCAAATGAAGAGGGACGAAGGGGCTGGAAGAATGACGACGTAACCCTTTTCCCTGTAGCTTCTAAATTAACGTAAAGGCTTATTTTGACCATTTAGGAAATCTTAAAAACAGTCAGCCAAAGTCAGTTTTGAATTCATTAACTGAGTCTGCTGATTGGATTTATGAATGGCCACCGGGTGAAGTCACAATCTGCACAAATGGGTTTTTAACAGCTTGATTATTTCAGCATCGACTAGTAATAGCTGATAAACGAAGGCAGAGGCTTTTTAATTAGCGCAGTTGCTCAGCAACAAGGTAACCTCGATGATTTAAACCCATTTTGCATATTGGCCCTCACCACTCACATGCACACTCACTCAGCAAAGCTTTGAGCTCAGAGCTTGCACAGCACTCGGGGGACGAAACGTAACAGTTCCACTGTTAGCAGGACTCGAGTCAGTCCACAGATGCAGTCTTTTAAAGCAGTGTTTCCCAACCTTTTATCTTCCACGGCATTACAATTAAATATTCCCACATCACTATCCGAACTACTAAAAATGTCACAAACCCCTAGAACTGTGCTTGTTATTATTAAATTAAATTAAATGAATCTTTAATTTAAGCATGAACTCAGAAGGTTTGAAGTCACTCTGGGAGAAGAGAGGTCAAGCAAGTGAATAATTACTTAGGACTGAATTAAAGAAAAAGGTCAAGGCATTTGGCGTAATTTGAAATGAATGTGACTGATTCATACTTTGCATCCCACCAAAATTAATAATTTCGACAGAATTGATTGATTCTTGGGGTAATTCAATTCACAACTCCGAAATGACAGACTCTTCTGACTCTCGTTCATCGTTCAGGAAGTCCTCCCTCGCTCACCGTGCTTTACACCAACTGAAAGAAGTGTCTACGTTTAACAACTCTTGTACTTTTACCGAGTAACCCCTCCATCACCGCATCTCAAAAAAGAGCCAAACAGCGTATAACTTGTAGTTCTCACTGTCAGTGTGAAAACTGTTGGTATTCTGTCTTGAACTGATGAATTTGGTAAATAGTACAGCCTTGCAATCTTGATCCTGCAACAAGTTTCCATTATTCATTTTAGTTGGAATTTGAAAATTTGTCTTCAACAAACTTGGAAGAAGACAGGGGCAGATCAGTTCCGTCCTGTCTGACAGGTGTTTGACAGCTGCTTGGTCCAGCGTTCCCCCTCACTTTAGATCGGGCCGATCTGACACTTTCGAAAAAGAAGCTGTGGTGAGTCAGTCAGGTTTGTCCGCTGTGAATCCTACGTGATCACAAAGCGATTTTCTGAAAGTACCCAAAGTCATATAATCATCGTATACGTTGTTCCAGTTGAATTCAGGAAAGGATCTTGGTGTCATTAGCCACTGACTCATAACCTATGGATGAGACCATCCATAGGTATGAAGGCGAGGGCCTTTATATTCGACCAAGGGGTACATTTCCAGTCATTTCTTAATCCATGGATGTTAAGGATTTTGCTCCTTTATTTTCTTAGTTGGGACACACATAATGCAAGGTGAGATCTTGGCCTTTGGAAAACAAATCAAAATGACAAATGACCAATAAAAGCCAAAGAATCAAAAGGGCTACTACTACTTCATGAAGATCACCAGTAGAACTAAAGTAATTTTATTGTCTTGGACTGTATTGTACCCTATTATCTGTTCTATCTGAATCCTTTCCACCACATACCTTCCAACAATTTTCCAATCTCTCATCCCTTGCTCACAGATGTCTTTGCAAATCTATTTACAACACCCAGATGCGCGACGATTGCAACTGACCTCCGCCAGGTCCTCATCTCCTCCTCTCCTCTCCTCCTAGAGGCTAATTAGGAGGAATGAATTGAATGTGTTTGTGCATACCGTGCGCAACAGAAGAATAATCTCAAATCTCAATCTCAAATCTCAAAATTCTGTTTGTCAGGAATGCCAAGGTTCATTGCCACAAGGTTTATAAACAAACAGGTCGCTCTTGCCTTTTTAGTACAGTGGGAGCAAAATAGGTGTGTGAGCTGAGGGCAGTCAGGTAGGAATTGTAAGAAGGATTTTTTGACCCTTTAAAATATGGCACAATCAGCACGCCGCTCAACCCACTTTTGAACAATATTTTCTCCCCAGATCTTGCATCAGTTTACCCCATTGTCAAGTTTTCTGCCCCTTTTTTTGATGGGGACAATGAAGAACCTCTCATATGCTTCGAGACATAATTTTCGTCAAGATTGCGGAAAAGATGGGGAGTGCTCAGATGTTCCAAAATGTGACAAAGGGGATCTTCAGTAAGGAATAAAACGTATCAGAAATCCAACTTTGTCTCTCCGTCTTCCTAGCAGGCCTGTTATAGGCACCTTACTCTTTTCGGCCCAGACAGATACTGCAGAGGAAGGCGTTGGTGAGATCAAACAGTGGTGTATAACACATGCAGGATACCGAGAGCAATGGCTCACCATCTGTAAATAACCCAAGAGTAAATTACTGAGAAAGCAAGAGAGGAGGAGTGGGCGTGAGATAATATGCATCATAGAAGATCCTCGAGACCAGAGAGCGGGAGGGAAGAGAGGAGCGGAGAGCTGGAAATGCGAGAGGTGAGACTAGACCAGAGGGAATCTCTTGCTCACGTCGATTGAGCACAGGGGCTGAGCTGGCATTTTGGAAATCACCATTTTGGCCTCCTTTTCTGTTTTTGAAAGGGCCATTATAAACACCTCTGTTTCAAATGAGGAATGGATTGGGAAAGATGTTGAACCATGATGCAACAGTTGTAAAAATGATCTATAGGTAGGTACATGTAAAGGAATACTACAAAGGGACTTTCCTCCATTGCTGGTTCACAGCCCATTCACATCGATGGGAAAGGTAGGGTCTCAGACCCTATCTGATCAACATCTCGCAAAATGTCTCTTTATCGACAAAATAATTAAATCAATTAACCTTCAAAATCTCGTCCTGATGCTAAATTCTCACACTTGAACTTCAATAACACATCACTGTTCAAGTGCAAGGCATATCTCTTTGAGAGCTGAGATGCTGGAGGGTTGGTGGCTCTCAAACAACTCAGACGAACCTTTCCTCGGTTTTGTTGTTCCACCTGACAGCAGCAACAGCCGCACCCCTCTTTCTCTACACCTGGTTTACATACAGGTATGTGCAGCAGAGAGCACTCTGTCATCCTGTCATTCCGCGTCAAGGAACATGTCGTAGGAGTCGTCAGTCTAAGGCAGGAAATTATAAAAAAAGACGACTTCTCGTTGGGGAGCCATGACAGATGCCTCATGTCTGTTCAGCGATTATATCGCACTACACGGGGTAAAGACGCCTGTTCCTCGCTCCCGACGTTCTTATTCAGGCCCGAGTCTGGAAATCTGTCGGCCACGACAAAATTAGGTCAAAATCGGGCTGACCCCGAGCATAAGGGGACTTCAGGGGACTTGCGTGATGCAGTGGCAGCCAGTAGCCTTACGTGGTCCTGAAGCAGAGGATGAGGACGGCAGTGAAGAACAGCTCACTGCTGCTACAGAGAAGCCCTCCGACCGGGTCTCTGGGCTCATTACAAGACATTCAGGACCTCAGTGGCCGAGACCTCCAAAGTAGCAGTGAAATCCAGCCGGCGAGTCTATATGCATTATGGTTATTTTACTATTCGGATGCTCTGGATAATCAATGAGTAATTCTTCAAATTGGGAGATTTAAATTAGTGTTAGTTCCTCTTTTTCTGGTGTGCTGTGAAATGCAAGGTTCTGCTGCACCTTTTTCTTGCATTTGGGCAGATCCAATGATCTCTATGTTTAGTATCATCGCCATTATTCTTTGTCCGAGTTGCCTTAGACGTTAACTACCATCTGAAGCCTCGTTTTCTGACCTGACAAAAAAAATAAAAAATCCTGACTATCTTTTTTTTCTGTCTAAATGGTGACTTTCTAATACATATTTGGAGGGAACATATCTGGCACTTTGCGAATTTGCATCGCCCAAATGATCAAATACATGATGTCATCTCAGTTTGTCAAAATTAAAATAAAATTCAACAGTCTCACGTTAATCTAATGCCAAGTCTCTCAGGTGGCAATAAACTGTTAAATTAAAGGATTTAAGTGGTTTATCAGCCTCACATGAAACATAGTTCTGGCACAGGGAATAAAATTCCATCTACAACCTTGCTTTGTGTGCCCAACCTTGATCTTTTCCAGAATCTCTAGACTTTCCAAATATTTGGGAACAGTCGGGGCATCGCTTTCATCTCCAAATCTTCTTCAGAGAAGCCGCTGACGAAGCCTGACAGAGAGAGGGATGGCCCATTTTAATTAATGTTGAAGTCTCTCAGTGTGAGAGTCTCGTCCAGTTGGTGACAGTATCTGAAGATCCTGAAGGGGCTTTATGATTTGATGAAATGCCCAAACATAAAACTGAGGTATAATTTCCAACAGACACCCCCATCCTTTCAGGATGGTTTTGCCCCTCGATATGTTCTACTTGAGCCTGAAACAAACAAGCATTGGACTTCAGATAACTTCCCCTGACTGTTCATTACTCGTCCCCGCCCAACACCTGTCCGTCAATGGAGAACTGCTCAAAGGCACAAGATGGAAGACTGCATGAATGATGTATCCAATGTATTAAACAAATCCATGTTAATATGATGTACGGGACTTGACATTTTTACCCTGTTATTGTTTTGCAAGCCCAGAGAAGAGCTGACATTTGGTCCAAGACGTGAGCGCACTTCCTGATTAAGCCAAGGAGCGGTCTGCAAAATACTCTGAGCACAGATGTTAGTGACCTTTTGTGACATTCCGGTCAGCGTGAAGCTGCTAATGATAACAATGATGCACGCTCATTGGGTTTGGATTATTATGAGGTC